>NW_020173758.1:7321029-7466822 GCF_003031525.2 Neophocaena asiaeorientalis asiaeorientalis
ACTGTATAGGCTTAGAAAAAGTGTGTCATAATAAAACAAAACAATAACAATTTCTATCAATCGGGCACTCACCATGTGCCAGTGAACACTTTACATGCATTATTATTTTTTTTTACATCTTTATTGGAGTATAATTGCTTTGCAATGGTGTGTTAGTTTCTGCTTTATAACAAAGTGAATCAGTTATGCATATACATATGTTCCCATATATCCTCCATCCTGCATCTTCCTCCCTCCCACCATCCCTATCCCACCCCTCCAGGTGGTCACAAAGCACCGAGCTGATCTCCCTGTGCTATGCATCTTCTTCCCACTAGCTATCTATCTTACGCTTGGTAATGTATATATGTCCATGCCACTCTCGCCTCGTCACAGCTTACCCATCCCCCTCCCCTTATCCTCAAGTCCATTCTCTAGTAGGTCTGTGTCTTTATTGCTCTTACCCCAGGTTCTTCATGACATTTTTTCCCCTTAAATTCCATATATATGTGTTAGCATACGGTAACTGTCTCTCTCTTTCTGACTTACTTCATTCTGTATGACAGACTCCAGGTCCATCCAACTCATTACAAATAGTTCAATTTCGTTTCTTTTTATGGCTGAGTAATATTCCATTGTACATATGTGACACATCTTCTTCATCCATTCATCTGATGATGGACACTTAGGTTGTTTCCATATCTGGGCTATTGTAAATAGAGCTGCAATGAACATTTTGGTACATGACTCTTTTAATTATGGTTTTCTTAGGGTATACGCCCAGTTGTGGGATTGCCGGGTCATATGGTAGTTCTATTTCTAGTTTTTTAAGGAATCTCCCTACTGTTCTCCGTAGTGGCTGTACCAATTCACATTCCCACCAGCAGTGCAAGAGGGTTCCCTTTTCTCCACACCCTCTCCAGCATTTATTGTTTCTAGATTTTTTGATGATGGCCATTCTGACTGGTATGAGATGATATCTCATTGTAGTTTTGATTTGCATTTCTCTAATGATTACTGATGTTGAGCATTCTTTCATGTGTTGGTTGGTGGTCTGTATATCTTCTTTGGAGAAATGTCTAGGTCTTCTGCCCATTTTTGGATTGGGTTGTTTGTTTTTTTGTTATTGAGCTGCCTGAGCTGCTTGTAAATTTTGGAGATTAATCCTTTGTCAGTTGCTTCATTTGCAAATATTTTCTCCCATTCTGACAGTTGTCTTTTGGTCTTGTTTATGGTTTCCTTTGCTGTATGTTGAGGAAAGTTCCCTCTATGCCTACTTTCTGCAGGGTTTTTATCATAAATGGGTGTTGAATTTTGTCAAAAGCTTTCTCTGCATCTATTGAGATGATCATATGATTTTTCTCCTTCAATTTGTTAATATGGTGTATCACTTTGATTGATTTGCGCATATTGAAGAATCCTTTCATTGCTGGAATAAGCCCCACTTGATCATGGTGTATGATCCTTTTAATGTGCTGTTCAATTCTGTTTGCTAGTATTTTGTTGAGGATTTTTGCTTTTAAGTTCATCAGCGATATTGGCCTGTAGTTTTCTTTCTTGGTGACATCCCTGTCTGGTTTTGGTATCAGGGTGATGGTGGCCTTGTAGAATGAGTTTGGGAGTGTTCCTCTCTCTGCTATGTTTTGGAGAGCTTAAGAAGGATAAGTGTTAGCTCTTCTCTAAATGTTTGATAGAATTCGACTGTGAAGCCACCTGGTCGTGGGCTTTTGTTTGTTGGAAGAGTTTTGGTCACAGTTTCAATTTCAGTGCTTGTGATTGGTCTGTTCATATTTTCTATTTCTTCCTGGTTCAGTCTTGGCAGGTTGTGCATTTCTAAGAAATTGTCCATTTCTTCCAGGTTGTCCATTTTATTGGCATAGAGTTGCTTGTAGTAATTTCTCATGATCTTTTGTATTTCTGCAGTGTCAGTTGTTACTTCTCCTTCATTTCTAATTCTATTGATTTGAGTCTTCTCCCTTTTTTTTCTTGATGAGTCTGGCTAATGGTTTATCAATTTTGTTTATGTTCTCAAAGAAACAGCTTTTAGTTTTATTGATCTTTGCTGTCGTTTCCTTCATTTCTTTTTCATTTATTTCTGATTAGATCTTTATGATTTCTTTCCTTCTGTTAACTTTGGTTTTCTTTTTTAATTCTTCTTTCTCTAATTGCTTTAGGTGTAAGGTTAGGTTGTTTATTCGAGGTGTTTCCTGTTTCTTAAGGTAGGATTGTATTGCTATAAACTTCCCTCTTAGAACTGCTTTTGCTGCATCCCATAGGTTTTTGGTCGTCGTGTCTCCATTGTCATTTGTTTCTAGGTATTTTTTTTATTTCCTCTTTGATTTCTTCAGTGATCACTTTTTTATTAAGTAGTGTACTGTTTAGCCTGCATGTGTTTATATTTTTTTACAGATCTTTTCCTGTAATTGATATCTAGTCTCATAGCATTGTGGTCAGAAAAGATACTTGATACAATTTCAATTTTCTTAAATTTACCAAGGCTTGATTTGTGACCCAAGATATGATCTATCCTGGAGAATGTTCCATGAGCACTTGAGAAAAATATGTATTCTGTTGTTTTGGGATGGAATGTCATGCTTGTTTCATCTTTAGTTCTTCTAGGTCCTTGTTAAATGTTTCTTACATTTTGTCTATTCTATTTCTCAGATTTTCAATCATCTTTACTATCATTTTTCTGAATTCTTTTTCAGGTAGACTGCCTATTTTCTCTTCATTTGTCAGGCCTGGTGGGTTTTTATCTTGCTCCTTCATCTTCTGTGTGCTTTTCTGTCTTCTCATTTTGCTTATCTTACTGTGTTTGGGTTCAACTTTTTGCAGGCTGCAGGTTCATAGTTCCCGTTGCTTTTGGTGTCTGTCCCCAGTGGCTAATGTTGTTTCAGTGGGTTGTATAGGCTTCCTGGTGATGGGGACTAGTGCCTGTGTTCTGGTGGATGAGGCTGGATCTTGTCTTTCTGGTGGGCAGGTCCACATCTGGTGGTGTGTTTTGGGGTGTCTGTGGACTTATGATTTTAGGCAGTCTCTCTGCTAATGGGTGGGGTTGTATTCCTGTCTTGCTAGTTGTTTGTCATAGAGTGTCCAGCACTGTAGCTTGCTGGTCAGTGAGTGAAGCTCGTTGCTGGTGTTGAGATGGAGGTCTCTGGGAGATTTTCGCCTTTTGATATTATGTGGAGCTGGGAGGTCTCTTGTGGACCAGTGTCCTGAAGTTGGCTCTCCCACCTCAGAGGCTCAGCACTGACTCCTGGCTGCAGCACCAAGAGCCTTTCATCTACACGGCTCAGAATAAAAGGGAGAAAAAGAAAGAAAGAAAGAAAGGAGGGAGGGAGGAAGGAAGGAAGGAGGAAAGGAAGGAAAAAAGAAAGAAAATAAAATAGTTATTAAAATAAAAAATAATTATTAAGAAAAAAAAAATTTTAAGAAAAAAGAAACGGACGGATAGAACCCTAGGACTAATGGTGGAAGCAAATCTGTACAGACAAAATCTCACACAGAAGCATACGCATACACACTCACAAAAAGAGGAAAAGAGGAAAAAATCATAAATCTTGCTTTCAAAGTCCACCTCCTCAATTTGGGATGATTCGTTGTCTGAAGGAAGTTCTCACAGCTCCCGGGGCTCAGCTTTGGATTTGGCCTCGCCTCTGTGTGTAGGTCACCGGAGGGCGTCTGTTCTTCGCTCAGACAGGACGGGGTTAAAGGAGCACCTGCTTTGGGGACTCTGGCTCACTCAGGCCTGGGGGAGGGAGGGGTACAGAGTGCGGGGCGATCCTGCGGCCGCAGAGGCCGGCGTGACATTGCACCAGCCTGAGGTGCGCCGTGCATTCCCCCGGGGAAGTTGTCCCTGGATCCCGGGACCCTGGCTGTGGCGGGCTGCACAGGCTCCCTGGAAGAGGAGTGTGGATCACACATAGGCCTCACACACAGGCCTCTTGGTGGCGGCAGCAGCAGCCTTAGCATCTCATGCCCGTCTCTGGGGTCCGTGCTTTTAGCCGCGGCTTGCGCCCGTCTCTAGAGCTCCTTTAAGCAGCGCTCTTAATCCCCTCTCCCCGTGCACCAGGAAACAAAGAGGGAAGAAAATATCTCTTGCCTCTTCGGCAGCTCCAGACTTTTCCCCGGACTCCCTCCCGGCTAGCCGTGGTGCACTAAGCCCCTGTAGGCTGTGTTCACGCCGCCAACCCCAGTCCTCTCCCTGCGCTCTGACCGAAGCCCAAGCCTCAGCTCCCAGCCCCACCTGCCCCGGCAGGTGAGCAGAGAAGCCTCTCGGGCTGGTGAGTGCCCGTTGGCACCGATCCTCTGTGCGAGAATCTCTCCGCTTTGCCCTCTGCACCCCTGTTGCTGTGCTCTCCTCCGTGGTTCCGAAGCTTTCCCCCTCCGCCACCTGCAGTCTCCGCCCGCGAAGGGGCTTCCTAGTGTGTGGAAACCTTTCCTCCTTCACAGCTCCCTCCCACTGGTGCAGATCCCATCCCTATCCTTTTGTCCCTGTTTATTGTTTTTTCGTTTGCCCTACCCAGGTATGTGGGGGTTTTCTTGCCTTTTGGGAGGTCTGAGGTCTTCTGCCAGCGTTCAGTAGGTGTTCTGTCGGAGTTGTGTAGATGTATTTCTGGTGTATCTGTGGGGAGGAAGGTGATGTCTGCGTCTTACTCTTCCGCCATCTTCCCCTTGTCTCCTTACATGCATTATTGTATTTGATCCTCAGAACCATCCTTTGGGGTAAATACAATTATTATTCCCATTTTACAGATTAAAAAAAGAGGCACAGAAAAATTAAGTAACTTGCTTACCGTCACACAAATAATGATATAGAGCTGAAATCTGAACGCAGGCAATCTTGTTGTGGGCTACAATACTCTCACTAAGTATGAGATGTCATTTTTTATTAGGGAAGTTTTATTGGTCCAGCTGTTCCAACCACCTCAAATTCATTTTTTTAATGCAATGAATGGAATATATTAGATAAAATAAAGCCCAGAGAATTCACCAATGTGTTGTTCCTCAGGTTCTTCTGTCTCATTTTGATATTTTTAGCTCTACTTATTGGGAGAAATAGGGAGAAGTGTGAATTACCTTGGTGTCTTTGTCAAGAATCAGTTATGTATTTGGGAGAGCCTATTTCTGGATTCCATCCTATTTCACTGACCTAGTCAAGTCTACTTATGTCAACTCGATACTGTCTTAATTACTGTACTTTTATAGTAAGTCTTGAACTCAGGCAATGTGAATTCTCTAACTTCATTGTTTGAATTTCTGAATATATTTTTGATTGTGTCTCAGTTTCAACAAAAATGTCTGCTAGAATTTTGGTAGAGATGATGTTGATTCTAGTTCTGTTCAGCGATTTTGCTGTGAAGGTTAATTTCAGCAGCTCTGATTTGGCCTGAGATATTCTGCTCAAGTACCTGCACTGTACTGACCTCTGGTTAAGGCATGAAATATACTGATTAATAATTTTGCTTTGTAGTCATGAGTTCAAGGAAATTCAGAGTTGCGTGTACCAGCTTTTCAGCATTACTTATTGATAATAGTGAGCTAGATTACTTGCATCTCATCTCAGTGAAACCCTGGGAAGGCTCCACTGCTGGGCTGGTTACATTACACAAATGCCTATGTGACCAGCAAGATATAAGAAGTCACAGCTGAGATTCCATTTCAGACTCCCTGAAGTATTCCCTAAACATTTTGGTGGTTTCTGATCTAAGAGAGAAAATGTTTCCCTGTGAACCTTGCAGAGGGAGGACAATTTCAATTTGCACGTGGCCTCTCTAGAATACTTAAAGTGGCTGAAAGCCCCTTAAAATGGATGTTATAATACATTCTTCTCCTGCAGTAAGCTGTAAATTTATAAGCTTTGCCATTTTGAGTCCTGTGAGTCTTCTTTGACAACCAAACCCTGCTTAACTGCCACTGGTTGTGCAGAGATAATTGATATCTTAACAATATTAAGTCTCCCAATCCATTAACATAGTTTTTCTCCTCACTTATTTAAGCCTTCTTTAATTTCTCTCTATTTTTTAAATAGTATTTAGTGTAGAGGTCTTGTACATTAATTAAAATTCCTAAATATTTTGGTTTTTGTAGCTATTTTAAACATTATTATTTCATAAATTTGATTGCCAGTTTATAGAAATGGATTTTTTTACTGACTTGCTATTATATTTTTATATTGATCTGGTGTCCTAAAATCATGTTAAAGTTAAAATTAATTATGATAATTTTATAGATTTCTTAGGCTTTCTACATAAACAATCATATTGTCTTGGATTAGGGGCAGTTTTCTTCTTTCTTTATAAAATCATTATGCATATTTCTTTTCCTTGCCTTCTTGCATTGCTAAGACCTCCATTACAATGTTGAAAAGAAGGGGTAAAAGCAGAACACATTCTTGATGTATTCCTGATTTTAGGGAAAACAAATTTATTGATTTATCGTTACAGAAATTCACTAAAAGTTTTGCATAGGTATCCTTTATCGAATTGAGGCAGTTTCCATCTGTTCCTAGTTTGCTGAGATTTTTATTGTGTATGCTGAATTTTATCAGTTGCTTTTTCTGTAATTATTAAAAGGATCATAATGTTTTTCTCTTTAATTCTGCTAATGTAGTGAGTTGCATTGATTAATTTTCAAATATTTATCTAATCTTGCATTCCTGGCATAAAGTTCTTCAGTTCTTGGAGATGATCTTCCTGTAGACAACCAACAATTAAACTGAGGAAGGAAAATAAATATATATATACTTTTTTATTGGAGTATAATTGCTTTACAAAGTTGTGTTAGTTTCTGCTGTACAGTGAAGTGAATCAGTTATACATAGACATATATCCCCTCCCTCTTGGACCTCCCTCCCCCACCATCCCGCCCATCTAGGTCATCACAGAACACCGAGCTGAGCTCCCTGTGCTGTACAGAAGGTTCCCAATAGCTATCTATTTTACACAGGCTGGTGTATTTATGTCAAACCTAGTCTCCCAATTCATCCCACCCTCCCCTTCCCCCGCTGTTTTTTAATTAATTGTTTTTTCAGGAAAAGTGGCATCTAAGCTGGTGAGCAGGTTGGAAGACAAGAGCCTAAGTGTTCACAGGCTGGAGAATTGGATTTAGCAAAGTGTGGGTAAGTCTAGAAATGCTCTAGACTTGGAGTATTGACTTGGGAAACAATGACAGACCAAGTGCATGTGATCTAAGAGGATGTAACCTTTGAGCATATGATACCAATGGACAAATGGTCCTCAAGGGATTCTCCAAGAAATGGACAGAAAACTGTTAAATTGTGCCATGCAAGTGCTAAAAATTGACAGGAGAAGGAAAGGATAGTAGTAGCTTGTTCATATTTCAGTTCAATTTTTTTTGACATTTTAAGTAGAGCTGGCCTCCCTTGGACTTTTAAAACTCTGGGATTCTTCTACAATTCCTGGAAGTTCTCAAGAGGGAGACTGTACTTTCTGCAAACAGGGAAGTGGACTTATATAGTAGTCATGAGCAGAGACTCAGAATTAGAACTTCTGGGTTCAAATCATTGGTTTACCACTCACCAGCTGTCTCTCTGACATGTTTCTAAGATTCTCTGTGGCTCAGTCCTTGATGATGATGATGGGAACAACAGCAATAAATAAGATCCACTCCTTGGAGTTATTCTGAGGACACATTTAATATGATGACCAGTACCCAGCATGTATTATAGGAGTATTCAATGAATATTTGCTACAATGAGGAAGATATGTAACCACTATGTAGACACACAAGAGCAGGGATTCTTGTATGTTTTGTTTACTGGTGGATCTGCAGTACCTAGAATAGTGCCTGGATAGAAATGCCCCATGAAAAATGTATTGATTGAATTAATGTAACGTTATTTGCATCTAGAACTGATGAGTTGCATGTTACTGGTAAGAATGAGTCCCATAATCTAGCAATTTAATGCACTGGCCTTTGCTGAGGCAATAGCCTACCAAACCAGACAGATGGTTGGGGTGAATGTCAGTACTTGTCCTCCTGCAGGTGTTTTCCAACTGACAAACCTCATGCTTTGGTTCAATGTGATTCTGCATAGAGAAACAATATAAATTGTAATACAAACTGAACACTTTTGAGAATGAAAGCATTGCTAATAATGACACCAGGATAACAGGTATAAAGTGGGACTGTCTGGGACAAACCAGGACATATGGCCACCCTAAGTTAGCATCCTTACTACTGTTGACTGGATTAAGAATTGGTAGAATTCCCAAAAGCAGTAGTCTATTTAGTGGACAGCAGCCCTGATGTGGCCCTCTGTGCATTAGATGGAGACTGTCTAAAGCAATAACTTTCTCTCACTTGGGCATTTTTAATGAAAAATAGCATAAGAGTCAAGTAGTGATAAGAGAAGTTGCAAGAGGCAATGTAGAGAATAGCTGAGTCACCTAAAAGCAGAGCACTGCTGTAGAGGGCATAAAGAGCCGACCAGATCCCTGCAGCTGTTGCTTAGTCTGGAGAGACACCCATGCTGGTCGGTCTGTTCTCAGGTTCACTTCAGACTTTTTCATGACTTCAGCTCTCTGGTGACTGGGATATTTTTCTGCTCTTGCTTACTTCCCTGACAATCCATATAATGAACTTTCATTATTTGAGAGGAACAGAATATACCTTTGTTCCTGAAAAAGCCTAACTCACATATACAGAATAACAGTTATTTGTATTTTCTTTAGCATGACTTGCTTTCCTTTAGTGCTCCCTTCTCCTTTGTTGTTAGCCCATCACCCCCTGTAGCCACAATACTGACATGATCTGTAACCCCTGTCAACCTTGAAATCACTATAGGCTAGTGGATTAACTGATAAATAATTCATTAATATTATCTGTATTATATTTAACCATGGGTTAAATGAGCTTTGGGACTTGCCCAGGAGTCTTATCAACATGTTAATATTATTTCCATAAGAAAAAAGTATTTCAAATTCCAGCCAAGAGTTCCAAGGCATTATTTTAGAAACTAAAATTCAGGACAGATGGTTTGACAAGTATGAGTGCATTTATGAGGACAATAGGGCAGAATATTTGAAACTGGGACACTCCAGGAAAGGCAGAGCTAAGTGGGAACCATAAATATCAGAGGCACAGGGCTGTGTTCCAAGTCATCATAATAGGGGTATTATGGTAGAAAATATAATTAAAGATTAACTAAATTACAATAATGTCAAATGGACCAGAAAAGAAAATATAAATGTGTCAGCGATAAGGGGTGGTTAGAGGAGAGCAGAATTCTCCAGAAAGAGGAGAAGAGTTCTGGGAGTCTGGAGGGAAGGGAGGGAGAGCTGCAGGTCTTGGGAGATTGGTAGTGGGGAGTCATAGCATCTCGTACCTCGTGATAGGTTTTTAGCAGTAACAGCCAGGTTTGTTGGTTGTCCCAGGGCATCAGGAGTCCTTGTATTCCTGAGATCTCCCTCCTTTCTCCATCCTTCCTATAATTATCACAGAAGGATTAAATTTGATTTAGTAATTGCTGAAGCCTGAAATTACTTCAATAGGGGAAAATTATAAGTATTCTGACACAAAATGCAAATTTATATACATATCAATTAAACTCTTTTGCAATAAAAAGCAGTTAATCTCAGATCAGCAAATGTGAGCCATTAATAAGAGGGACTTTTCTGTTTTATAAAGTGGAATGGAGGTAGGCCAGATCAAGGCCACTGAGAGGCTTAGGCCAGGGTAGATGGGGATCCAAGTTTAACAGGACTCTGAAAACAGAGGTGTAAAAAGAAAATTTCCAAACTTCACAACATAATGACCTATCCTTCACCATTTGGTGTACAAACAGAATCTGCACTGAGAGGAATTTTAGTCTAACTCTGCAATATATTTATGCATATGACTAAGAAGTGTGATGATGAAACATGATGCTGTCAACATCATTTCATGTGATTTAATGACTTTTCCTTTTTAAATTCAATTAACTTTTTTATATAAGAGGGTCATTTCAGAAGTTTCGATAATCTACTTTATGTCTTCCACACTTGTTCTCTAAGCAAAAAGAAAAAAGGAATAAAATAAAATAAAAAAGTAGAACTTCTACTCTGAAATCTTTGAAGTTCTGCCTAAAACCACGTCTATTAGTCCTAAAGCCATTGTAACAAAACTGCCACTTTTCACATGCTTATTTAAGAAGAGAAAAGGTCATTTATTCTATGAAATTTTGGTCTGAATCTGTTTTAAAGATTCATATCTATTCCATCCTAATCATTTGAATACATGTAAAGCTATTAAAATATTTGAAAAGTTTATTTTTCTGAAAAGCCTTTAAAAATATTCAACAGTCCAACAAGGTCAAATGCATCAAGATGTGCAATTTTAAAGTTAGAGGTGGGAGGGAGGGAGATGCAAGAGGGAAAATACATGGGAACACATGTATATGTATAACTGATTCACTTTGTTATAAAGCAGAAACTAACACACCATTGTAAAGCAATTATACTCCAATAAAGATGTTAAAAATAAATAAAGTTAGAGGGCAGTAATTAGAAAAATTATACCCATTACAGTAATAATGAACTGAGAGCATTTTAGAATTCTGTAAGTTTACTTATCATTTAAATATAGAGAATACCACACAATGTCCTATTTCTTTGATTCTTTGTTTTCTAATTTCCTTCCATTAAATTCACATACAGTTGCTTGTAGCAATCTCTCATGATCCTTTGTATTTCTGCACTGTCAGTTGTTACGTCTCCTTTTTCAGTTCTAAATCTATTGATTTCAGTCTTCTCCCTATTTTTCTTGATGAGTCTGGCTAATGGTTTATCAATTTAGTTTATCTTCTCAAAGAACCAGATTTTAGTTTTATTGATCTTTGCGATTGTTTCCTTCATTTCTTTTTCATTTATTTCTGATCTGATCATTATGATTTCTTTCCTTCTGCTAACTTTGGGGTTTTTTTGTTCTTCTTTCTCTAATTGCTTTAGGTGTAAGGTTAGGTTGTTTATTTGAGATGTTTCTTGTTTCTTAAAGTAGGATTGTATTGCTATAAGCTTCCCTCTTAGAACTGCTTTTGCTGCATCCCATAGGTTTTGGGTCATGGTGTTTTCATTGTCATTTGTTTCTAAGTATTTTTTGATTTCCTCTTTTATTTCTTCAGTGATCTCTTGGTTTTTAAGTAGTGTATTGTTTAGCCTCCATGTGTTTGTATTTTTTCCAGATTTTTTTCCTGTAACTGATATCTAATCTCATAGCATTGTGGTTGGAAAAGATACTTGATACGATTTCAATTTTCTTAAATATACCAGGGTTTGATTTGTGACCCCAGATATGATCTATCCTGGAAAATGTTCCATGAGCACTTGAGAAGAATGTGCATTCTTTTTTTTTTTTTTTTGGTTGGAATGTCCTATAAATACCAATTATGTCCATCTTGTTTAATGTATCATTTAAAGCTGTGTTTCCTTATTTATTTTCATTTTGGATGATCTGTCCATTGGTGAAAGTGGGGTGTTAAAGTCCCCTACTATGCATGTGTTACTGTCGATTTCCCCTTTTATGGCTGTTAGCATTTGCCTTATGTATTGAGGTGCTCCTATGTTGGTTGCATAAATATTTACAAGTGTTATATCTTCTTCTTAGATTGATCACTTAATCATTATGTAGTGTCCTTCTTTGTCTCTTCTAATAGTCTTTATTTTAAAGTCTATTTTGTCTGCTACTCGAGCTTTCTTTTGATTTCCATTAGCATGGAATATCTTTTTCCATCCCCTTACTTTCAGTCTGTATGTGTCCCTACATCTGAAGTAGGTCTCTTATAGACAGCATATATATGGGTCTTGTTTTTGTATCCATTCAGCCAGTCTGTGTGTTTTGGTTGAAGCACTTAATCCATTTACATTTAAGGTAGTTATCGATATGTATGTTCCTAGTACCTTTTTCTTAATTGTTTTGGGTTTGTTATTGTAGGTCTTTTCCTTCTCTTGTGTTTCCTGCCTAGAGAAGTTCCCTTAGCATTTGTTGTAAAGTTGGTTTGGTGGTGCTGAATTCTCTTAGCTTTTGCTTGTCTGTAAAGATTTTAATTTCTCCATCGAATCTGAATGAGATCCTTGCTGGGTAGAGTAATCTTGGTTGTAGGTTTTTCCCTTTCATCACTTTAAATATGTCCTGCCAGTCCCTTCTGGCTTGCAGAGTTTCTGCTGAAAGGTCAGCTGTTAACCTTTAGGGATTCCCTTGTATGTTATTTGTTGCTTTTTCCCTTGCTGCTTTTACTATTTTTTCTTTGTATTTAATTTTTGATAAGTTGATTAATACGTGTCTTGGTGTGTTTCTCCTTGGGTTTATCCTGTATGGGACTCTCTGTGCTTCCTGGACTTGACTGAATATTTCCTTTCCCATATTAGGGACATTTTCAACTATAATCTCTTCAAATATTTTCTCAGTCCCTTTCTTTTTCTCTTCTTCTTCTGGGACCCCTATAATTCGAATGTTGGTGTGTTTAATGCTGTCCCAGAGGTCTTTGAGACTGTCCTCAATCCTTTTCATTCTTTTTTCTTTATTCTGCTCTGCAGTAGTTATTTCTACTATTTTATCTTCCTGGTCACTTATCTGTTCTTCTGTCTCAGTTATTGATTGCTATTGATTCCTCCTAGAGAATTTTTAATTTCATTTATTGTGTTGTTCATCATTGTTTGTTTGCTCTTTAGTTCTTCTAGGTCCTTCTTAAACGTTTCTTGTATTTTCTCCATTCTATTTCCAAGATTTTGGATCATGTTTACTATCATTACTCTGTATTCTTTTTCAGGTAGACTGCCTATTTCTTCTTCATTTGTTTGGTCTGATAGGTTTTTGCCTTGCTCCTTCATCTGCTGTGTGTTTCTCTGTCTTCTCATTTTGCTTAACTTACTGTGTTTGGGGTCTCCTTTTCACAGGCTGTGGGTTTGTACTTCCCGTTGTATTTGTTGTCTGCCCCCAGTGGCTAAGGTTGGTTCAGTAGGTTGTGTAGGCTTCCTGGTGGAGGGTACTGGTGCCTGTGTTCTGGTGGGTGAGCCTGGATCTTATCTTTCTGTTGGGCAGGACCGTGTCTGGTGGTGTGTTTTGGGGTGTCTGTGACCTTATTATGATTTTAGGCAGCGTCTCTGCTGATGGGTGGCATTGTGTTCCTGTCTTGATAGTTGTTTGGCCTAGAGTGTCCAGCACTGTACCTTGCTGGTTGTTCAGTGGAGCTGTGTCTTAGCATTGAGATGGAGATCTCTGGGAGAGCTTTTGCCATTTGATGTTATGTGGAGCCAGAAGGTCTCTGGTGGACCAATCTCCTGAATTTGGCTCTCCCACCTTGGTGCACAGGCCTGACACCCAGCCAGAGCACCAAGACTCTGTCAGCCACACAGCTCAGAAGAAAAGGGAGAAAAAAAAAAGAAAGAAAGAGAGTAACCAAACCCAAAACAAATCCACCAATGATTACAAGCAGTAAAAACTATACAAAAAAAAAAAAAAAAGGGCTTCCCTCATGTTGCAGTGGTTGAGAGTCTGCCTGCCGATGCAGGGGACACAGGTTTGTGCCCCGGTCCGGGAAGATCCCACCTGCCACGGAGCGGCTCAGCCCGTGAGCCATGGCCGCTGAGCCTGCACATCCAGAGCCTGTGCTCCGCAATGGGAGAGGCCACAACAGTGAGAGGCCTGCGTACTGCAAGAAAAGAAACAAAAAATAACAAACCGACAGACAGAACCCTAGGACAAATGGTAAAAGCAAAGCTGTACAGACAAAATCACACAAAGTCCACCGCCTCAAGTTTGGGATGATTAGTTGTTTATTCAGGTATTCCAGAGATGCAGGGTACTTCAAGTTGATTGTGGAGATTTAATCTGCTGCTCCTGAGGTTGCTGGGAGAGATTTCCCTTTCTCATCTTCGTTTGCACAGCTCCTGGAGTTCAGCTTTGGATTTGGACCCACCTCTGTGTGTAGGTCACCTGAGGGTGTCTGTTCTTCACTCAGGCAGGACGGGGTTAAAGGAGTCGCTGATTCGGGGGCTCTGGCTCCCTCAGGCCGGGGGAAGGGAGGGGTACGGAATGCAGGGCAAGCCTGCAGCGTCAGAGGCTGATGTGATGTTGCAACAGCCTGAGGTGTGCCGTGTGTTCTCCTAGGGAAGTTGTCCCTGGATCACGAGACCCTGGCAGTGACGGGCTGCACAGGCTCCCAGGAGGGTAGGTGTGGATAGTGACCTGTGCTTGCACACAGGCTTCTTGGTGGCACAGCAGCAGCCTTAACATCGCGTGCCGGTCTCTGGTGTCTGTGCTGATAGCAGCGGCTCGAGTTCGTCTCTGGAGCTCGTTTAGGTGGTGCTCTGAATCCCTTCTCCTCGCGCACCCCGAAACAATGGTCTTTTGCCTCTTAGGTAGGTCCAGACTTTTCCCCAGACTCCCTCCCGGCTAGCTGTGGCGCACTAGCCCTTTTCAGGCTGTGTTCATGCAGCCAACCCCAGTCCTCTCCCTGGGATCTGACCACTGAAGCCTGAGCCTCAGCTCCCAGCCCCCACTCGTCCCGGCGGGTGAGCAAACAAGCCTCTAAGGCTGATGAGTGCTGGTCGGCACTGATCCTCTGTGCGGGAATCTCTCTGCTTTGGCCCCTGCACCCCTGTTGCTGCGCTCTCCTCCATAGCTCTGAAGCTTCCCTCTCCCCGCCACCCCTGTCTTCGCCAGTGAAGAGGTTTCCTAGTGTGTGGAAACTTTTCCTCTTTAACAGCTCCCTCCCAGAGGTGCAGGTCCCATCCCTATTCTTTTGTCTCTGTTTTTTCTTTTTTCTTTTGCCCTACCCAGGTACGTGGGAGGTCTGAGGTCTTCTGCCAGCGTTCAGTAGGTGTTCTGTAGGAGTTGTTCCACATGTAGCTGTATTTCTGATGTATCTGTGGGGAGGAAGGTGATCTCCATGTCTTACTCCTCCACCATCTTGAAGGTCACCCACAGTTTGCTTTTTGACATCCATCTTAGCATTTTTTTTTTTTAGATCTGTCTCCTCAGGCAAGGGCAACAAAGCCAAAAATAAACCAATGGTATGACATCAAACTAAAAAGCTTTTGTAAAGGCAAACCATCAACAAAATGAAAAGGCCACCTACTGAATGAGAGAAGATATTTGCAAATGATATATCCGATAAGGGGTTAATTTTCAAAATATATAAAGAACTCATACAACTCAATATTAGAAAATACAAACAGTTTGTAAAAAATGAGCAGAGGAGTTTAATGGGCATTTTTCCAAGGAAGACATACAGATGGCCAACAGACACATGAAAAGATGTTCAACATCACTAATCATCTGAGAAAAGCAAATCAAAAGCACATTAAGTTATCACCTTACACTTGTCTGAATGGCTATTATCAAAAAGATGACAAAAAACAAGTATTGATAAGGATGTGGAGAAAAGGGAACACTTGTGCACTGTTGGTGGGAATATAAGTTTGTACAGCCACTATGAAAAGCAGTATGAAAATTCCTCAAAAAATTAAAAACAGGACTACCATATGATCTAGTAATTTTACTTCTGGGTACTTACTCAGAGGAAAAATAAAATATTAATTCAAACAGATATATGTACCCCTATGTTCATTGCAGCATTATTTACAATAGCAAAGAGACGAAAGTAACACAAGTGCTAGATTGATAGATAAATGGATAAAGCAAATGTGATATATATATATATATACACACAATAGAATAATAGCCACAAAATGAATGGATTCGTGCCATTTACAACAACATGGATAGACCTGTAGGGTGTTTATGTATGTTAAGTGAAATAATTCAGACAGAGAAAGACAAATACTATATGATTTTGCTTATACGTGTAATCTAAAAAAAAACCCAAAGCAATAAAGAAAACAAAGCAGAAACTGACTCATAGATACAGAGAACAAATTGGGAGGATGTGAGGAGTTGGGAGAAATAGGTGAAGGGGATTAAAAAGTACAAACTTCCAGTTATAAAACAAATAAGTCACAAGAACGTGATGTATAGCATAGGGAATATTGTCAATAATATTGAAATAATTGTGCCTAGTGACAGATGATTACTAGACTTATTGAGAGGATTAATTCATAATGCATATAAATGTCCAATCATTGTGTTATACACCTGTGACTAACAATATTGTATGTCAACTCTATGTCAATAAAAAATAAAAAGTAAAACAAACTAAAAGCAAAAAACAAAACATCAAAATCAGGAAAGAAAACATGATTACCTTAAAATTTTATTTTATTTGTTTTTTCAAACTATCTGAATTCTGGAAGTTTCCTACCCCTTTCCAGGCATTGGTATCCCCATATGTGAAATGAGAATACAAACTTGAAGATTTTGAAGGACCCATTCAGAATTTATGACCCATCCCTTTCTCCCTTCATCAGGCTTCCCTGAAAACAGATAGTGGGGTAAGTCCTTCAACTAAAGGTCTGAGTCTTCTCCTTGATCCCATCCCCTCACTCTTTTTTCCTTGTAATCTTCTGTGATAGAGTCTTCCTTCATCTTCCTCTCCCCATGTACTTGCAGCTAAAAGCCCCCAGGATATAATGTACGCCTAGCTGATCTGTAGGACCCATTAGTAGAAGCCACCTCACTCTCTTCTTCATAAGCAGTAAACTTTTTTGTTAAGTTCAATTGATATGCAGACCTGGTTGAACTGTGAACTTAGAGCTTGTGCCTACCTGACTCCACACTTAACTCTTCTGAAGTGACCTTGGGAAGTTCATGAAACCCTGTTACTCCATCTCTGATTAATCGAAGACTAGAGACTGAAGACCTAACATACACATAAAATGTATTCTGCAGATGAATGGAAAACACACAGCCAATCACACAAACCTCACAGTTTCCCAAACTTTTTAGAGTTGTTGCCATAATTAATTTGCTGTTCATTAATGAATTAATTAACATATAAAAACAAAACTAGAACTGTTGCTGAGATCTTCTATATCCACATAGGTGACAGGAGCCTGATTTTTAAAATTTCAATACTAGGTCAATACTGACTAAAATCAGAGTGATGCTTGAAAATAAATGAGAATGGCTAACGTCTGAGCAAGTATAAGTGACGTCTGAATGAGTGCATGTATTTTGAGGTGTCAGTAAATGTTTAACTTAGGAATCTAATCCAATCTATTTACATTATCCCTCCATTCTTGGTCTTGGAATAATTTTCTCATACTGGGTTACATATGGAAATAATGTGGTGAAATTTAGGAACTGACGATACCGCCTAGCAAGAGAGTGAAGAGGAGAGCCCTGAGAATCACCAACACTTAGCATGAGAAAGCGAGAAGGACGATCCCACTAAGTACTCAAGCAAGGAGTGGCCTGAGAAATAGAAGAAAACTCAGGAATATGTGGCTTCACAGAACCAGGAGAGGAGGACCAAGAGGACAGACCAAACTTATTAGATTTATCTAACATGTATCCGTGAGAGTTATTTTAATGATGTGGTTGGGACAGAGCCACTTTGTAGTGAGGGGAGGATGGAGCAGAAGTGAGGGACTCAAGCCCGAGGGTGCAGATGGCTGTTGAGAGGTCTGCCTTCTTTACTACCTTGTGTGCTCCTCCTGAGCAGGGACCTCACTTGATTCTTCTCCGCAGCCTCCACATCCAAATCAGGCCCTGGCACAAGGAAGGTCTGAGGGCCACTCGGGAGGAAAGCTTCTTTTCCATACCTGGTGTTTCCTTCCACAGAGGAAGACATCAAATATTGTAACACCCCTGGCCTGTGTCTGTCCTTTTAAAAGCTTCCATTCCTTAGGAGTGGAGGGGGTTTGGGAGAAGAACCAGGTCATGTGCAGCTTAGATCCTTTCTCCCCTCTTCTCTCTCCTCTCCTCCTTCCCCTCCTCCTCTTCCTGCCCCTCTTTCCTCTCTCTCCCACCTCCTCCCTCTCTCTCTTTCTTTCTCTCTCTCTCCCTGTTTCTCTTCCCTTTTCCATGCTCTAAGTTTTATGGGCTGCTAGTTTGAGGAATGCAGGAGGCTACCTTGATTCAGCTCTATCTGGCAAGTAACAGTATTTCTAGGAGAATTTATAACTTCAGCAGGTCATACAAATTTTTGTCTTCATCTACTGAAAATAAGAGACAATCTATAACAATTTCCTAAAAGCTTTTGTAAAAAGTTGATCGAGATTTCCTATACTCGAAATTTTCAAGAATGCTTTTTTGAAAAAGCATTATGGTGAAGTTTGTTATTTTGAAGTTTAATTAATGAGAATATTTGGAATGTCTCATTTTTCTCTCATATTCATACCCCCTATATTCTTTACTTTGTATGATTTAAGGGATTTATTATGGTTACACCAGTGCATGATCATAGAGAAATTTTTCCTTCGAGAAAATTTTGAGGGGGCAAGTAGGTAGTCCACTTTGAATTTTTCCTCAAAAGATGTGAATAATTCTCTAATAGGAATTTTTCTTGAAGTTCTTAGAACATAAGTTGAATTCAACAACTAAATATCAAATTCAGTTATGTTATTTTGTGTTAAAAATACTAGCACAACAAACAAGTTTACAAATATTAACATTAGATATAAAGTAATCTTCATTTTTCTGCTTTGTATTATTTAAATTTTCATACATACTTTTGGGCTTAAAAGAATATAATAATTTTTAAAGTTGTCTGACTAGTGAATTCAATATTTGTATTAACTGTCAATCTATTTCACATTTTAACTATTGTTTTATACATAAAATTAACAGCTTTCATAGTCAGTTGATTATTGGAACAGATCTCTCATCCAAACATAAATATGACTATATTTCAACTGACTGATTGAATTTCAAAAATTTGAGGCTTATAAGGAAACATTTTACTTCAAGTTACATCCAGAATGCTTCCTATTGAAAAGTGAATGTGAAAATATGATGGACAAGTCCAAATAAGATGGACACTTTATATTAACAAAGTTATGTTGATTAGTTATAATGGAACCCTATGTGATCCCCAATCATGCATAAACATCATTTTTGTTTTTTCTTTTTCCTTAATTATACCGGGGGTGGAGGAGGTTATCAATTTTGTTGATCTTTTCAAATAACAAAGTTTTGACTATGCTAATTTTCTCTATTGTTTGCCTATTCTCTGGTTCATCGTTTTCTGCTTACTTTGGGTTTTCTTTGCACTTCTTTTTCCAGTTTTTAAGGTGGAACTTAAGGTCATTGATTTTGCACCTTTTACTTTTCTATTATAAGCATTAAAAACCACATTTCTTTGTAAGTGCTTCTCTAGCTCTACCCTTAAATCTTAATACTAATTAAATAAATATTTAATATGAGAGCTATATTTTTTCCTTTCAAATTTTGTTTTTTTTCTAGATGTCTTATTGTTACTTATTCCTAATTTGATTCTATTTTGGTCAGAGAACACATGCTGTGTGATTTTAGTTCTTTTAAGTTTATTGACACCTGTTTTTGCCCCAGAAATATTTCTATCTTGTTGAACATACTATGTGAACTTAAAAAGAAAATGTATTCTGCAGTTGTTGGTTGTAATGTTTTATAAAAGTCAATTAGATTAAGATGGTTGACAGTGTTGTTCAGAACTTCTACGTCTTTGCTGATTTTTAAAATTGGTTCTATCAGTTGGTGAGAGAGGGGTGTTAAAACCGCCAACGATGTAGCTTTATCTATTTCTGTTTTTAATTCTGTCCATCTTTACTTCATGTACCGTGAAACTCTCTTATTAGGTACACACACATTTATGATTGTTAGGTTTTGATATGAATGACCCTTTGTCATTATTATATCATTTTGAATATCTTATCTCCTTTGGTGCTCTTTGTCTTAAGGGTTACTGTTTCTGATATTAATGTATTATATCATGTATAAAATTCATATATAACATATTATATATTAACTAACTATATAATTAGAATAATATATTATGAAATATATAACAGAGCAAAAAAACAGAACAAAACAAAGCAGATTTCTATACACTTCTCAGACCTACTGACTCAGTTTATAGAGTTAGTTTTATGAATCTGTATTTAAAAAAATAAAACCTCCCTGATGATCATGATTCAACATTCAAGACAGGCATTTGATTGCTAAGGTAAATTTTTTAAAAATTGTTGGTGAGTTTAAAATATAAATCCTAGGGCTTCCCTGGTGGCGCAGTGGTTGAGAGTCTGCCTGCCGATGCAGGGGAAAAGGGTTTGTGCCCCGGTCCGGGAAGATCCCACATGCCGTGGAGCGGCTGGACCCGTGAGCCATGGCCGCTGAGCCTATGCATCCGGAGCCTGTGCTCCGCGATGGGAGAGGCCACAGCAGTGAGAGGCCCGCGTACCGCAAAAAAATAAATAAAATAAAATATAAATCCTAAAGTTTTAATTCTACAGTCAGAGGAAAAGTTGAAAAAAATAGAAATCTTTGAGTCATTTTGAGTGAGAAAACTATGCAGCATGCAATTTAAAATAATTTATCTTTTATCTCCAAATTATCTCAGAGTTAGAAAATAAGAGTGATGCAGGTTTCCAAGCAGAGTTCTTTGGAAACATTTTATAAGCTTAAAGAAAGTTCAGATTTTTTAAGAACCCTGGGTTATTTACCATAATAATGATTTGCTCAATTCTTAATCTTATACTTTGTTAATCACATATTTATTAGTGATGTAGAATATCACTCTTCTAAATTGTGGAACATTCTATGTGACAGAAACTCTGAAGTTTCAGATAGAGATGATTGAAAACAACCTTGCTGAATTTAGTTTATTTGAGCCTAAGTTTTTCCTAAGGTTTTCTTTCCTCTAGGATTCTCATTTAGGATTAATGGAAAACTGTATTGTTAACAATCCAGTTTGAAAATAGGAGCAGTTCTGGAAGTCAGGATTAATAAGCTTTTTATACACACAGGTGCACATTTGCATGTGTGCCCGCACACAGTCTGCTTACATTTGCAGGCCTTATAAAATGTGGACAATCTCCTCTATTAGTTTCTATGTGGGAATCTAAATAAAAGAGGGTAATTAAGAGAAGTTAGTGTAGAGTCAATGTTGAGGCATCTGTGTTGTTTTCAGTTTGCTACTTCTCTGTTCACACAAGGTGCAGAGAAAAGGCCTAGAGATATCTAAAACAATAATTAGTCACCAGAAAAGACCACAGTGTGGAAGATGCAATTCTTGAGGCAGTTGGCCTGCAGTTTCTCAGTTCCCATTCTGACTGCAGTACTATGGGAGACTCAAAAGCAGTCATCTCTGACATCCGTCAGTCTGCAAATCACTTAAGAAACCGCAAGTGGAAGATATATAACAGTGAAACATAGTCAGTGCTTGGAGCTGGCCACGGTTCAAGCTCTTGAATAGGCACAGCATAATGCAGCTTTAAAAATACTGCACTACTTCATAGCTCTTTGTTGATTTACAGAGTGGTATTTCCTTCAAATTTTTGCTCGTTAGCATCTCCTGTTTGTTTTTGTGTTTGTATTAGCTTGGCATGATGAGAGCCTGTATCTGGTCTGGGGAACAGTTTTACTTTATGATTTTCTGGATTCACAACATAGAGAACAGAGGCAACTGGCAATAGTTCATGCCAAAATAAAATACTCCCCTGAAGTGAAAAGAAAAACATGTTTTTCTTTATCCACTTTTTTAGGCTCAGTTATAAACTGAGCCACCTAGGTGTAGGTTACAAACTGCTGGAGAGCTATAGTCACTTAAAATAACCTCATAAGTTCTAAGAACTCAGAGATGTGGCTTGAAGAGTACAGTTCTAATGAGTGTGACTTTGCAACCTAACAGGATAGGGTAGGAATTGGATTTTCCATTTCCTGAAGGCAAAGTTGGCTTTTTATGTAGGCAGAGTATGCAGCTGCTTTTATATAGAGATTTGAGAAGTACTAAAATCTTTCTCCTATTACTGAAGCTGAAGTACATATTTCATCTATCTGAATATTCACAGTTATAGAAGGAAAGAATCCTGGAAGTTTTGTAATCTTACTTTCAAGTTTTAGAATCAGAAAACTGAGATCCAAAGAGGTCAAGTAGTTTGTCCAATCTTGACTTTTTCCCAAAAGTTGAAAAAGTTACATAAAATAAATATAACAGGGAATCTATAAAACCTGGGGCAAAAATAAAAAACACAGGAAAAATGTAAATGTGCACACTGTAGTTGACTATTTAAGTATTTTCTATGTAACCCAAAATGTCTTGGAAATTTTTTTAACAGTTTATGCAAAGAGGAAAATTGAATCAGAGGATTCACAGCAATTATAAGACAAAAATAATTTATTTTGCAAAAGTACAATTAGCAGCTAATTTTAATATTCTGATCGGGTAGGAATATCAGATATAGAAGTATATCACAAAAAGGAATGCTTGTGATGTAATAAACTAACTCCTTTATAAATCATGGAAATATATATAACTATGAATTTCAGAGACTGTTTCTTATAATTACCTTCAATGTGGATTAATGGGCGTACACAAAAATACAATTAAGTGAAAGCAATTCTGTTGGGGACCAGGATGATTGTAACCTGCTCTCAATCTGGATTGAGGAAACACAATAAGATATATGCTTAGCACAGCTGAAGATGACTTTCACTAAAATCAATAAAATATTAACAGTAATTGGCATGTTTGGCAAGCTGTGACCTTCTCACATCCTGATGTATGTAAGTCAAACGCTTCACTGAAAATGACCAGTTTTAAAATCCATTTCTAACAGTTGTGTGCTTTGTGTACCAAATAAATAAACAAACAAACAAACAAATAAATAAATAATCATAAGAATTCAACTATTAGAGCAAAAAGCTCAAGAGAAAATGAAGATACAACATTTTAATTGGCCAAGAATCTAGAGATTAGATTTTACGATGAAACCAGTGAAGAATTAGACATTGAAAATCCAATATGTTCCCACATATGTTGAGTTTTTTGCACTTTCATTTAATGCCATAGGAGTGAGGCAGATGAAAACTTCCAGTAAATTTCATTTTAGAAGAGTTTGAAAACTGTCTCTTAAACAGATTAGCCTATAATCAGCTCATATAGAAATCTCTAAACTTAACTTTTCTTTACTCTCAGCAATATAAAACAAAGTGAAAACTCACACCACTGCATTCCTCTATTATATCCATGGCTATGCACTTTCTCTTGCTAGAAGTCAAGTTTGTTTTTTGTTTTGTGTTTTTTGTTTGTTTGTTTTATCTTGCTCAAAGTAGCTCAGTGACCAATTCAGTGGGTACTTGATGGCCTAGAGTAGGTGCTAATGCTGTATGATGCAGTTTCTCTAACATCCCGTACATAATCCATCAAGAAGTCATATTGGTGCTGTCTCAAATGACTTCCCAAATCTGATTACTTCTCAACATTTCTACTGCTCTGGTGAAGTCCACATCATCTCTCACTTTTACTACATCAGAAGTCTCCTAATTGATCTTTCAACTGCCATACTTTTCCCCATCCCCAAACCCCAAGGCCATTCTCCAATCAGTAGCCGCACAATGTAAATCTGGGAAGTAAGAAAGTTGATCAATATAAGCATGCAATCCATGGACTTGACATTACATTCATCCTTCTCTACTCAATGGACAAATCACTGATAAGTGAACCTAAAATTAGCAAATTTGGTGGGACAGTTAATTCTGTACCTTTATATTTCTGGCCACCTCATCTGGTTATAGAAAATATTACGAATGAAAAGTAAAAATAAAACTTTTTCAACATTGACTCATATCAGAGTTCAAGACCAACATGATCTGTGTTGATTTTTACTAGGACTGAACACTTGCCAATATTGTAGTTGACTCCTGGTCTCCTTCCCAATGATCTTTCACTCCATTTTCTGAGGGAGGTTCTTGGGTCATAGAATATGTAGCCTGGCAAGTTGCTGATGCTGATTTACTCAGCTCCAAGATTTGTAAACCACTTAGGAAAGCTATGCTCCTTATTAGAATCCATCTTTAAATAACTCTTGTTTGTCAAACTGAAAATAAAATATTAATTACTTCTCTGCATAGCTTATTTCTAATAAAGCATTTGTCAACAACCTGGCATTTACCTTAGAAAAAAATAGGATATTTGCATAGCACTTAAAATTTACATGTGTGAAGGTGTCAGGGTATAATAAATGTTCATTAGCTCTAACTACAGTCTTTCACAGAGATATAGAAAATTTATAAAAAAGTATTATACTTATTTTTTTAGCACTTTCTAAAATGGGTTATGTTACAGACTAATAAATTATCAGTAAATGATGCTATTAGTTAGCCTAAAATGCAGTTTTAAATATAGCTCTAGCTCAGTGCTGATGGGGAAGAAATCCTGAAGAAAGATCCTAGGTGGTTGTTTCAGACACTCTGCTTTCATGAGTAAGTTCCTAGGAAATGAAAGAAGTCTACCAGAATGACTCCAAGAAAATCAGGATATCCCCTTGACAAAACTATGAAGTCACTGAGGTACCTCTAGCCTTTTTTACTGTGTCATTTTCTCCCTTCCACGGCATTCGCAATAATTGGTTTCAGAAATTTGTGTCTTCTCCCTCTGTCTCCAGTATATTTCCTCCTATCCATCAATAAACCCCCAGAAACAACTCTCTGTTAATCTCTGCTCCTTATTTTGCAAAGTAATTAAAAGCAGAGGTTTGAAAACTGGACTGTCTGGATTCAAATCCCAGATCCACCACTTACAGTGTGCTTGTAACTTATACCATCTATGCCTGTTTCCTTGTGTGTAAAATGAGAAGATAGTAGTTTCTATGTCAAAGGTTTGTGCTCTTGTTTTAAAATGAGTTAAAATATGGAAAGCACAAAAGTCTTTGCCACATAGTAGGTTCTCAATAAATATTAGCTTTTTCAAGGTATTTGACCTTTATCGCTAATTACAGAAGGGATAATTTTGTTTCTTGTTAAAAAAATTTCAGACATCTATATTCAGTAGGAGTAGAACAGGTAATCTTTTGTACTGAGACCTTTTCATATTGGTCCTAAAATCATAGGAATTAGTCAATTCTTACCCTGGAGGTCAGGTGAGCTTGCTTCAAAATTTCAAGGATTAACTGATTACTGCAGCCAAAACTGTCAAGGCCCCAGGAATTTATAGGATGCGGCTGGAATTTTTGAGTGGGCAATGGTTTAGCAGCTATATATTTCTTTTTCTTTTTGCAATTAAAAAAAATTAATATATTTACTTTTGGCTGCATTGGGCCTTCATTGCTGTGCGCGGGCTTTCTCTAGTTGCGGCGAGCGGGGGCTACTCTTCCTTGTCGTGTGCGGGCTTCTCATTGCAGTTGGTTCTCTTGTTGCGGACGGAGCATGGCTTCTAGGCACGCAGGCTTCCGTAGTTGTGGCTCACGGTCTCTAGAGAGCAGGCTCAGTAGTTGTGGTGCATGGGCTTAGTTGCTCCGTGGCATGTGGGATCTTCCCAGACCAGGGCTCGAACCCATGTCCCTGCATTGGCAGGTGGATTCTTAACCACTGTGCCACCAGGGAAGTCCGCAGCTATATATTTCTTATTTAGCAAATGGGATGCACTAAAGCGCCACCAGATTTCAAAGACATCCTCTATAAGATGATTTAAGAAAAAAGGAGATTGAGCTGAGAGTGAAGGTTGTTGTGATATTTCTTTTTTAAGACTTTTTCTTTTTTTTGGCTGTGTTGGGTCTTCATTGCTGCATGCAGGCTTTCTCTAGTTGCAGCGAGCGGGAGCTACTCTTCATTGAGGTGCGTGGGCTTCTCATTGCGGTAGTGTCTCTTGTTGCGGAGCACGGGCTCTAGGTGCGTGGGCTTCAGTAGTTGTGGCATGCAGGCTCAGTAGTTGTGGTGCACGGGCTTAGTTGCTCCACGGCATGTGGGATCTTCCCAGACCAGGGATCGAACCCGTGTCTGCTGCATTGGCAGGTGGATTTTTAACCACTGTGCAACCAGCGAAGTCCCTTTTTTCTTTAAGACTTTTAAAGTCCTTATAAATTGAGTGACATGTATTTTCAATCTCACTCAACTGGAGTCATTAAATGATATTTTATTGTGCAATACCATGCATATTTTTCCCCCATGAGATATGGAGGAGAGCAGAAAACAATATAACAGCTTTGAGCTATATTCATCAATATGCATGGAAATTCTTTATGGAACACAATCCTATAAGCCAGCCTTCATTCTAAGCATTTTCATATTTCCTCATTTGGTCCTCACAACCAGTCTATGAAGCAGAATTAATTTTTCCAGTTTCACTGTGAAAAACTGAGATGGCAGAGGTTAAATGGCAGGACCATGACCACCCACTCTGTCTAGTGGCAGAGCCAGGATTCACACCAGGTCTCTCTATGTCTAATTAGAATCTGTGCTCTTCATTGCTGCATTTCATCATAGACCACAAACATATTTGGTAGTAATGAAAGACTTCCTCTGACAGCAAATATACAAGGTTTACCATTCTTGGGAGTTTCGCAAAGTTCTGGTATTGATTTTATGACTGGTTGAATCAGAACTGCTAGATTAATGTTTGTTCTGTGCTTCAATGAAGAAATGGGTCTTCGGTTCATAGACTGCTCACTGTGTCCAGTCTATTTCACAGTGCAACTTAAGGATCAAGAGAACAAGGAACGAGAGATTTGAAAGATGATTCGAAGTCTTTTGGAAAACTTTTCAACACAAATGATTTCAGAAATCTTTGTAAGTCTGCTGAAACCAGCATAGAAAAAATTTTGGATCTTTTCGTAGAGAAAGCAAAGATTCTTCACTCATTGCTTGCTTTATTTGGACCAGTGTCCTGTGTACAAATACAAATTATAAAACCTATTTGTTTCTGAATCTACTGGAAGGATGGAAAATGCATAAATAATTGTAATTTTTAGTAAGTATATTTATAAGTACTTATACTAAGTATTAGAGTAACAAAACTCAGGAATTACTGAATGGAAATAAAAATAAGAGTCTTCTAGATTTCTGAGCAGTGAGGGGTGTAAGCAAAATCCCACTTCCTTATTAGGGTACTAAAGTATATAAATGCTAAGTCATTTCCCAAAAGATTAAATGAGTTAATATATGTACAGCAGTTAGAAAAGGGCTTTGCCTAAAGTAAAAGCATCACTATTCCTATTCTACTGTATCTCTAGGAGAATAAAGGTGGAAAGATATACATATACCTGTAGTACACACATAAAGCAATATATATATATATATATATATATATATCAGTTAACTTGGTTTGATGTTAAGGGAATTCCAACATTTATTTTAAAATACTAAACGTTTTTATATTCACTTTGAGGTTTTTAATCTCATTGGTTAATTGTAAAAAAAAGGTAAGTTTATTATAATTTTTGCTATGTCTACATACAGTATAACCTCAAATGATAAGAAAATGAAAATCTCACATTTTCTACTAAGCACTAGTAATAACTAATTTGGATTCCAAAAATTATAATGCACAAAGTGTATGCTTAATAATGATATTTCTTTATCATTTGAAAGACTAACGCTATTTTATTTCCTCAGAATATTAATATGTTTGTGGGGTCAAAACATATGGATAAAAAATTCTTACACATGAAAAATAAATGTCTTCTTTCCTCCCTGATATCCAAATTTTACTTACCTGAAATCCAAAAGATTTGAAAGGTCAAAAATTCCTAATTTTCTCCTCCACTTTATACCTTCACAGATGAAAGAACTAAGGTCTGGAGAAGTAAATTGGTAAGTTTTTGGTGAAATGGTGGAGAATAGAGGTTACCAGAACTCAAGTTTCTAGCTTTCTAATGGTCTTTATGAGAGAAAGAGATGGAACATACATAGTGGATTTAAAGAAGCTTCAAAATGAAGTATCTTCCAAAGTATGTCACAGGGTTAATTTAGATTTAACCTAATCCCTTCTAACTTTAAAATTTACTTTAAAAGAAAATAGATGTTCATCACACAGATCCCAAGAGATTATAAGCTGTAAAATGTTTTAAATTATTGAAGAAAGATTACATTATGTTTAGAATAACCTTAATGTTAAGCAGTATTTACTTATTTCCATTTTATTGTACCCTTTTTCTTCTCTAAAAGGGTTTGAGATATCTTGCAATATAACGGTAAGGTTGATAAAATAGGAATAGATGAAAATCAGAAAAGGGTATAATGAAGGAAGTTCATATGTTCAATTTTATGTGTTAACATAAATCTTGTATTGGAGATTTGGCTCTGAGCTTCCAAGTGGTCAGTGCAAAGCAGTTATACCACTCTTATCAAAAGGAGGAAGTTTACTGATTCTAAAATGCAAACAAACTTTCTTTGATACTGAATTCTTTTTTTTTATAAAGTGAATGAGTTTTTAAAATTTTTTTATTTATTTTATTTTTGGCTGCATTGGGTCTTTGTTGCTGCACATGGGCTTTTCTCTAGTAGAGGTGAGTGGGGGTTACTCTTCATTGCAGTGTGCAGGCTTATTGTGGTGGCTTCTCTTGCTGTGGAGCACGGGCTCTAGGTGCGCGGGCTCAGTAACTGTGGCTCACGGGCTTAGTTGCTCTGCGGCATGTGGGATCTCCCTGGACTAGGACTTGAACCTGTGTCCCCTGCATTGGCAGGCGGATTCTTAACCACTGCGCCACCAGGGAAGCCCTTTAATACTGAGTTCTTAAAGGAACTCCTAACATGAGCTTTTATATAAATGACTCTAAATGACATTATGGACATTGTCCTTAGAATATATTTCAATAACTACATTAGGAGATTTCAGATTGTATATAGTGTTGAATATATCTTGTTAGGCTTGAATTCTCTGAGAATGTTTAATTGAAGCCCAGTTAAAATCAGAGTACCACTACCTGTTCTTTCAGAATAAGTAAAAATGTGATATATAATGCTCACATTAAAATGTCTTTAAAGAGTTTAAAAGGCTCTTTGTACAGTGGATATTTTCCCCTACTTTGAATGGTCTGATTTAAATTATGGGATTCTTTTTCTGTTTTTTAAAAAAGTTTATTGAGGTATAAGTGATATAGGAAGAACTGCATATGTTTAATATATACAATTTGATGAGTTTGGACATATGCAAACACCTGTATTACTGTTACCACCATCAAGGTAATGGACATAACCCACACCTCTCAAAGTTTCCTTGTATCCTTTGGTTTTTGTTTTGTTTTGTTTTTGTGGCAAGAACACTTAACGTGAGATCTACCCTCTTAACAAACTTTGAAATGTATACCATATTGTTAACTTCAGTTACCATGTTGTACAGCAGGTCTCTAGAATTTATTCATCTAGCATAACTGAAACTCTATTCCCATTGAACAAAAACGGGGAAATGGGCTTAATTCTTACTTGTTGTTTGTGGTGATTTTAAAAGATATCTGTAAATTCCTTGACATTCGTTTCATGGAGAAGTAGGACTGGCCTTAGTTACTCATTCACAACTAATAGAGTTCAGTGGAAGTGATGCTGTGTGATTTAGGAAGCCAGATCATAAAAGGTATTGGAGCTTTGGTCATGCCTGCATGTAAGAGCTCTGAGTACACTGAGATTGCCTTGTTGTGAGGAAGCCCATGCCAAAAGGAGAGGCTGTGTGTAGGTGCTCCTGTCAATTACCCCACCCCAAGACTTAGATATTTAAGTGAAGATACCACTAAATGACTCCTGCCCCAGACTCTCTGGTCATACATAGTAATTCAGCTGATGCCCCTGATATCATGGAGCAGAGAAAAGCCAGCCACACTGTATCTTTCCCAAATTTCTGACTCACAGAATCTTTGTTGATTTAAGTAAAAATTGTTGTTTTAAGCTGCTAAGTTTTGGAGGAACTTTTTCCACAGCAATAGTAACTGGTAGACTATTAAAATGAATTCTGCATTCAGCAAGGGAAATATTTGATGTGAAAATTCAAACTGAGATTTCTAAGAAAACATAAGGGGACCTGAGATTAGCTAGTTTCACTTTTGTAAATCCGACTGGTGATTTAGGAAATTTGTTAACATTTCTGAAGTAAAAAGAAATGAAAACAGATGTAGAGATGGTAAAGTACTTTTTCTGAATAAAGTAGAATAAAAGGATCTGAAGGGGGTGGTCAGATTAGGGTGACAGTGCAATTTCCAGAGAGTGAAGACTCTTAATTAGACCCTGACGGATTAATAAAAGTGGTTCAGTGATCTTTCCTTTATTATTTTATATCTCTAGATCTACAGGGCTGAAGTCCACTTTGTTCTTTTTAGCCATGGTGTTCTTAGTTCCATTTCATTCTGTCACTCCAGTGATGCACTATGGAAGGAGCACCACTTAGTGCATTGTGATTATCAAACTATAATAGATTGTTGTACAGACCACTTGCTGCCATCTGGTGTGCCAGTTTTCACAAATGAGTCTTTTCTGGATCAACAAAAATATCTTCCCACTTGTAGCCAAAGGAAACATTTTCTTTTTCTTTTCAACTAATGACTCTACAATATGGTCTTAACTATGATTTCCAAAGAGGAAACCAAGAAATGACAGAAGTTTCGGGAAATATACCTGTGAAATATCTATCTCCCTATCTATCTCTCATCTATCTATCAGCTATCCGCTATCTGTATCTATCTAGGTATTGATATGCAATCCGGAAGAGTTAAATAACTATGTGCAGCATGATGGTAGAGTGTCTCTTTTCTACCTGTCAGCTTTGAACACGTTCTACTGTTGGACTAAAAAAATAAACTATTTCATGATAGCAGAGAGTCCTTATTTCCTATGGCTCTCCTACATAACTAAAAGCACAAAATCTCTGAAGAAAAACTGTAAGGAACTTTAGAAATAGTTTATTGCAATCTCTACTTTTACCTTTATAAAGGAGTACTCTCCAACCTTCCCCTCTGCTCAGCCCATTCTAGAATCACATCAAATTTACACCATAGTCTGAAATTTCCAACTCCTCTTATAATTCTGATTTCTGTATACTGTATTTGTATTAGAAATCCTCCTCTCCTTGTTCCCTTATAAAACTTCCTCCTTCAAATCCTAAGTAAAATATCATGTCCTCTGTGAAGTCTTTTCTAATATCCAAAGTTAGTTGTCACATACACAGCACTTTGCCCCTCTTCTAAAGGACTTATAACATTGAACTGCAATTGTTTACTTACAAGTTTCCTGCAACTGAGCAGCCTAACTGTAGGAAATGTGTCTTAGTTTCCTTTGTATTTGCAGTGATCAGTCAATTTTGTTGTAGAAGATACTGTGTTGATAGGTGGCACTAATGTTTTAGGGTTTTGCTTTTAGCTGGGCTTTTAGAACAGCTCAGCAGTCCTTTATTCATTCCTACTTATGTTAGGATTTATTGATGATAGGATTCTCAACTTCCTAGGCCCTTCTGATTTCCTCCTGTCCTCTTCACTCCCATCTGATTACTCATTGCCATCTTCCTAGGAAAAATATAGTGGAGTTCACTGAATTCACTTCTTCACTCCTTATTTAGAATTCATTCCGGCTTTGTTTATTTGTTCCTTCATGCTGCTTCATTCCAAAGCCAAGTCTTTTACTTTGCACTACCTGACATTCTCACAACTTCTTTCACAGATCACTCAGTCATCCCTTTCATCTGTTTTTCTTTCCCTTTCCATCTTCAATACTTCCTTTCCTCATCCCCAAAACAAAAGAAAAACATATCTTCGGAATAAAAATCAAATGAAAACCCAAAACCATTCCTTTAACTGAAGATCACCTTCAGATTTCTTCCCTATATCCTTCCTTCTTTTCTGCACTGTTTTCCCCAAAACACAGCCTGTACATTTTGTCTTCACTTTGTCAAATTCCCCATTTTCTTCTGAACCTATTAAATCTGGCTTCTGTCTCTCTCATTCCCATGAAACTCTCTGATCAGGTCAACAATAACCTTCTTATATGCAGCACGCATACCAAATGGTTTTTGATTCTGGTGACCTTGGGCTTCTTGCCTTAATTGCTACCAGTACTCATTTCTGCTCATCTCTGAATGAATAAGCAGAAAGAGAGGCAGTTGCCTCTATTTTTGTAATCTTCTCTGCCTGTTCGCTGATGCTACAGCACCGAGGACTCTGTCCTCCTTACTCTTTCTCATCTACTTTTATGGCTTCTGTTTATCATCTGTCTGATAGTGGCTCCCAAACTGGACTCTCTGTCCCAGACTTTTCTTTTTAGTCCTAGACATACATTTCTATTACTTTACTTAAGTTCTATAATCAAAAAGATACCTTTATTTTTCTGTAACCAGACAATACCTAGTAGCAGAAGATTTTAGATTAGTTTTAGTTGATTCACTGTCTCCTTCTCTCCTACTTCTCTTTGAGATTGCATTTAAGTTTCAGGGCCATAAAAAAGCATGGTGGGTGGGAGGAAGGTGGTAGGGCTCTATGTGATCTATGCCTATTCTTACTGATGTCTGCTTTGCAGCCTCACTAATGTTGGTTCTGGTTATCAGAGTCTGGTTATCAGTTCTGGTTATCAGAGTCTGACCTCAGCATCTGCTGAGACAGCTGTATTCCTATTTGGTCTCAGTACTCATTTGGCAGATCACTCTTTAGTCATTTATAACATGGCTCTTGGCCCTTTGTCATTTACCCAATGTAGACATGAAAATTTTCTGTTGCTCTTTCATGCCAATCTGGAGACGTGGAAGACTGATGCCTTCATTTGTATTCTGCTAATGCTAACCCAAAGTGGCATAGGTCTTCAGGTTTTCATTGCTCTTAAATCCCTAATCTGGGTGATTTATTGTCCTTATTTCCCCACTCTTCCCTCAGTGGTTTTAATCTAGGGTAGAGACAGGGAGACTACTTCTCAGAGTCCCATATAGGTATATAAAAATTAGTCTCTTCTCTGACTCTTCTTCACCAGCCCAAGACAATTTCACCTCCTCTCTGGTAGGTAGAAAGGATAGACTCTGGCTGAGCTCAGATTTTTCTGTGCTTACTCTTTAAGGCTTTAACTTTATGCCCTTCGTATGGCTTTTGATCCTGAAAATTCAGAACGATCTCACACTTTAAAAGTGTTCCCATCAACAACTTTATAGGTACTGTGTATTTCAAAATTCTATTTCGGAATGAAAAGCCAGCTCTCTATTTCTTTTCCTTTGCATTTTTTCTGTACCAACCCAGCTCTGAGTGGAGTAGTGTAGAATATCCTCACTGGAGCCTGAATGCAGGAAAGAAGCATGATTATTGTTTCAAAGTATTATCCCATCCCAATTACATTTTTTGTTTGTTTGTTTTTTTTTATGGTACGCAGGCCTCTCACTGTTGTGGCCTCTCCCGTTGCGGAGCACAGGCTCCTGACGCGCAGGCTCAGCGGCCATGGCTCACGGGCCCAGCTGCTCCGCGGCATGTGGGATCTTCCCGGACCGGGGCACGAACCCGTGTCCCCTGCATCGGCAGGCGGACTCTCAACCACTGCGCCACCAGGGAAGCCCCCAATTACATTCTTGAACTTTCTGAATGTTTGTCTCCGGTGTTCTTCAATAAGAGCAGCACCATTTACCTTGTTTTATTCTATCATTAACTCCTTTTTTCCCTCCCAGTCTTATTGGAAATGAAATGTGACGATTCTATCTGAAAATGTTGCTCTGGTTGTCCCTTTCTTCCATATTCTTTTGCCACTGATTCAGTAAAGCTCTCAGGACCTCTTGCTTGGCTTACTGGGGCAGAATCTTAATAGATGTGCTGGTTACTAATTTCTATTCAATCCGACCCACACTCCTGCTTACTGTCAATGATGTTTCTATAACACAACATTGGCAATTTCCTTCCTGTTTAAAAAATCTCTATTGGACACAATAGATATTGAAAAAAATGCAAATTTCTTAGTTTGGCCTAGAAATTCTTTCATGATATGACTTCAACGTACATATTTACACATACATTTCTTTGCTCTTCATGTCACAGCTCTGTCAATATTGAACATCTCTCTGTTCTTGTTCCCCAGAACACTGGGCTCTTTGATGCCTCAGCGCCTTGGGAAATAGTTGTCCCTTTATTAGAAATGCCTTATTTTCTGCCTCTACTCTCTGTCCACTTATTTTTGTAAAAAATTCTTTCTAATTCTCCAGAATTGTACTTCATCTATCATTATACTTAAATGCCTGGTTATTTTACTCTAAATCTGATTAGGCTGTTAAGTTCAGCCGGGCAGGTACTTTTTCTGTCTTTTTACTGTTAAGCTTCTGATACAGATTAGTGTCTGCTCCATAAATATGTGTTGAATGAATAAACTTAGGCCCTCCATGGTCTTATATCACTCTGTTTCTATTTCTCTTTGAACATTGCCTTGTATCATTATCTCTTTATCTATCAATACCTCCTAATAGATTTATTATTTTCACCATTTCCACAGAATTTATCATACTTGGATACTCATTCTTTTTGAGGCACTCTCTTCCTTTGACTTCCATAAACCTCATACTTCTCTCCTCTCCTTGTTTCTGGCTGCCGCTTCTTTGTCTCCTGCGAAGATTTTTCCCTTGTAAACTTTCCCCTTCTCCCCCTCCTTCTTCTAAACTTTGAACAGTCAGTGGGCTAATCCCTCTTCCATTCTCCATCTCTATATTTTTGGTGAAGTCATCCACACTCCTGACTTCATTTATCAGTTATTATTTACATTAATTATATACATTAATTTGAACTTCTGGCCAAGACCTTTCCTTTGAACTTTAGATCTATATATCCTGCTCATATATTATTTTCATGCATTTTCTCACACGTACCCTCAAACATAACAAACTATTATGGCTTTAATTGTGTGCCCATCGAATTCATATGTTAAAGCCCTAGCCCCCAGTATTTCAGCAGGTGACTGAATTTGGAGACAGGGCCTTTAAAGAGGTAATTAAGTTGAAATTAGATAATTAGGGTGGACCTTAACTCAGTATGACTGGTGTCCTTATAAGAAGAGGAGATGTGGACACAGACATACAGATTGAGGGACAACCATGTGAGGACAAAGCTAGCAGGTGACAATTTGCAAGCCAAGGAGAGAGTCCTCAAAAGAATCCAAACCTGCTGACATTTTTATCTTGGAATTCTAGCCTCCAGAACTGTAAGAAATCTAACTTCTGTTGTTTAAGACATCCAGTCTGTGGTATTTAATTTCACAGCCCTAGCAAACTAATACACATGCCCCAATACTGAATTCATTTATTTTCCTCGAAACCAACTCTTCTTATCTTCCTTATTTCAGTGGATGGCACCATTATGCATACAGGTATAGAAATTTGAAATCTGATTAAACATAGTAATTAATGCAAATTGACCCATATTCAAGTTTTAGTTGCACCTTCATCTTAAATATAACTTTATCTCTAACCACTGCCTCTCAATTTTAAGGAATTATCATCTGTCACTGATATTGCAGCTATAGCTTCTTAAGCTTTCTTCCTCTATTTTGCTCTTATAAAACATTCTTTTCATTGGAGATTGTTTTACTTAAAATGAAAATTTAACCATGTTACTCTCCCGCTTAAAACTCTTCACAACACCCAATTGGATTACTATCTAAAACTCTTGAGGGCCTGCCTATCTCTCCAATTTTGCATATTTTTCTTTTCAATTCCCTTCATTCTTCAATTGGACCTTTATCAGCACCTTTGCACATGCAGGTTTTGCTGTATGGCATTACCTCTCCCTCTCTCTCCTTTTCCCACTCTTCTCTCTTACTCCACAGCTTTTTGATAAATGTAATTTCAGCTAGCATTTTTCTGAGCTTTATTATGTGCCAGACACTATCTTAAGCACTTTACAATATTAACTTATTTAAGTCTCAGCACAAGCCTGCAAAGGACGTTCTATTTATTATCTCCATTTCATCAATTAAGAAACCGAGGTACAGAGCAGTGAGAAAAGTTAAGTGACTTTTTCAAGGTTACAAAGCTAAGAGTAGTGGAGCTTGGATTTAAACTTGGGAGTAAATGGCTCTAAAGGTTAGACCATTATTAGGAAAAATTACTTTATTTCTCAGAATTAGGTCAAGGTAGTCAGTATGTGTGCTGTTAAGTCTCATCACAGTTGTAATGGGTTATGAATAAGTTGTAAAAATGAATACGCTGTTTAAAGTCTTAATTTTGGCTTAGAATGCAATCTCCATGGGATCAGGGGCAATGTCTACCTTGGAAGCCATTATATCTTTAAGTACGTGGTATGCTGTGTGGTAAGGGCAACCAAAAATATTTGTTAAATGAAGGCACTGTGAATTTTCTTAGAACAGGAACACTGACAGTGTAGCTTTGGCTCTCAGCAGAGTCCTGGCCTATAGAAAATCCTCAATAAATCCACATTTGATTAATTATCAACTAGCTAGTGGCAGAGGTGCACTAAAATGTAATTCTATATTATGCTATCAACCCTAAAAAAAGTAGAAATATATTAACCCTGATAAGGGGATAATGGGGCAGGGGGTTGCTGTGGGTGGGGTGTGGGTGAGGGTTTAGAGGGCAACTGCCTGAGCTATTTATCCCTTTTTTATTTTCCAAGCCAGTTTCCCATTTTAATTTGTTATAAGGCACTGCATTTGAAAATCTTGAGGCATGTATAGAAAGCCCCTCTCTCTGTCTCTTTCTGATTCTCTATTTCTCTGTGTCTCTCTCTCTCTGGTTTATAATAGTCACTAGTTTGTGTCTCTCTTTTCTAGCTCTTATTTTCTTCAAGTTCAGTATTTTCCGTTTTTATGCAGTATCAATATTATGGGGCCAGGACCTGTCTTGGAGTCATTTTTATTTGTTATCTCTCCAGAGTTTCTGACTTTTGAAATGAGGGCTTTGTCAACCATGCTTGTATTAGTACAGAGCTTAGAGGAATGTCAAAGTTACTTTCCCATTAATATTTCACTCCCCGGGCTTTCCTGGTGGCGCAGTGGTTGAGAGTCCACCTGCCGATGCAGGGGACACGGGTTCGTTCCCCGGTCCGGGAAGATCCCACATGCTGCGGAGCGGCTGGGCCCGTGAGCCATGGCTGCTGAGTCTGCACGTCCGGAGCCTGTGCTCCGCAATGGGAGAGGCCACAACAGTGAGAGCCCCGCATACTGCAAAAAAATGCCACAGGTCTCCTACCCTGTATGCTCTTCTCAAAACAATTAAGAAATGGCACAGGTGTCCTATTCATAGATCTTCTCCATTCTAGTAGGAAAGAGAAATAGCAAGGAATAACAAGAATGGTTCCACAACTCTGCACTTAATGAGTGCTTGTAAGAAATATTTAATATATATATTTTAATTTATTTATTTTATTTTTGGCCGCACTGGGTCTTTGTTGATACACGCGGGCTTTTCTCTAGTTGAGGCGAGTGGGGGCTACAGACTGTTATGGTGCGCACGCTTTTCATCGCGGTAGCTTCTCTTGTGGAGCACTGGTTCTAGGCGCGTGGGCTCAGTAGTTATGGTGCAAGGGATTTCTTGCTCCACAGCATGTGGGATCTTCCCGGACCAGGGCTCGAACCCATATCCCCTTAACTGGCATGCAGATTCTTTTTTTTTTTTTTTTTTTTTGCGGTACACGGGCCTCTCACTGCTGTGGCCTCTCCCGTTGCGGAGCACAGGCTCCAGACGCACAGGCTCAGCGGCCATGGCTCACGGGCCCAGCCGCTCCGCGGCATGTGGGATCTTCCCCGACCGGGCCACGAACCCGTGTCCCCTGCATCGGCAGGCGGACTCCCAACCGTTGTGCCACCAGGGAAGCCCCGGCATGCAGATTCTTAACCACTGCGCCATCAGGGAAGCCCTGAAATATTTAATATTTAAAGAGACTTTTAAAGAATTTTTGGTAGAAAAAGTTCAGAATCTTCTTTTAATGAGAACATGTATATAAATAGTACATGAAAAGGATTTCATTATGGTTAAAGTTTTTGTTTCTTAAAGGAGATTTATCATTATTAGTATGTTATTCAAATCATTTTTGCAAGGCAAATCAGCATCTCCACACTAAACATTGTTCCCATTTCATGTAGAGCAGAGTTTGTCTCTTTGCTTAAAATCAACTGTAAGTTGGTGCTTAAGAGTCACTGCTTGTCACAGCTGTACAGCCTCAGGAGTAATTGGTGAGGCAATTAACAATCTTGACCTCAAAGACCTTATACTTGAACCTATTTATTTGTGTGTGTGGCTGTGCACATGTGCCCACACACAAGTGCATAACTAGTTTCACCTTCTGCTGGGGCACATGGTGAAGGGAAGGTGAGGTGGACATGGATCAGAGTGTTGAGGACTCAGTCAATAAATATTATGCAATATTAGAAGACTCAATGTAAACCATTGGGAGATATTTCTGTTTGATAATAGTAAGGTTATTGTTATGTAGTACTTGAATTTATGTGAGAATTCTTTGAGGATAAAAGGAAAAGCATTGTACTTTTAGAGTTGCATTATGAAACCAAGAGGTTGTTTTCATTTCCAGGCTATATTGGTAACTTAGAGCAGTAGCATAAACAAAATTATTAACAGATATAAAGAAAAAAGGGTAGTAATAGAAGACAGTCTAGACAACGTTCCAAAAACAAGGAGCTCTTAAATGGTTTGATCAAGGACCATCCAGTTATGCCTAGAGAAAAGAGCATGTCCCTAGGGTGAAAATATTTAACGTCTTTTGGTTCCATTGCCAGGATTACACTAATAGTGGGAAAAACTCGTAAGTCTATCTTATTAGGAGGATTTTAAATAAGACCATTTAAATATTTTCAATCCTATTCTGTCTGTATAACCTTGGGATTATGATAGCTTCTTTTTAAAGTTGGATCATAAGAGAAAGAATGCTGTGGATGCATTTTCTAAAGTTCAGATTTCATAGCAATTATGTTTGTCATGGTCAACTAATAAATTATATTCTGGTATCTTAATTCTTTACCCATTTTAATTGGCTTGATAATCCCCAAGACCGACAAAAATCCTATGAACTTTTAAAGAAGAGAATTAGCCTTAGAATTAGACAACCTAATTAACGTACCTTTTGGTTTCAATCAGGTTTCTCTTGGCTCAGGCATTTGTATCATTTCGGTGGTTAAGGTCTTCACTTTGACAACCTGTTGAAGACTATGGGACCTCTCTCTAAACACACACACACACACACACACACACACTCACTCTCACAACATATTCCTATATATCCCATTTTGTATACAATTTCAAAGGGATACTGGGACCTTGAAGTTCATTCACAGATTTGAGAATTAAGAACTTTCTGGCAGTAGTTTTTGCCTAAGCCTCTAAGTGATGCTCACGGTTTGATTTTATGGCCAGCCATCCCAAAACAGGAGAGATGTTTGTCCTCAATGGTCCACAGTCCCTGGGGGTTGATTTTCCATAGTGATTGAAAGGTAAGGACAGTTGAGTGGATAATTTCCTGTAGTCTTTTTCTCACATATAACTGGAGTAGGAAGAGCATCTCCTCTCTTTCCGTGATCAGAATGCTTCCCTTTTTCCTATGAGGCTGGTGAAGATAAGGATTGTTCCATTACCTTACTCATCATGTATTTGTCATTGGACATACAATTTCCAGCTGTCTTTTACTCTTTTTCTCTGACTTTTTATTGGTAGGGTTGTTGCTTTTTTTTTTCTCAACTATTCTTTTTTTTTTTAGAACTTTTTTTTAAACATCATTATTGGAGTATAATTGCTTTACAATGGTGTGTTGGCTTCCACTCCATAACAAAGTGAATCAGCTATACATATGCATATATCCCCATATCTCTTCCCTCTTGCATCTCCCTCCCTCCCACCCCCGCATCCCACCTCTCTAGGTGGTCACAAAGCACCAAGCTGATCTCCCTGTGCCATATGGCTACTTCCCACTAGCTATCTATTTTACATTTGGTAGTGTATATATGTCCATGCCACTCTCTCACTTCGTCCCAGCTTATCCTTCCCCTCCCCATGTCCTCAAGTCCACTCTCTAGAAGGTCTGCTTCTTTATTTCCATCCTGCCCCTAGGTTCTTCATGACCACTTTCTTTTTCTTTTTGTTTTTTGTTTTTTAGATTCTATATATATGTGTTAGCATACAGTATTTGTTTTTCTCTTTCTGACTTACTTCACTCTGTATGACAGATTCTAGGTCCATCCACCTCACTACAAATAACTCAATTTCATTTCTTTTTATGGCTGAGTAATATTTCATTGTATATATGTGCCACATCTCCTTTATCCATTCATCTGTCGATGGACACTTAGGTTGCTGCCATGTCCTGGCTGTTGTAAATAGACCTGCAATGAACATTGTGGTACATGACTCTTTTGGAATTATGGTTTTCTCAGGGTATATGCCCAGTAGTGGGATTGCTGTGTCATATGGTAGTTCAATTTTTAGTTTTTTAAAGAACCTCCATACTGTTCTCCATAGTGACTGTATCAATTTACATTCCCACCAGCAGTGCAAGAGTGTCCCCTTTTCTCCACACCCTCTCCAGCATTTATTGTTTGTAGATTTTTTGATGATGCCCATTCTGACTGGTGTGAGGTGATATCTCATTGTAGTTTTTTTTGATTTGCATTTCTCTAATGATTAATGATGTTGAGCATTCTTTCATGTGTTTGTTGGCAACCTGTATATCTTCTTTGAAGAAATGTCTATTTAGGCCTTCTGCCCATTTTTGGATTGGGTTGTTTGTTTTTCAATATTGAGCTGCATGAGCTGCTCGTAAATTTTGGACATTAATCCTTTGCCAGTTGCTTCATTTGCAAATATTTTCTCCCATTCTGAGGGTTGTCTTTTGGTCTTGTTTATGGTTTCCTTTGCTGTGCAAAATCTTTTAAGTTTCATTTGGTGGTAGGGTTGCTTTATGTATGTCCTTCTCATCCATGTTTTTCTACTTTTAATTTATATATATATATACATATATATGTAAAAAATATATATACATATATACATACGTATATATACATATGTATATACATATATACATGTATATATGTATATATACACGTATATGTATACATATATACATATATATAAATGTATATATATATACATGTATATGTATATATGTATATATGTATGTATATATGTATATATACATGTATATGTATATATGTATATGTATACATATATATATGTAAAACCATAAGTAATAGCAAACAATTATAGTGCTTTCATTATGCCAGTCATTATTCTGGCTGGCATACACACACACACACAGACACACGGACACACACACCCACCACACATTCACACACAAATCACACAATTTAATCTTCACAACAACACTTTGAGGTAGATACTATCATTGTCTACAACTTACTTATAAGAAAAATAAAGTATAGACTTTACTGGGTATAGAATTCCAAGTTGCTAGTTGTTTCTCCCCACCAGTACTTTAAAGACGATGCTTCACTCTCTTCTTGCTTGCATTCTTTCTGATGAGAACTCTGATGTTATTCTTAGGTTTGTTTCTCTCTATGTCACATACCTTTTTTCTCTGTCTTCTTTTAAGAATTTCTCTTAATCAGTGCTTTTCAGCAATTTGATTATGATATGCCTTGGTGAAATTTTCTTCCTGTTTCTTATGCTTGGGATTCATTGAGCTTCTTAGATATGTGGGTGAATATTGTACATAATGTTTGGAAAAATCTTGGCCATTATTTATTCAAATATTATTTTGGTTCTTCCCCGTCTCTCCTATCCTTTGAGGACTCCAAGTGATGTTGTCATACAGCTCTCTGATGCTCTTTTCATTAAAAAAATTCCCCTTTTCTCTGTGCATTTCATTTTGGATATTCTCTATTGTTTTACCTTTAAGTTGAGTCATCTTATCTTCTGCAATGTCTAATCTGCCATTAATCCTGGCTAGTGTATTTTTCACTTCAGATATGGTGGTTTTCATCTCTAGAAGTTGTATCTAGGTCTTTTAAAAAATGTCTTCTATGTCTGTAACTTTTCAAACATGTAGAATATAGTTGTAATAAATGTTTCAATGTCCTTGTCTGCTAATTCTAGCTTCTATGTCAATTCTGGATCAATTTCAATTGATTTGTTATTCTCCTCATTATGAATTGTGTTTTCCTGTCTCTTGACATGCATGATATTTTTTGATTAGCTTCCAGACATTTTGAATTTTATCTTTTTTGGTGCTGGATAATTTTGTATTCCTATAAATCTTTACAGCTTTGTTTTTAGTTTCTTTGTTTTCTTTTGGATCTGGGAAATTATAAAAATGATTTGTCTGGTAAATTTGGCTCACTGCTCATTCTAGAATTAATTTTTCTCCACTAATGAAATGATACCTTCCTGGGTACTCTTTCCACTGCCCTGTGAATTAAGAGCTTTTACAGTCTTGCTGGTCAGAAAAGACACTGATCTTACCCTATGTGAGTGCTGGGTATATTCTCTCTAATCATTTCCAATAGTTTTTCCTTGCCTTGGATAATTTTCTCACACACTTGCACTGATCAGTGCTCTGCTGAATGCTCATGGGGGTGGAGTGGGGTGGTGGAATGTGGTCCTCTACAGATCTCCAGGGTCTTTTCCCTGTCCAGCTCTGTCCTCTTTGGTACTTTTCCTATGAAATCTGGTTGCCTAATCTCCCAGGGATCTCAGCTGTCTCTTTAACTCATGCAGTCTTCTTAATTCCTTCTCTGTCACAGACTGAAATTTCTTTCAAGGCAGTAATCTATGGCTCTCCTCATTTGTTTCTTTTCTTGATATTTTTTCTAATCATTTCAGTAGGGAGGATAAAGGATAAATCTGATCACTGTTACTCCATCTTGGCTGGATGCGAATGAACTGGATGTTATTTTTGTTTTTTAATTAAAAATGTTACATATATGTTTTCCTTCTATATACATTCTTTTGAAACTTGCTTTTTCTACTCAACAGTATGGATCAAGGTTTACCCCTGCTGATTCATGTAGAATTAGTATATTCATTTTAACTGTTGTTCAGTAGGAGTATCATGATAATATCAATATATATTTCCTTATTAATGACTTGGCATCGTTTAGAATCAGTTGCCGTGGGTATAATTGGGCAAGTCAAATCTCTAAGTAGTTAGTATTTCTTATCTGTAAAATGTTGATAACAATAGCAGGATTGTTATGAGGATTATATAATGTGTCTCATTGTTTTTCACATGGAGCAAGGTGCACAAATATGCACTTAATAATTCTTAACTTATTCTAACTTATCTTTCTCTTCGTTTCCCTATTATGTTCTCATTCCTCTCCCCTTTTTTGTTCTTTAACTTGCCTTTTTAGATTCATTAAGCCAGGTTAACTGATTTGTTTTAAAAATCAATTAAGTAATTGTAAATCAGATAGTAGTCATTTTATGAGTATTTTATGGGATGAGCAGGAAAGACAATCCATGTGAGGCCAAATAGTTGGTTTGATTAAACATTTTAGTTTTTAAAGTTCTGGACTTCTAGGAATCAGCTTTTCACCTAGTAGCAGAAAAACATGAGGATGACCCAAGGGAAAGGCCACATATAGTAGTTCAAAGCATTTTAGTTCCTTAGGGGACTGGAAAAGCAGGACACTAAATCATATTGCCAAGTTGAGCAGAGAGTGCCTTTCTCTGTATCTGCCTAATTTGCTCCTGGAGGAGCTAATTCTTTTTACATTTGGAAACGAAAGCTCCATAGATAAACACTGTGCTTTTTCTGCACCGCCTTTCTCCTTAGACTTCATTAAAATTTTCTTAAATCAGATCAAAGGGAAAAATGAACCTATGCATTAAGCTATACAATTGCAATAGCTTTCCACGTGGTTTCCTTACTGCCTGCATTTTCCTCCTCTCACTTATACCACATTTTGTTGCTAGAATCATCTTCTTTAAGTGAATGTCACAGACATGGATGGCTCCCCATTGACCCCTGAATTGAGCACAAGTCTCAACTGTCTTTCAATATTATCCAAATGTGATCTATAAGTCATCTTTCCATATTTATGTTCTAGTACTATCTTTTCTGTACCCTGAATTTCAACTAAATGGGACTATTCCCCTGTAGCTGTTGCAAATGGTTGCATAGTCTATGTACTGCACAAAAGCACAGGGATAAGCCTGCACTCTTGCCTAGCTGAGCACTTTTGGAGTAATGTCTGCCCAAATGGGTGCTTTTTTCTAATCTGCACAAAAATGAGATAAACCAGGCACACTTTACTATTTCCTGTTTCTGTGTCTTTGCTTATGCTTATTATCTTCTGTAGATCCCTTACCTCTTTTTTGCCCAGTGAATTCCTTTTTATATAATCCACTGAAGCTTTCAAAGCATTACTAGTGAACTCCCACTAGTCCTCATGTTTTTAATCTTTTCTGTGATAATTTGTTGACCTTCCCTCTAAAGTCTCTCTTCTTTTGGTTTTATATGTCATGTCACTTTCTTCATTTTACTTCCCAATTTCTAGTTTATATCTAGTTTATCTAGACTAGTCATTTTGGGGCTTTTCCTGGGTTACTTCCACCCCACCTTATAGCCTGACCCTTAAATATTATTATATCTCTGATGTTTAGTCTTTGTCTTTTTCTGTACTGGTGTAATAGGTTCTGCCTGGTTGATCTCACTTTTTGCATGCCTTCAACTCACAAGTATTCCTTGACTCTAAAATCTAAATTAACAATCTTGACATATAGACCTATGTCTCCATCTGCTTACTTAGACATCTCTTCTCAACAAGCATTTCCTGAATCAATATACCTAAAATAGTAGAATATCTACCTTCAGACCATTTTTCCATCTATATTCCCTATCTTGGGCCCTGGTAGTATGATATACAAGATTCCCCAATTATTAATTGTCAGGTTATCTTGTCCCTCCTCTCTACTCCTGACAGTCAGCCAAGCAACAAGGCAATTCTACTTCTGAGTGTTTCTCTTAATTCTTCCTTCTTTTCTATCCCAATGGTTATTTCCTTAGTTCTAACATTCATCTTTTGGTTAGACCATTGCAAAACACTCTTAACTATCATACATTTCTTGTGCTTCTTGATATATCAATCCATCCTCCACATTGCCACCCTAGTTGTCTTTCTAGAACATTAATTTATCACGTCATCATCCTATCTCTCAGCATCTGATCAAGAACACAAAACACTGCTTAGTTGAGTTCCCATTCTCCTAAACACGGTGCTAGACACTTCACACATATTTGTTATATCATATAAAATGCACAGTAATCCTGATGTGAAGATAGTATTATGTTATAGATCAAGAAACCAAGGCTCAGAAAGGTTAAATAACTTTCTCACACAGCAGTGGCAAAGCAGTGTTTCAAAGACAGGTTACTCTGATTATGAAGTCCTCTACTTCTAAACCTTACTGCCCCTTCAGGGATCTGAACTTTAATCCTAATATCTCATGTTCTGAATGGCCTTGGTAAATCACTTAAATTATGACAATATAAAACTCAGAGGGATTTTTTTCTTAAGGAAAAATGAAATATGCTTGCAAATAAGTGCCTCACAGGTGTAAGTTATTTTTACAGATCCTTCAAGGCCCTGATGATATCTATTTTCTAAAGGTTTCTTAATTTACCAAGTTGAATTGATTCTTATTTCCTCAAGTGTATTCATTTCACTTGATGACTATCTCAGAGTTTATTGTATTTACTTTTAAATTTTTTCCCCATACACTGAGTTTTTTGAAGTCTTTGCTATATACCCAGCACTTAGCAAAGTGCCTGACAGAGTAAAATGAACTCCATCTGCCCCCCAAAAGAAAAATATTAACCTTGTGTTAAAACTAATGCATTGACATGAAACATATCTGAACCCAGAAAGATATCTCAATCACCTGAAAAACTAGTAAAGGTTTATAGATAGCATAGGCTAGCTCCAAGGAGATTTGAGAAAAAAAGTCAATAAGCAGGCAGAATATCATATTTTCAATTCAAATATAAAACATTTAAAATGTTGCTGTTGCAGACCTCTTAGGTAGCCCTTTCAAGTTGTTCAACAGAAAACCATTTATTGAGGGCAAGTAAGGAAAGGCTCTTCCCTTCTTAATCTAAGCCTATAATAGAAATAATGTGCTATTTGTTCTCAGATCTCTAAAGGTCCATGACTATGGGTATGCTATGGGTATGGGAATATAAGATGTTTTCAATGTTTCAGTAACTTTTTGAATTCCCTGAATTAGACTGCCTGGCTAACAATTTCTTTTTTGTTGTTCTGGGCCAAAAATAGGGAAGCACATTTTGAAGTTAAGAAGTAATGATTGGCTACTGGTGACATCATGGAAATTATTGGAACAAGTTAGTGGTGCTCAAACACTGTGACTAGACCTACCAGTCAGATAGTCACTATAATGAAATGAACATGTCCTTTGGATCATCAACCTTGGATACAAATGCTGGGTGATGGTCAAAATGAGTAACTACTAGCACTGAAAAATGCTAAGTGTCTGTGGACTTAATTTTGTTATTATTAGTATGACATGTAGTATTGTAAATAATATTATGACTCAGAAATATAGACCACTGGCTAAAATTTGAAAGAGTGTAAGAAAAACAGTGCTAAATGTCAGTAAGTGTAGTTTTGTTGTTAGACTAATACTTTCAGATTATGGTGTCCATAGTTAAAAAGAAATAATAAAAGGGAAATTTAGTGATGAAAATATTAATAACTTTTCTTGAAAGTATATAAATCTTAAGGGCATGACAAATTCATTTTGACCAAGTGAATACACCCAAGTGTAAGTATCCAAATGAAGACATTTAACATTACCAGCATCTCAGAAACCTCCCTTATGCACCCACCTACTACTTACCTGCTGACTCCACCCCCACCCCAGACAAAAGGTAACAATTATTCTAATTTTAATAACACAGATTAGATTTTCCTTTGTGTGTTTTATTAAAGCAAACAGTACAGTATGTATTTTTGCGTCCGGCTTTTTACACTCCATTTTATGCTTGTGGCATTCATCTACTTGATGGCATACAGTAGTAGTATGTCCTTAATCATTATTTTATAGTACTCCATTGTTTAAAAATACACTTTAAAAATTTTGTTTTCTTGTTGATGGATATTTGGCCTATTTTCAAGTTCGGACTATTACTGGCAATGTTACTAGGAGCATTCTCATATATGTCTGTTGTTGCATATCTATATACATTTTGATTGAATATAAAATTAGGAGTGGACTTGTTAGGCAGTCGAAAGGCATGTGGTCAGACTTGGTAGATTCTGCCAGTTTTTTAAAGTGGTTTTACCAATTTTCACTTCAATTAGCAGAGTATGAGAGTTTAAGTTGTTCTACATCCTAACAGTTGGTATTGTCAGATTGACTGATTTCAGCCATTAATTAATAAAATTTCAGCCATTCTGGTGAGTCTGTGGTAGAATCTCACTGCTAACTCAGCCACCATTCTGTCACTCACATCCTTTCTTAATTCATTGTGGTTTAGTATTTATAAATGATACGTCATGATGCTAACAGTGTGAGTGTTTGCTTTCCTGTTTTCACATTTCTACTTTTTTTAGCCTAATTTCTGTAACCAAGTATCACGGGTTATTGTTATTGTTCCTTAATTGTGTTTTTATAATAATTTAGATATCAATTTAGATATCAGTGAATTACTGTGCAACAATTTGTCCTGATTTATTTTGTGATATTGATTTGCTAAAAATTTCATAGTCAAGTTTTGGGTTTGTGAAGTACATGCGAATTTTAAATAAATGTTCTCCATGTACTTTCCCTGGTTAATTCAGGAATTGTCATTTATTTGCCTCTAACACTTCCTAATGATGAGTGAGGCACAAAAAGCTAACCAAACACTTTATGCAAGAAGATGTCGCCATTTCTATGCTCCCCTTGAAATGTGAGTAGAAAGGATATGAGTTTTTAAGACGTGGTTTCTCCACTGGGTCTTTCCCTTCCACTAATATCAAAGATTAACATGATGACATCAGAAGATGGTGGTGCCATAGGTGGAAGTAGCCTAGTTCTCTGGAGAGGGAGAGCCCTCCACAGATTAGGAACATTCATTTTGGACCTTATAGAAGTGAGTAACAAACTTCTAATGTGTCTAGGCCATTTAAAATTTGTGAGTTCTTTATTACATCAGCTAGCTTGTCTTTAATTAATATGAAGATTGGAACATTTGAAAATTGCTTCTACAACGATAATTAAAATATGTGTCATTGGCTTAATAGTCATGAGATTGCAAGAAAATGCATGTTGGAGGCTGGAAAAATGGAGATCTATATTATATAGTGACAAAACATTTGGTAAAGTTGTAATCGCTTAGAAGCCAATCAACTACTTATAAAATCTGAAGCTCTAGAGGTATAGACATCTAATTGTGCATTAGTTGCATCTTCCTGCATTTGGCAGGGTATTACAAAACAAAGTAAAAAAGGAAGAACTGGCAGTTTGAAAGCAGAAATAAAAGGGGATAGAAAGATTCCAGAAAATTTGAGTCTTGCAGAGTTGGAAAAACCATCTACTCCCATACCCCCAAACAGCAAGGAATGAAACTAAAAAAAGCTTAGAGCAGAGCAACAAAGATTTATTAAGATTTTTCATGTAAACAACCCTGGGACAAAGATCAGACTATGGGAATTTCCTTCTCAATCAAGCATAATATATCAGATGACTTCAAGGCAAATACTACTGAGTTGTGAGAGAATGGCATGGGAGTAAGGAAGTAAAGAAATCAGGTTTCAAAATTATACCCAAGAAAAAAATTTGGTCATGGTTACTATCACATGGAACTGTCTGGAAATAGAAAAATCAGAATCTACTGAGATTTTGAAGGATAGGGCAGGAACGAGTGGTGAGAGACAACAATGGGCAAGGAAGTTCCTACCAGAGATTTAGTCTAATCTAAGGGCATCCTCTGCTACCAGGAAAAGGTGTTAATAATGCTTACCCATTGGGAGTTAATTATTGTTGTGACTACATTGCTTTCCGTTCTTTCTTCCTATTGGGGGTTTTTATTATAGTTTTTCTGTGCCTGCTCCTCTATTGAGAGAGGCGGCAGGGCAGAAGAGAAGAAAAAGAAGGAGAAGGAGAAGGAAGGAGAGGGGGGGGGGGGGGGGAGAATACGTATGTGGGATGAATAGAAGCTATTTTGTTAATTTATAGGAGGACCACAAGGAGCCACGTTTTAGACTTGGTGAAGAATGTTGCATTTCGCCAGGATGTTCAGAACTTTGACCTGGATGGTTTCTGAGTAGACTTTAGATGGTCTCCCATGGGGAAAGCTTGACTTGAAGGAAAAGATGGCCAGAGGGGTGGACTATTTTAAAGAAAGGTAGTAGCCTCCCTCCAAAATTGTGTCCCTCTTTCCACAGTGTGGGGTTATTGCTGGAATGTGGTTTCTCAGCTAGCAAGTACTTCCACCAATTTTAAAAATTCACTTTTAAGTCAGGATTTTAAAAAAATCCAGTGTGCTTCCTTCACTTGCTTTTTCATCTTCCACCAACTTGATACAGGGGAGCGTGACAACCTTTGAAGCCACATATGGAAGATGGCAGGGCCGTAAGACGGAAAGAATCTGTGTCCCTGAATTACTGCTTAAAGGAGAGTTTCTAGTCAATCAGGAATACCTTTTTCATCTTTACAGGAGAAACAAAATTTAATGTATTTGAGCTGTTTTTAGCTCAACTTTTTAGCTTAGTTATAGTAAGCTAACATTACTTACCTAAGATACTGGGTATGCTTTTGTATGACTTTGTTTTATTAAAAAAATGTTTTTTCTATACAGCTGTGACAGATTTGGGTTTTATTTTTACCCTACAGTCCTTAGATTACAATACCTCTTTTGATGGGGCATATGCACATTGTGTATTCTTATTTTTTTTTGAAGTACAGTAGATTTACAATGTTGTGTTAGTTTCTGGTGTACAGCAAAGTGATTCAGTTATACACACACACACACACACACACATATATTCTTTTTCATATTCTCTTCCATTATGATTTATTACTGGATACTGAATATAGCTCCCTGTGCTATATAATAGGACCTTGTTGTTTACCCATTCTATATTTAATAGTTTTCATCTGTTAGTACCAAACTCCCAATCCAATCCTCCCCTGCACCTTCTCCCCCCCTTGCCAACCACAAGTCTGCTCTCTATGTTGGTGGATCTGGTTCTGTTTCATAGATAAATTCATTTGTGTCATATTTTAGATTCCACATATAAGTGATATCTTATGGTATTTGTCTTTCTCTTTCTGACTTACTTTGCTTAGTATGATAATCACTAGGTCCATCCACAAAGCTGCAAATAGCATTATTTCATTCCTTTTTTTTTTTTTTTGTATCCTGCAACATTACCAAATTCACTGATGAGCTCTAGCAGTATTCTGGTGGCATCTTTAGGATTTTCTTATTATTATGTCATCTGCAAACAGTGATAGCTTTACTTCTTCCTTTCCAATGTAGATTTATTTCTCTTGTCTGGTTGCTATGACTAGGTCCTCCAATACTGTTGAAAGGTGGCAAGGGTGGCATCCCTATCTTGTTCCTGCTCTTAGAGAAAATGCTTTCAGCTTCTGTCCTTTAAGTATGATGTTAACTGTGGGCTTATCATATATGACCTTTATTATGCTGAGGTATGTTCCATCTATACCCATTTTCTGAAGAGTTTTGATCTAAAATGGATGCTAGATTTTGTCAAAATCTTTTTCTGTATCTATTGAGATGATCATATGGCTTTTATACTTCTGCTTGTTAATGTGGTGTATCACATTGATTGATTTGAAGATATTGAAGCATGCTTGCATCCCCAGGATAAATCTCACTTGATCATGGTATATGATCCTATTAATGTATTGATGGATTCAGTTTGCTAGTATTATGTTGACGATTTTTGCACCTATGTTCATTAACGATATTGGCCTGTAATTTTCTTTATCTGTGCTACATTTGTCTGGTTTTAGTATAAGGGTAATGGTGGCCTCATAGAATGAATTCCTCTGAAATTGTTTGGAATAGTTTGAGAAGAATAGGTGTTAACTCTTCTCTAAATGTTTGGTAGAATTCATGAGTGAAGTCATCTGGTCCAGAACTTTTATCTGTTAGGGTTTTTTTGGTTTTTTTTTTAAATTACTGATTCAATTTCATTACTGGTAATTTGTCTGTTCATATTTTTTTATTTCTCCCTGGTTCAGTCTTGGGAGAGTGTACATTTCTAAGAGTTTGTCCTTTTCTTCTAGCTTGTCCATTTTATTATTGACATATAGTTGCTTATAGTAGTCTCTTATGAGCCTTTCTATTTCTGTCTTGTCAGTTGTAACTTCTTTTTCATTTCTAATTTTATTTATTTGGGCTCTCTCTTCTCTTGTTGAGTCTGGTTGAGGTTAAGCAATTTTATTTTTTCAGAGAACCAACTCTTAGTTCATCTTTTCTTTTTTTGGCCTCTATTTTATTTATTTTTGCCCTGACCTTTGATTTCTTTCCCTCTACTAACTTTCAGTTTTGTTTGTTCTTTTATTGCAGTTCCTTTAGGTATAAGGTTAGGTTGTTTGAGGGATTTTTTGTTTTGTTTTGTTTCCTGAGGTAGGCTTTTATCACTACATAATTCCCTTTTAGAACTGCTTTTCCTGAGTTACATAAATTTTTGCATCACTGTGTTTTTGTTTTAATTTTTCTCCAATTATTTTTGGATTTCTTGATTTCAATAATCCATTGATTGTTTAGTAGCATATTGTTTAGCCTCCATGTGTCTGTGATTTTTGGAGTTTTTTTCTTGTAGTTGATTTCTAGTCTTATAGCACTGTGGTTGGAAAGATGCTTGGTATGATTTCATAAATTTATCAAGGCTTTTTTTACGGTCTAGCATGTGATCTATCCTGGAGGATGTTCCATCTGCACTTGTAAAGAATGTGTACTCTGCTGCCTTTGAATGGCACTTGATACATATATAAAATATAATATAATATATAAATATATTAATATCTAATAATTTAATATTAATGTTAATAATCAAATATTAATGTATATTATATACTAACATTCAACAATATATTACATATTAATATAATGGATATATTAATATTAATTATATATTAATATATAATTTATATGTGAATATATTATATATTCATATATGTATTATATAATTATAATACTATCACAATCAATATTAATAATAACATTATTAATTAATAATATTAATAATGACATTATTAAAACATTAATATATTATATATTATAATATATAATACAGTATATATCATATTATATATTTCACATTTTATATTTATATATATAAAATACCATTCAAAAGCAGCAGAATACACATTCTTTATATATATAAAGTCCATCTGGTCTAATGTGTCATTTAAGCCTAGTATTTCCCTTTTGATTTTCTGTCTGGATGATCTGTCTGTTGGTGAAAGTGGGGTGTTAAAGTTCCCTATTATTGTGTTAGTGTCAATTTCTCCCTTTACATCTGTCAATATTTGCTTTATGTGTATAGGTGCCCCATATTTGCTGCATATATATCAATATTTATAATTGTTACATCTTCTTGTTGGATTGATCCCTTGATCATTATGTAGTCTTTCTTTTTCTGTTGTAGCAATCTTTGTTTTAAAGTCATTTTGTCTGATATAAGACATTGCTACCCTGGCTTTCTTTCAATTTCCAGTGGGATGCAATACCTTTTTGCATCCCCTCACTTTCAGTCTGAGTGTGTCTTTAGATCTGAAGTGAGTCTCTTTCTATCAACATACATAAAGGTCTTGTTTATGTATCCATTCAGCCACTCTGTCTTTTGATTGGAGCCTCTAATCCGTTTACATTTGAAGTCATTATTGATAGGTGTGTACTTATTGTCATTTTGTTAATTGTTTTGGGGTTGTTTTTATAGTTCTTTTTTGTTCCTTTCTTTCTCTTCCCTTCATTATTTTTTATGGCTGAGTAGTATTCCATTGTGTGTGTGTGAGTGTGTGTGTGTGCGTGTGTGTGTGTGTACTGATGGACATTTAGGTTGTTTCCATGTCTTGGCTATTGTATATACTATACTGCTGCTATGAATATAGGGGTGCATGTATTAATATCTTTTTGAATTATAGTGTTGTCTGGATGTATGCCCAGGAGTGGGACTGCAGGATCAGATATCAACTCTATTTTTAGTTTTTCGAAGAACCTCCATACTGTTCTCCATAGTGGCTGCACCAATTTACATTCTACCAACAGTGTAGGAGGGTTCATTTTTCTTCACACCCTGTCCAGTATTTGTTATTTGTAGACTTTTTAGTGATGGCCATTCTGACTGGTGTGAGGTGGTACCTCATTGTAGTTTTGATTTGCATTTCTCTAATAATTAGTGATGTTGAGCATCTTTACATGTGCCTATTGCCCTTCTGTATGTCTTCTTTGAGAAATGTGTATGGCGTTGTTTTAGATTAAAGCACAATAAAGAAAGATACAAGGAAAAATATAGCAGATAAGAAATACTTTGGTGATATTTAGGTGGTTAGATGTCAAGGTGGAGGGAAGTTTCTAGTGGTGTGACATGGAATCCTGTTGTATCTGGCTTGCACTACAGATTTGCAATTACTTTGCAATTTAATTACTTGACTGAAGACCTATGAAAAGGTCATGTGCAAAAGAAGTATCAACAATTAAAACTAATTGATTACAAGACAGGAACAAAAATTTTATTTTCAGGTGAGAAGTAAGTTTAATTAAGTTTAACATAGGAAAAAAATGGAAATTTCTGTCTTTATATTTAACAAAATGAGTTTTAAAAAAATTCAAACTTGCAGAAACAGAGAGTAGAATGGTGGTTGCCAATGACTGGAGGATGGGGAAATGGGGAGATGTTGGTCAAAGGGTATAAATTTTCATGCATAAGTTCTAAGGATCTAATATACAGCATAGTGACTATAGTTAGTAGTACTTTACTGTAGTTTTGAAATTTGCTGCAAGACTAGAACTTAAGCATTCTTACCAAACAAAAAAAATAATTATAAGAGGTAATGAATGTGTTAATTAACTTGATTATGGTAATCATTTCACAATGTATACATATGTCAAATCATCACATTGTACACCTTAAGTATATACAATTTTATTTGTCAGTGTACCTCAATAAAGCTGGGGAAAAATTCAGGCGGATAATTTCCGTGGCTAGCAGTTCCAGTACGGTGTTGAATGGAAGTAGCAAAAGTGGATATCCTTGTCTTCTACCAGTCTTAGGGTAAAGAGTTCAGTCTTTTACTTTTAAGTATAATGTTAGCTTAAGGTTTTTTGGTAGGTGCTCTTTATCACGTTGAGGAAGATCTCCTCTATTCCTCTATTCTATTTTTTCCAAGGGTTTTTATCATGAGTATTAAATTTCTTCAAATTCTTTTTAGGTATCGAGTGGCATGATCGTGTGAATTTTCTTTTTTAGCCTGTTAATATAGTGAATTACATTGATTTACAAATATTGAGTCAGTCTTGCATCCATGGGAATAAACCTACTTGGTCATGGAATAAAAGAGATGTGTAGGAAACTTAAATGCATGTTACTACGTGAAAGAAATCAATCTGAAAAACTACATACTGTATAATTCCAACTTTAGGACATTCTGGAAAAGGCAAAACTATGAAGACAGTAAAAATATTAGTGGTTGCCAGAGGTTAGGGGAGTGGGTAGGGTAGATAGGTAGCACACAGAGGATTTTTAGGTCAGTGAAACAATTTTGTACAATAATACAATGGTGGATACATGTTATTATACATCTGTCAAAAATTATAAAATGTACAGCATCAAGAATGAACCCTAATGTAAACTATGGACTTAGGGTGATAATGATGTGTCATCATTGCAACAAATGCGCCATTCTGGTGGGGGATGTCAATAATGGGGGAGGTTGTGTGTATGTTGAGAGAGACGGTATGTGGGAACTCTCTGTACTTTCTGCTCAATTTTACTATGAAACTAAAATTTCTATAAAAATCAAGTTTATTAATTAAAAAAAACAAAATGAAAAAGTACAGGAGAAGAAGATATGTTTTGACTTGATAGCAGTTCATATAAAATATCCTGAGGTTTTCCATTGATCACAAATTCAATGTAAAAAAAGTATGGTGAAGTTACTAAGGGGGAAAAAAGAAACATTCCATTCTATTTTTTATTAAATAAAAATTGAGGAAATAATAGACACATTTTAATAAGCTTTGATTTAATTACAATTAGTATTAAGTACTAGATTGTGTATTTTTAAAAGAAACTTTTTTTTTTTTAATGAGATTGTTTGTTGCCAAATTGTGGGAGGTTCTTGAGCCTTGTCATTTTAGAAACATTTGAGGGAATTGAAAATGTATGTCTTGGAGACTGATAACTGAACAAAGGTAATATCTGGACTCTAAGATTCAAACTCTCATGCGAAGCTGTATTCACTGTAGCGTCAAATGTCAGGATTTGCTTCAATTCACGGAAGTTAGAAGATTTTTTTAAACCTCTGTCTCTGGAGGATCTTTCAGAAAGAGTTGTTTTACAAAATATTGAGAAATCAGTCATAGAAAACACACAAATAGAGCTCAAATAATCCTGGGCCAGCATGGTTGTAGTGAGCATTACTTTTTGAGTAAGTTAGACTAGGTGATCTCCAAGGTAGTGGTTCCTAACTTTTACTACATCATGGCACCTTTGCTACATCAAGACAATGGTATTAGTGTCACACAGTGTGATGAACTGATTAGATGGCTTATGGCTGGAGGCAACTTGCTGGAACTCAGTTCACCATATCCTTGTTGGTGGGGAAACCCTATCTCCACCTTCCTCTAACCTGAACAGTATGCACCGTGGCGCTGTGAATTGAAAGAAGATTGCTCAAAAATCATATCCAACTGTAAGACTGAATGATTCTCCATAAGAGTATGGAAGCATCTGAGATAGCTTTTTGTTTCCCCAGCAAGAAATGGCTTCCATATTAGAAACTAAACAATAGAAAATAGAACAAATACAGATTAAGCGCTTCTTTATGCTTCCAGTTCTTATATCACGGTGACTCTACTGTGATCCTTAAATTTGGCATTGGCAAAGTATTCTGTATTCTGGTCATTCCGGGAACTTGTCTTCAAAATCAGGGTACTTCATAATGTCAACTGGTCTTTTAAATCAATGTAAAGAAGTAAAGAGAAGCAAATCAGAATATTTGGTCTATAGGAAAGATTTCAGGGCTTCTGCAGATGAAAACATCTTGAACACAATGCTAGAATAAAAAATGATAATGTTCTTTCCAGAGGGAATAAGCTGAGCTGTAAGATCTTGGACTCTGTCCATATTTACTTCTTTATTTCAGTTCTGAATTTTTAGCTGTTTAGATCTAAGTTTTATTTCAGCTGGAAGGATTATAACTGCTTATGTCACATTCAAGATATCAAATGTGGTAAACAATTTGTGGATATACATCAAGGGGAGTTATATTACACATTCAACTGTGAGCTCAATATTAATCCACTAAGGAAGTCTTCCTTGCTAAAAGACCTCTCATCTTTTCCAAAAACATGGCTTCTTGGATTTCAACTATTTTGTGATATCTTTCACAGTGAGGGAAGGAGATGAAGAATCCTGTCATAAAGAGAAAACAGCTCTTCCATAACCAATGCATTTTGGTCTTTATTAAATTAAAATCCATTCACTCATTCATTCAGTCATCAGATGTTTATTTAGAACTTATTCTGTACCCCTTTGTGTAAGATGTTGGGAAGCAGAGATGAATAAGAAATAAGTCTTGTCCTGAGAGAAGCTATGGTCTAGTCGAGGAGATAGATACACATGCTGCCATTTTCCATATAACGTAGCAAATATTCTGAGTCTGTGTCTTTGGAATTGTGAATATGGTGTTAAGAGACCATATTAGGGGGGAGGATGATTCTGAGGAACAATGTCACACACCATGTTGAGCCTGAGCTATGTCTTGAACTATGTGCTAAATTTTATTTAACTTATTGGACTATTCTTATACATCATACTTTCTGATTATTCCCCCAAATCAGGGCAAGTCTGATCCCTGTCTTCATTGTTTTATGTGTGTTTCTGTTTAAAGACACCTTATTTTATACATGTTGTTGATTCATTTAGATTGAATTCATGGCCAGTAGTACTATAACTCAAGCCTTAGTGAAACTCATCTAACACATGTGTTTTCTCTGCAATGCAAATCACAGCATTCTAGTGCTTATGAAAACTTTACAGAACAATCACACTACACTTAGGGGCCATCTTAAGACAGTGAAATCACCAATAAAAAGCACAGAAATGAGAAAAAAATGGCACTAAATAGGAGTGGAAAAAGATACTTTTTTACAGTATGAAAACTAAAACAAAAAGGCAGAGCATCACCTTGTTCAATTTCTGCTGGGAAAGTGCACTTTGGGCTACTCAAATTTTTCTTCTGTGTATGTGTCTGTGGATGACCACAAAAGCACTGTGAGTGTTGCTTTGAAATTACAAATAGGTTTTAGCCAGTTGTCAATTTCTCAAATATAAACTCCATGAATGATGAGGATTGACTTTGAAACTATTTTTATGTTCATATGGGTTTAGAATTGTTATATCTTTCTAGTGAATTTAACTTTTTATAAATAAGGGGTGACTATTTCTTAAAGTTTATTTGCATTAGGGTTTGTTATATTTGATATTAATGATTCTATATCAGCTGTCTTTAATTGATGTAGGCCAATCTTTTTTATATTCACCTTTTCTATGTCCTTGTGTTTTAAATTTGTCTTCTATAAATAACTTTTGGTTGAATTTTCTAAAATAATCTGGAAAAAAAGTCTCAGTTCTTTAATTGGAAATTTTATTCCCTATATTGTAATTGCTAAATATTTGGATTCATTTCTACCCTCTTATTTTGTACTTTGTTTTCCCCACTTTATTTTTACTTATATTTTTCCTCTATATATTTTAAATTTCATTTTGTATCTTCATTTGTACTGATGAAAGTTTTTTCTTTGTATTCTCCTCATTCTATTTTTTTTCTAATTGTAGAAATAACTTCAGCTATTTAGTCAAGTCATTTAATGTTTATAAGACTAATTAGATTTTCTGTTTCATCTTGGATCAATTTAGAGACTGCATCCATTTTTTTCTTGAAGTTGTTCCCAAGATAGCATGTTTGTTCTGTTTAGGGAAGATAAGATAAGATGGGACCAGGCATCAACATTTGAACACTATCTATATTAGAATTCTCAGCTCCAGGAAAGATCACTTTTTTATTTTTGGAGTGGAGTCTAATAACAAAATTTTAAAAAAATATTTTTCTCTTTGGGATAAATGCTGAGCTGTTTTCTATGCTCCATGACTGGGGAAGTGGGTAGTGCTGACAAGTACAATTATTCTGTGCGCAGACTTTGGAGGAATTCCTCTTGTTTTCACCTGTTCCTTCATTGTTCCTACAGACTCTGAGCTCAGAGATTTTTTTTGGCTCTAATGGGTAGAATGGCTCCCTCTTCCATTTGCAGTTGCTTCATTCCACATTCTAAATTACAATTTCTCCAACCTGTTTCAGATGTCAATATATTTCTATCTCTTGATTTCTCTCCATTTTCTTTTCTTCACTATAATAGGTTGTCTTTTTTCTTTTTTTGTAATTCTGTGTTTTAACAAAGTTAATACACTTCCTTTGTCTGCAATCTTGAATTGAAGGCTGGATATTTATTGAAAATAAACTTTATTGTTTTTATCTGATTAAAAAATCAGTAAGGTACATTTAAGTAAACTTGGAATATAGAGAAAATTTTAAAATCTACCTATAATATTGTAATCTAGAGATAATCATGGTTAATATTTTTGTATTTGTCTTATATTTCTATACCATATATTTCAAGGCATCTGGGTTAAGCCAGAGGTCAGATTCTGAGGGTAGGTTGACATGTGGATTGACTGTTTTAAATCTTAGCTTTACCAATAACTTGATGTGTGGCCTTGGGCGAGTTTCTAAATAATTCTTGTCTCTGTGTCTTTCCTGTACAATGGAAATAATAATATCCCAATTGAATTATTGGGAGCAATAAGTGAATTAACACATGTAAAATACTTAGAAGACTGCCTGGCAGAAAATAAACACTGGATAAGTTAATTGTTTTTATCCCTTCTACCCATGTGATTTCAAATGGGAGCTACTATCTTTATATGGATCATAGTAATTGGTCTGGGCATGGGCACTTGTGCTAAGTGGGCATGCTCAAGTGGTTGCTGACATCGAAGGATAAACTGACTAGAAGAGGTGAAGAAGAAGCATTCTGTGGTGCTCAAAATCCTGGTTCCAACTGTTCTTTAGATTTGTTGCATTCTCTGTGCTTCTGTGACTCACATTCTTCTTTTTGGGGCTGTGTTAGGTGAAACAAATTCTCCTTTTGCCTGTGCTACTCTAATTGAGAGCTTTTTTTCAAAGAGTCAAACCAAAGAGTCTTGAGGAATCCATTTATTTCCTGGATATTAATGTAAAAGAGCCACACATTTTGTTTTTGTTTTTAAGTTGCCTGCTTTATTGTAATATTCACTTTATTGTGGTGGTCTGGAACCTAACCTGCAATATCTCCATGGTATGCCTGTGTAAAGATGAAATATTTGTTACTTATTGTCCTTAGGGTATATATATATAAGTTTTGGTTACTTGGGAATTGAAAAAAATGGGATAATTCCAAAAGACTACTTTAGGGACATCTAACACTAGTTGAAATTATTGGAAAAGAAACCTAGGGGAATCAAAAGAACAAAGCCAGACCTTTGTTATAATAAGATAGGTAGGGAGGATGAATTCTCTAAAAAGTAAATTATTAACAACTTATCACTATCTTTTGAATGATGGATGGAAGTGTGAAATTTTATCAGCTAAGAGCTGAATTACAGTCATATGATGTAAGTATGAAAGGAATTTTCTAATGTATTGATGTTCTCTCTTATCAGGAGCAGACAACTGAACACTTAAGGGAGCAGAGGGACAGAGATGAACAAGAGAAGCAAGAGGAAATTGATAACTACAATAAAAATCTTAAAGATTTGAGAGAAAAAGTCAGCCTATTGCAAGGCAACCTGTCAGAGAAAGAGGTTAAGATGATCAGAATTGAATTATTTGGTCTGCCTAGTCAGTGCACAGTGTGTATTTGTTGTTGGTTTTACACAATGCATAAAAAAGTATTTGATGAAATTTTTCTTAATATTCTCATAGCAGGCTTCTTGGGAAGATCTCAAGGGATATTTCAGGAAGCTTTGCAGAGACATAGTAGACTGGATTATTTAGTTCCTAAGTCTTATCTCTTTCACTGTGCTATGAGTTGGTTTCTTACTTGTTAATGACATTTTTATAGATCCTAAAATAACTGAAGCCCAGTTACATTTGGAGATATATTGTGTTAATGGTAAGAAAGGTGATAGACAAAAGAAATAAGCAAAAAGAGGACAATTGTTCACAATAGCTCTTAAAGTGCACCTCAGCATTGGCAGAGAAATCGTAAATGATAATTGACCAATAGAACCACACATTTAGCACTTTACACAAATGTATATAGACTTTTAATCATTTCCACAAACATACATAATAGGTATTATTATTATCCTCATTTAATATATGAGGGTTCTGTGACACAGAGAAGTTAAGCTTTATTCCAAACCAGGCCGTCTGGCTCCAGAAACTATGTTCTTAAAGGTTATGTCAGGTTGACATGCCCTAGTCACTTGGACTCTACTCCAATTTGCAGTGTTCAAAAAGAAGGTAAATTGCTTTGATAGAATTTACACACTGAAGAAATCTCCCTGTCTCTGCCTCTCTCTCTCCCCGCCCAACCTCCCGCCACACACGCTGAATATAGATGAATAACTAAACTTAGTCTAATCTAGTAAAATCACTCTTATATTTTCATTAGTGTCTTTAAGATCTCAATGTCTTTTGGCTTGCTTAAAAGCTAGTGTTTTAGATTTTTTTCCCTGGCCCAACTCCTCCTCTAGGTGGCATCAGATTGTAAATGGGAGTTTTCCCCATGTGAGATTTTGTTTCAGAAGTATGTCTAGAAAGAAAGAAACTCTGTGTGGGATTTCCTTTTCTGCCTGTGTGGGTGATGGTAGGTTAATGGGAGGTAGTAGCAACTCTCCTCTCAGACCAGTTTTGTCATGTGGTTTCAAATCTGATCAGTGACTTCTCTGACCTATTTTTAACTTTCCTCTATTTGCATGAGGAAATAGGTTTGATATGCTAGAGGTGCTAGAGGACATGATTTACAAAGGAAAAGATAACATTTTGTAAAATATTATCATCCTTACTTTAATATGATCATTCCAGTTTTCTTTGTGTTATTCTTTTGCCTGAAGTGTATTGTTCCTTTAAATTTCCCAATTTACTGTCAGTTGTTTTAATAATTTTCTCATAAAACATATAGCTTTATTTTGTTCAAAATACAGGTTTAGACTTTTGCCTTTTAATTGGTGTGTTAAATTGCAAAGGAGTGTTAAGTGTTTATGTGTTCTCCATTATTTTTACCTTTGATTTGGTGAGATCTTTTGAAATGTAGTCTTAGGAATTTTTAAGACCAGAAAAATTATTTTATTATATCTTTGATTCTTCATTCTATTTCTATTTTTCTTACTTTTTCCTTGAGAACCTCTATATTTGTTAGACAAGCTCTCTTTATTAGTTCCTATTCTTATCATTTTAATATCTTCATCCTTTGCCTTTACTTTCTTTTTCTTTCAAATTCAAGGACTTATTTTTTATTATTAACTTGGAAGTATTTTTGATACCAGTTTTTATTTATTTTTAAATATTTATTTATTTGGTTGCACCGGGTCTTCGTTACAGCTCGCCAGCTCCTTAGTTGCGGTATTCAAACTCTTAGTTGCAGCATGCATGTGGGATCTAGTTCCCTGACCAGGGATCGAACCTTGGCCCCCTGCCTTGGGAGCGTGGAGTCTTATCCACTGTACCACCAGGGAAGTCCCTGCCTTTACTTTCTGAGAGGGTTTCCCCAAATTTTCCTCCACAGGACTCACTTGACAATCTGTGACGACTCTTCTGCTTTCTTAGCCATCTCAGTGAACTTTAATTATGTACTGTGGTTGAGAAATTTTGAGAAAAAATCCCCTGTCTCGGCAGGCGGACTCTCAACCACTGCGCCACCAGGGAAGCCCTGAGGCATTTTTCTAATGTAGCCAGATCCTTTTGTATCTCTGCTATCATAGCAAATCATTCCCTTTTGTTATATATAGACTGTGCACTCTTGAGCATCTTCCAAAATCATCTTCTCTTTTGAAGAAAACTATTTTCAGCAATATGTCTCTCTTCTAAGCCTTCAAAGCAATGGCTCCTTTTCTTTGATTGTATATATCTTTTCAGACATCTCATGACCTTTGTCCACCCCATTTTCTCATCCTTGAATAGAAATCTTTTGTTTTTCAGCAGGTGGACAGGTGAAGGATGAGGTGCCCTAACCTCTTTCAGTGTCACTTACATGTGGGCATCTAGCCCTGAATGGCACTTTTGTGTTCTCAACCCTTAGACTCTGTTTGTTGAGCACCATGGAGACTCATCCACTGAGTCTGTACTGGAGAGCTCATTTTCGCTTCAGTGGTTGGTATCTTTGTCTTGGTATGTGGGTCATATTCCATTGGCAGTCCTTCACTGTAAGTGAGGGATGTAAAAGTCGCCCCTCAAGCTCAGTGCATCCCAGCCCATCCTCTCCTTGTCCCTCCATCTGGACGTGCACTTATTCCCCCCAACACACCTGAAGCCACCTGCTCTAGCTGTGGCCTGTTTGCCTTCCTGGGAAACTCCACATTCTATCCACCTGGACTAGGCCCCGATTACGGCCTCACAGGCGTCCCCCATGGTGTTCAAAAGAGGAGAACATTTCCTCGGGCTTCCCTGGTGGCGCAGTGGTTGAGAGTCCGCCTGCCGAGACAGAGGGACTTGGAGAAGAGGCCAGCTCCCTCATCGCAGGTGCTGGCAGTTGGGCCGGGTCAGAAATAGAAGAGCAACTCCCTGAAGCTGTTCTTCAGGGAAAAGTTTCCAGGAAAACGGCAATGAGTTACTCTGAAGGTGAATTCTAGGCACCACTACGGCCGGAAGGAACAACTTGGTCCTGAGGATACGGAAACAGTATGTTTTGGCTTGGACCGAGGCAGAGGTCAGATTGGGGCCCTAGGAGCCTGCACGAGAATTCCGCGTCACTGCCCCGGGGCCTACTGCCTCCCTCCTGGAAGGCAATAGACTTGTGTGGTCCAGGCACGCGCAGTTCACAAGTGTGGGCATGGGGCCCCTGCACAGACTGTGGACAAGAGGCAGGTCCCTGGGGCAAAGTGCCACAGTACTGTGACTCTCACTAGGGCTTTGGGGAAGAATCGTGGAGAACTGGTGGTGCAAGCCAGACTCCTTTCGGATTCACGTACCTAGAGCAGCCAGGTGTTTCTCATCCCAGAACTCCCGCGCGAACTCCCGCGCGAACTCCCGCGCGGACTCCCGCGCGAGCTCCCGAGGAAGTCCGGAGATCCCGCGAGATTGGGCTTCTTCTGGGGAGAGGGGTCGCGGTTTGCAAAGACTCCGGCCTGGCTCCGGTGGTCTGTGCGCTGCCCCAGGCTCGGATGTGTCCCGGCTCATCCTCTCCCCGCCCCTTCATCTGAACCTGCACTTCCCACCACGTACCTGAAGCCACAAAGCGCACCCTGTGGGCTCCAACTGTGCGCTATTATCTTCCTGGGAAACCCTGAACTCAATCCAGTAGACTAGGCCGAGGCTTGCCGCGTCCTCCTTAATAAAAAGGTAAGTTACCAGTTCTTCTCCCTCTGCTTCTGATACTTTTCCTTACATTGTTTCTTATGCAGTCCACACAACTCTGCAGCTCTCCTTACTATCACAGTGTATATTGAGAGCTCTGTTTTGTGTGGCTTTGAAAACAAAGGATCTGATGGGCTTATAGCTGAGAGGAGGACAGGGTTCTGGATTGAGTGGCACATAATTCTAACGCAGTTGAGCCAGGTCCCTTTTTTATGTAAGTGAAGTCCCTGCATCCCAGAACTGGTGGTTCGTAGCTGGAGTCAGTCAAAATATTTTCTCTAATAGTGTTCAGGCCTTCTGTATCCCAGTGGGGTTTGTGGAATATGTTCAAGGCCTTTGGTTCCTAACCAATGTCCACTGAATGTTACCATTAGTAAAAATGTGGTTTGAGCAAAATATGGCTTTCTAAAGCATTGATTTATGATGCCATTACAAGCTTTTATCTTTTCATGTACCTTTGTGGACTGTGAGTGCAATGCCTTATTTCTAACCTGATAGATACCCTGTGAAAGTGGGACACCTGGCATCGCATTTCTGTTACCAGTTAGATTCTATATATGTATATTTGGATCACTTCCTTCCTAAAGGGTATTAGACACAAAGTGTGAGAGAATGTTTGGAGAACGGTTGGATGTATGTAGTTAACAAAACTGTTGTTCCATTTATCTATCATCTGTCCAACAATCTGTCACCTAATATCAGAAGTTTCAGTGACCTTTAAGTTGAGGAGGAGAATGTCTGCAAAGGACAGGAAAACCAACCATCACATTACCTTAGGAAAATGATTAGGTGTTTGATGTTATCAATACTTTAAGTGTGGACAGTGTTGGGAGCTAAGTTTGCTAAGGCAGGATGAAACTAGACTTGCTAAGCTAGTGTTTGAACTTCACCTATTGTCAGTGTAGAAACAGTGGGGGCCATTAAGCACCAGAATGACTTGGTTCAGATTTGTGTTTTAGGGATTCAGTAACTGAGGCATCCACAGATGAGCTGGGAAGTAGAGCGACCACAGAATAGATATCAGCTTGGGAACATTTTGATACCTTAAGTGAGAGTTTCTAAGAGCCCACGTTAAGACAGTCTTGTCATGGAGGTTGGAGGACAGGGAAGGTGAGAGATTTGAGAAATACTAGGTGATAGATCAGATGATGGTTTTGCTATGGTAAGGGACAGAGAAAGAGAAAGAACAGAAGATTATACTGAGGTTATTGGCTACATGTTAATTTCTCACTGCATTAAGGCATGTGGAAAGAGCAGCAAGTATTTTGGGATTTGCCTTGTGACATTTTAAATTTGAGGTTTCTGAGGGACAACCAGAGGGAAGGGAATTAACATTTATTAACTACTTACTGTGCACTGGGCACTGTGCTGGAAGCTTTACATATTGTTTAATTTTATCCTCCCAATAACATCATGAAATTTAGTAATTTCGTTTTACAGAAAATTAACCTGCCTGTAGTCCAGCTTCATGAATTAAATTGCCAAATTCTTCTTGTGAATAAAAAAATTAATGATTAAGGTAGTGGGGCACAAATTTGACCCCAGATATCAGTGTCTATAATTCACACACTTCCAGTAATGAGAGACTGAGGAGGGGGTTGTCGGTGGACACACCCTGGAACCAAGGGGCCTTGATTCATATCACACCTCTGCTCGTTTTCAGTTGTGTGTCCTGAAACAAGATCCTTAAACATTCTGTACCTCATTTTCTCTTTGATTAAAAAAAGGAGAAACAATGGCACCTACCCCATAAAGTTGGTTTTTGAAATTTAACTGAATATGTATGTATGTATCATATGTATATGTGTGAATATATGTATATATATACAGCATTCAAAAACAGTTTTTCTATGTATCCAGCCCTAGGTAACTGTCTGCTAATAATAATATTATTATTGCTATGCCATGTGCATTTAAAGTGAAATTATTTTTAGAGACCTAGAGATACAGACACTGAGGTCAGGAAAAAAGGTTGAACACTATAATGTAGGTCATAATTAGTGTCACTGAACTCAAAGATACTATATGCTTTTGGGTTTTAAAAATTATTTTGAATATATAAAAGTCTGAATTTCTAGAAGAGAGCTTTATTTTCTACAATGTCTTATATTTCTAATACAATAATAATTCCTTCAAAGTATATACTTCAGAAATTTTCATTGTGCTTTTTTAAATATGTTAAAACCCCCTTTGGTGTCTTTGATAAATTAAGTTTATCTAGGTTTTTCTAGAAACACTTTTGGGACTTTAGTTAGGAGGAGGAAAAAAAGCAGTTTTCATATGTAAGTGTAAAGCACAAAGCAATCTTCTTCGGAGTAATATAAGAGATCCACTGAAGTCCTGATGGATTTAAGCTCCGCTTCTTGCACAGTATTTCAGAAGAAAATTACAATAAAGGGAAAGCATGAGTACTATAGATAAATGAAACTGGGATCTGCTTTCAAAATCATATAGGGTTGGAACTGGTAACCTTCTTATTTGCCTATTATGGGTTTCAGTGAAATTCTAACCTCTATTCAAGCTGTTATTATGGTAATTCTATAAACTCTTCATTTTGTTCATTTATTCTTTTAGTTGTTAAATATCTCTTGATCTCCTTTTATGCTCCAGTTACTGTGTGAAGGGCTCAGAAACAGGGTTGACCAAGGGACAGTTCTCTGTGACAAGCAATTCATAGTCATATGCGAGAGACAGGTATGAAATGGATTACTGAGCATATAGTATTATGGAATACAGCATAAGACCTGAAGATGTTGGGGGGTGAGAAAGTCTTCCTGGAGGAAATGACACTTTAGTGGATCTTTATGGATAGGTGGGGTTAATCTATCCATAGGTGAGGGGGAGGAGGGAATGATGTTCTTCTTAAGGGGAGGCAGCAAGAGTAGAGTCATGCAGGTGAGGGCCCCTGGTAAAGGCAGGAAACGCTTAGCCTTTCAGTGTTGCTGGAATATAAAGGGCAAGCCCTGGCCGCATTCTTAGAGGCGTGGGGTGCTCACCTAGACTGCTAGTGAAGAAGATGGAAGCAATGAAGATGGACACATTTTAGGACTATTTACTATTTTAGTAAAGACTTTCTCAGCTAGATACAAAACCCTTAAGACAAAAAAAAAAAAAAAGGGGAAAAAAGCTTAACCACATTTTTCTTTAAAATTTTTATTGGAGAATAATTGATTTACAATGTTGTGTTAGTTTCAGGAGGAGAGCAAAGAGAATCAGTTATAGATATACATATATCCACTCTTTTTTAGATTCTTTTCCCATATAGGTCACTACAGAGTATTGAGTAGAGTTCCCTGTGCTATACAGCAGGTCCTTATTAGTTATCTATTTTACATACAGTAGTGTTATTGGGCTACACCCCACAGGCCTACAAGCCCTGTGCTTGCCCAGCTTCAAGACTGAAAAAAGAGCCCAGAGTCAGCAATGAGAGACATCAATGGTTTAATGGATGAGGGAGCTTATACATCTGAAGCAAGTTCTTGGAGCAACATCTCGCCATGTGTGGCCTATGGCATGGCAGGACATGGTGGCACTCTTTGCTCCCGTGGGGAAGGGGGGATTACCAGTTACAGGGAAATTGATGTCGGGTGGGCTTATTAGTGTCCAGGGAAACCAGCAGAGGGACACCCTGCTTACCACCCCTTTGATAAGCTATCATTAGCTGGGGCCTGGGGCAAGTATGTAGGAAGGTCATTCATGTGCATAGGGTGTAGGTGAAACAGGCCCATCGGGCAGGGGATGTGCAGAGAGCAAGGGAACAGCCATCTGGAGTGGCCTGACCACACACTCCACCGCTACACACCCTGCATGACCCTTACCACCTTGGTCCACCCCTCTTCCTCGATATCCCTGGGGTCACGTATATAGCAGGCAGTGCAACCAGACACTACAGATACAGTACAAACAGGCCACACCTGTTTTTCATAAACCCAGAGCCACCCCCGTGGGGAGAGGTGGACCCTGGCTCTAAAAGAAACATTCTGTTGGCCTAGTCAGGAGTCAGCAGTCACAGTACAGGTCTGCCACCCCATGTTATGTTGAGTGCCATTAGGGGTGGACCCATTAGGTCTTTGCAAACAAAAAACATTTAATCCCACTAGTTGGACTTGTGTGTCCAGAAGCCAGCCTATTCCACTCCACACAGCATAGCCCAGAGGGGCTCATGAGCAGTCAGTTGTACAGTAATGTTTACTGATGGGGGTCCTTCTGATGTACTGGTATATGGGACCAGAAGATGGTGAGTCTTTTCTCCCCACATAGTCACAGTAGCCAGGTCGATTTTTCATGGAAGTCCCAGGAGGATGACAGTGGCATCTCACTGCAGACCCAGCAGTTAGACTCATTTCACAGTGAGGCCAGTGTTGGTGCTCAGTACTCAAATACATTTCCTTCCTCAGAAATGTAAGACATCTAACAGGCACAGCGGGGAGGGGGAGTGTCCTGACCATTAAGCAAAATACAAGCAGTACCCACATTCTGAGATAATACCACACCCACTGTGGTTTAGGTCCTGGTCTGCAATAGAGTTCAGAGAACTCAAGTTTTCAGTAATGTAAGCACATGTCTAAAATCATGTATATAATGACCACCTAATTTTACCTTGGATATCTGAACCACAGCTTTACCATTTTGACTTTCAAATGCATCCCCTTCCTCAGTGGCCAAAGCAGATGTACAATGTGTGTCAGGCCACAAAACAGACAGCTCTGGTCAGTAAAATTTAAATTCAACCATGTATAAGCCTTCTGACTTCCCATACCTCAATATTGTGCAGATTTTTCCATCATTTGCCCTTTTGATTGCAAATCTTTCCGTAGAAAGCATTGATGATCAAAATATCCATCCCTCGATGCTGGGGTGCTGTCTCCTACCCCAGGTTCAGATCATGTCCCTCGGTCCTAATCATTCACATTGGGGGAAAACTAGTCAGATCTCATGAACAGGCTCAGAGGTATATTAATGGGGAAACACTTTATTGTCTATATATTTTATCACTTACACCCACTTGTCACACAAGCATTGTACATGTGCTTTTAGTAGCAGACCTAAAACAAGCGGTGTCACACTTCATGAGTAGTTATACTCTGTGACAGTTTCACTAGATAATTCTCTTTCCATCCAGAGCATCAGGGCAAAAGTATAGCTAACACAGTAACTTTCATAAATATAAACCTCAATTAACAGAACTAGAATTTAGCATCCACTGAAACATAATATTGTTCTCTCTAAAATTACCCTCATCTCCACCAAATACAGCCAAATCAAGACTAATTTGTTTGCAAAACAAGTCTGGTCAATTCATCAAATAGGCTCCTCCAAACTGGCTGAAGGTGAACTCCTCAGGAGTCTCAGACTGAATTCTCAAAAGGCCTCTCAAGGCCAGGAAAGCCATGCCAGATCCCTGCCATCAGGCTCTGTCTTGGTGGATTTTTCTCTTCTAGAAGTCCCCAAAATATTGCGATTCTTGCACATGCCAGGAGACAGTCTTTTTCCATTCCCCTGGTAAGGCTTCTTGGAACCCAAGAGTCTCTGATTTCTGGGGGGACCAGGCAAAGAGAAAAATGAAAATGCTTCAATTCTACCCACAGATGTAGTTTACCAAATTGCTATAAATCATAACCAACTTGAGGGGAAGGGCTTCCCTATATCTAGAAAACATAGATCAGACAAAGCCCATAAAAATTATAACCATATTCACCAGTTCACTCAGTTTTGTTAACTTTTTACGAAGCCATCAGGTCTTCCATTAGGATTCTTTAAGTTCTTACCCATTTCAGCAGTATAATCTGAAATTTATCAGAGACCTGTTACTGTCAAAAGGTCCTTCCTATGAATTTCTTGAAGATGAAGCACTTTTTCAGAAGTATCAGAGTAAAACAGTAACTCTGTATAAAAGACAAAAGACTTAAAAAGACATGATTAAGCACCTGATTACTTGGTTACAGTAACTAGAATTATGACTGATTATAATCTTAACCCTTAAAATCCTTAGTCTCTGGCAAAACCAAGAAGCAAGTGACTGTGTGTTTCCTGATTGGAAAACTCAGTGCTTTAGTCTTTCTCTGGTAAGCAGTCAAGGGTAGATAAACTAAGACCCCCTAAGCGATTAATGTTCCAAACCCATGAATTCTCTTCTTTCAACTTTAGTTTCAGTTTACCAAAATCTGGAGAGACTATTTTAGATTGACATTCCCCAAACATAATTATTTCTATAGAGTTTACCTAAACTTTCTTCTCCTTTACTCTTAGAGATTACATAAGATTAAAGTTACAGAGAGGCCAGGTAGATCATTTACATCTCAAAGGCGCAAGAGAAATACCACTTCCTTCTAGAAAGCTAGCTTAACCAATTACAAAGGCTCATTTTGATACAATAACAGAACCATTAGACTCCATTGTTCTTCAGATCTCTTGGCAGCCCCCATTAACCAAGGAGAGCCACCCCAAGGCCCCATATACTAGTTGATAGCCAACCTGAGATTTCCCACCCGCAACTTTTGGGATCACCCCTGGAACTTTTGGACCCCACGTGTTAGTGGATGGCCACCCTGGGATTACACCTGTGACTTTCAGGCCTCACACGTTAGTGGATGCCCCGGCAACTTTCCATTCCCCGTCCTGTATGTCCCGACATCGTGCTTACCGGAGTTTCCTCGGTCTCCTGGCTGCACCTCCAGTTGTTGGACTGCAGCCCCCAGGCCTAGAAGGCCTGTGCTTGCCCAGCTTCAAGACTGAAGAAAGAGCCCGGAGTCAGCAACAGAGGCATCAATGGTTTAATGGATGGGGGAGCTTACAAGTCTAAAGCAGGATCCTGGAGCAACACCCCACTGTGTGTGTGGCACATGGTGGGTAGGACATAGTGGCAGTCTTCGCTCAACTACATGTTTTTTAATAAAATCTTTTTCAGTAAAAAACATAAAGCCACATCCAAATAGCAGATAAAGATCTAAACTTCTTGGAATGTATAGTGTTTTTAAAGTACCCATGTACACGGCAGGAAGGGGTTTTGTCCTTCTGAAGACTCAGATGCTGAAGAAGGCTTCTCTGCTTGGCCTGAATCTTCTCTCTCTTAACTGCCAGCACCTACACTATGTCAGCTGTTTAAGATCATAACTTTTATAATGAGTCCCCAAACCCATAACAGAAAGCAGCAAAGAAATAATGGGAGACTATTTATCTAAGACTACTTAGCTAAGTGGTATGTGTAGGATGATGTGCAGGGTGACTATACATTTTAATAATATCAACTATGGAGTGTATGAACTAAGAAATATATATCAGGTGATAAAGAATGTAAGTACACATTAATTAGAGGAACTGTTAACTACATCTCTAACCTAGAAAGACTTCTTACACAAGAACAGTATTGTTCTTCTCATAAGACCAGAGTTTTTCTTTTTTTAGCAAATATGTCTATATTGAAACAGGAGGGAGAAAACAAACTTATGGCTGATAGAGGGGATAGCAGGGGGTGGGGGGAGATAAATTAGGAGTTTGGGATTAACATATACACACTACTATGTATAAAACAGATCAACAAGGACCTACTATATAGCACAGGGAACTATATTCAATGCCTTATAATAACCTATAATGGAAAAGAATCTGAAAAAGAATATGTATATATACATATATATATATATGAATCACTTTACACCTGAAGCTAACACAACATTGTAAATTAACTATACTTCAATTTAAAAAATGGATTAAAAAAACCAGGAGGGTAATGTCCTTTACAGATTCAGTACACCTTATGAACTGATATCAACTGACTTTTGAAATTTCCAAAATAAAAGTTTAAACTTTCTTTTGCAGAGGTGTTTTTGCAGAGCTATTTTTTTTTTTTTTGCGGTACGTGGGCCTCTCACTGTTGCGGCCTCTCCCGTTGCGGAGCACAGGCTCCGTACGTGCAGGCTCAGCGGCCATGGCTCACGGGCCCAGCCGCTCTGTGGCATGTGGGATCTTCCCAGACCGGGGCACAAACCTGTGTCCCCTGCATCGGCAGGCAGACTTTCAACCACTGCACCACTAGGGAAGCCCTGCAGAGCTATTTTTATTCTACCTCATCTGATGCCTAGACAAGCTCACTCATTCATATGTGTAACTCAGAAGGGAGTGAGGTATGCACTCTCTACTTAAACCTTACACCATGGTTCAGAAGAAATGTAAAGCTCCCTCTTCCGGGTTCTCTAAAATACTGAGATTAATTTGTTCTGTATAGAAAAATGTACTGAATTTTCATGGCAAGTATAATTTGTCAGAACTTTATATCTACTTATTTACTTTGGTTTCCTTTTGTAAGATATTAGATGCACTTTAATAAAGGAGATGAATTAGAATGGGATATAAAAGGAAATGAAACGTCATTTCCTATTGTACATGTTGTATAAATTTTCAATATCTTCTTGTTCCCAATAGGGATTGAGTCCCCAGATCCTATTAGAGCAGGGGTCCCCAACCCCCGGGCCACGGACTGATACCGGTCCGAGGCCTGTTAGGAACTGGGCCACACAGCAGGACGTGAGCGGCAGGCGAGCAAGTGAAGCTTCACCTGCCGCTCCCCATTGCTTGCATTACCACCTGAACCACCCCCCACCCACACCCTGTCTGTGGAAAAATTGTCTTCCATGAAACGGGTCCCTGGTGCCAAAAAGGTTGGGGACCATTGTATTAGAGAATATATTGGGTTGGCCAAAAAATGCCTTCGGTTTTTAAGTAAAAATAAAAGGCACATTTTTCATTTTCACCAAGAACTTTCTTGAACAACATATTCACCCTTTTGTTCCACTACCTTCTGCCATTTTTCAGGCAACTTCATAATTCCATCTTCCTAAAACTTTTTATCTTTTTTGAGCAAAAAGCTGTTCTAGGTGCCTTTTACAGTCTTCCAGGGAATTGAAATTTTTTCCATAAAGAGAATTTTGTAAAGACGGAAATAGATGGAAATCTGAAGGTGCGATGTCTGGTGAATATGGCAGATGAATCACAACTTCCCAGCCCACCTGTAACAGTTTTTGCCGGGTCATCAAAGAAACATGCGGTCTTGCATTATCCTGATGGAAGATTATGCGTTTTCTGTTGACTAATTCCGGACACATTTCGTCGAGTGTTGCTTTCAGTTGGTCTAACTGGGAGCAGTACTTGTTGGAATTAATTGTTTGGTTTCCCAGAAGGAGGTCATACTAGAGGACTCCCTTCCAATCCCACCATATACACAATGTCACCTTCTTTGGATGAAGACTGGCCTTTGGTGTGGTTCATTTTGCTTGCCCCACGATCTCTTCCATTCCACATTGTTGTGCAGTATCCACTTTTCATTGCCAGTCACAATTTGTGTTTTAAAAATAGAATATTTTCATTACGTTTACGTAGAGAATCACATTTGGGAATACGGTCAAGAAGATTTTTTTCACTTAACTTATGTGGAACCCAAACACCAAAGTGATTAACATAACCAAGCTGATGCAAATGATTTTCAACACTTGATTTGGATATTTTTGAGTATGTCGGTATCTCCCACGTGGTATAATGTTGATTGGTCTAAGTTCATGTCTCAGTTTGATCACTATCAACTTCAACTGGCCTACGTGACCGTGAAGCATCATCCAGCGAGAAATCTCCAGCACGAAACTTCGCAAACCTCTTTGGACACCTTCGATCAGTCACAGCACGTTCTCTATACACTGCATAAATGGTTTTTTTTTTGCATTTCGGTTGCATTTTTACCTTTCTTAAAATATTAAAGCATAATATGCCAAAAATGTTGCTTTTTCTTCCATCTTCAATATTAAAATGGCTGCCCAGAAATTCACCAATTTTGATAAGTGTTTTTTAAATGCACTCTGATGTGACAGCTGTCAAATACAATCTAACAAAATTGTTTCAAATGAAGTTAAAGACAACTAAGTGCTACTAGAGTCATCTTACAGGAAGAAACGAATGAAGCTTTTGGCCAACCGAATAGATTGGGTTTTTAAACTGAAAGATCTGTGGAAGTAAGTTTGGTTGTAGTTTGTGAGTTTAAGTTAGTTATGAATTTTCTAAACTAGAATCAATTCCATTCTTATTTTTAACAAGAACAGCAACGTAAACATGTATTTGAAGTTTTATTTGCTTGCCATACTTTAGATAGGCTTGATTGAAGTGGTCAAATTCCTATATAAAAAAGTAGGGTTTGTAATTAAAAAAGAGAAAAGAAACACCAAAAAACAAAACATACATCCTTAGTAACTGTTTCTCAGCCGGATGTTGCTTGAAAATTCAGGAGACTGTCTTCAGAATAGTTTTATACATTGCTGAAGGAAAGTACTGCAACTAGTATAGCTACAAAGGAGAAACAGTTATTCTTAAATGTCATCTATTTGCTGGACCTGAACTGGGTAATGATTCAGACTTGATTCATTCAATTACTGTTCCCAGCAGTGTTCTCACCAGCATATTGCTTTTTTGGCTGCTCAAGAAAGCTGAAATGGGGACTTCCTGGTAGCACAGTGGTTAAGAATCCGCCTGCCAGTGCAGGGGACACGGGTTCAAGCCCTGGTCCGGGAAGATCCCACATGCCATGGAGCAACTAAGCCCGTGCACCACAACTACTAAGCCTGTGCTCTATAGCTTGAGAGCCACAGCTACTGAGCCCACCTGCCACAGCTACTGAAGCTCGTGGACCTAGAACTCGTGCTGTGCAACAAAGAGGAGCCACCACAATGAGAAGCCCACACACTGCAATGAAGGGTAGCCCCTCTCGCCGCAACTAGAGGAAGCCCGTGTGCAGCAAGGAAGACCCAATGCAGCCAAAAATAAATAAATTAATTAGAAAAAAAGGAAGCTGAAATAAGATTGGGCTGTATGCACAAAAAAACTCAAAGAAAGAAAGAGAAGGTTATTGGCTATAAAAACTACTGACAGTCCATTTTATATATTGTGTTGTTTGAATGAATTGAAATATAAAGTGGCTTTTTTCAAACTCAGAAAACAAAGCTCATAGAAAGAATCATAAAATTGACATTAAATCCAAAATGAGTCTAAAATATTGTCTTTTGTGGATTTTAAAACACAGCACTAGTTTGGGCTTCCCTGGTGGCACAGTGGTTGAGAGTCCGCCTGCCGATGCAGGGGACATGGGTTCGTGCCCTGGTCCGGGAGGATCCCACATGCTGCGGAGCGGCTGGGCCCGTGAGCCATGGCCGCTGAGCCTGCGCATCCGGAGCCTGTGCTCCACAACGGGGGAGGCCACAACAGCGAGAGGCCCGCATACCGCAAAAAAAAAACCAAAAACAAAACACTAGTTTTATGATAAGTTTGTATGTTCTATATTATGCAGTATAGAAAAATGTATCAGTTAAAAGCTAGTAGAGTTAGGTAAGTATATTTCTCATCATTATTATGTCTGTTTTCTCTTTATTAACCAAATATTTGTAAAGATGCCTCATGCATTAAAGGTATTTTACTGTATTTAAAATAGTATGCTGTGTTACTAGAAAGTACTCTCCTAAGGGCTCTTGTTTTTTAATTCTTGTAGTAAGCCTTGTCTAGTATGGTTCTAACAATGTAGTAAGTTCTCAATAATTTGTACTGAACTGGAAAAATTTGAAAGCTTTCTGACTTTAAACATATAGTCATACATTAAATTTAAAATTAGCACCACAGTAAAATTTTTTGAACATTATTTGCAAATTAAAAAAATTACCTATGACATGCAAAAGGCTCTGCTAATATTCCACATTCAAACTGAAGAGGAAAATTAAAATCTCTAATGAAGCTGCTGTGTGTATTTATGAATAGTAATGAATAAAAACTGCTTGGATAGTTTACCTTAAAAAATTATCCATTAGGAAATGATTGGCTGTGGATTTGTTTAAATCACACAAATAATTATTTGGCACATTTTTCCCTAATGCACTGAAATACTTATTTTAAAACAGTTATTTATCAGCAGCCCTAGAACTGTAATTAGAATATATGTCATCAAGTGGATCTTACTGATAGTGCAGTGTTATAGCTGTTCGATTGAATCACATCGGAGTTACCGCAGTGGTCTCTTTCAAGACTGTGCCAGTGTACACAGAAAGTATATTTTGAAGGAAGCTGAATCACTATTTTTTTTAACATCTTTATTGGAGTATAATTGGTTTATAGTGTTGTGTTAGGTTCTGCTGTATAACAAAGTTAATCAGCAATTCATATACATATATCCCCATATCCCCTCCCTCTTGTGTCTCCCTCCCACCCTCCCTATCCCAGCCCTCTAGGTGGTCACAAAGCACCAAGCTGATCTCCCTGTGCCATATGGCTACTTCCCACTAGCTATCTATTTTACATTTGGTAGTGTATATATGTCCATGCCACTCTCTCACTTTGTCCCAACTTACTCTTCCCCCTCCCCGTGTCCTCAAGTCCATTCTCTACGTCTGCGTCTTTATTCCTGTCCTGCCCCTAGGTTCATCAGAACCTTTTTTTTTCCATATATATGTGTTAGCCTACAGTATTTGTTTTTCTCTTTCTGACTGACTTTACTCTGTATGACAGTCTCTAGGTCCATCCACCTCACTACAAATAAATCAATTTCTTTTTATGGCTGAGTAATATTTCATTGTATATATGTGCCACATCTTCTTTATCCGTTCATCTGTCAGTGGACACTTAGGTTGCTGCTGTGTCCTGGCTATTGTAAATAGAGTTGCAATGAACATTGTGGTACATGACTCTTTTTGAATTATGGTTTTCTTGGGGTATATGCCCAGTAGTGGGATTGCTGGGCCATATGGTAGTTCTATTTTTAGTTTTTTTAAGGAACCTCCATACTGTTCTCTATAGTGGCTATATCAATTTACATTCCCACCAACAGTGCAAGAGGGTTCCCTTTCCTCCACACCCTCTCCAGTATTTATTGTTTGTAGATTTGTTGATGATGGCCATTCTGACGGGTGTGAGCTGATACCTCACTGTAGTTTTGATTTGCATTTCTCTGATTAGTGATGTTGAGCATCCTTTCATGTGTTTGTTGGCAATCTGTATATCTTCTTTAGAGAAATGTCTGTTTAGATCTTCTGCCCATTTTTGGATTGGGTTGTTTGTTTATTTGAAATTGAGCTGCATGAGCTGCTTGTATATTTTGGAGATTAATCCTTTGTCAGTTGCTTCATTTGCAAATATTTTCTCCCATTCTGAGGGTTGTCATTTCATCTTGTTTATGGTTTCCTTTGCTGTGCAAAAGTAAAGTCTTGATTAATTTTACAGCTTTCCAAGGACACCTAACACACTCGTAGAGTGGACATAAACCTAATGTTAATAAACATAATGACTCTACATTTGTGATTTTACAAGACAAGCATGCTTGCAAATATTTGATCCTTTTATTTTCTAAATGTGCTGCCAAGTAATGTTAAATAGGATTCTGAAGTCAAATAATTTTGTTGTTGTTGGATATTTGAATATTTCATCAGGAATCTCAGAACTTGATTATGCTTATATGCATTGTGATTTTCCAAACCTTATTTGACTATAGCCTTCTATTTTCAATTTTATTTATTTTTAAATTAAAATCATCCATTTACTTGGGAAGTTCATCTGTAAATATTCTTTTCTACTTTTTGATGTGGGCAAGAGTGTGGCTGTATACATAGCACATTTTCTCAACTACGGATTTCCAGGGCATTGAAAATGAAGAATTCATGGTCCCACATATTGACAAAAGCAAAGTTTGTGCAACTGTGGTTAAGCACTATAAACTACAGTGTTAGCAATAGATTTTCCATATTGAAGAATGTTCTTGTAATGAATTGTGTGGTACAAAATATTGGTACAAAGCTGTCTTTGTAATTTCCTCTTACAGCTGGCTTCATTCATTTCTTAAGGCCAAATATTCAGCTTGAGCTTTGGAAAATGTCCTCATTATGCTAGGATATAACTGTTCCTTTCAGTTATACAAAGAGACAGTAAACATTGCCAAGGATCAAGATAGCTATAGTATTTTGTCAGCCCAGCAGAGATCATGTGAAGTTTATAAATATTCAGTAGCTCCTATAGGAACAGAGACCTTTGACTTAAACAATGAAAATAACTATAATTTCTCTAGAGAATTGACCGACTGAGTAAAGTTGTTTTAAAATAAAAACATATTTTTCTTGTTGGAATAACCTTTCCTACCAAATACTGCCTTAAAATTTTAAATGAGCTTAGACCAGAAACCTCACGAAACAAATGAATTTGTAATACTTTTGACCCACTGGCTTATAGTTCACCTTTGCAGAAACTGCTGAAAAAGCTCATTTGTTGCATCTGCAACAAGGGTGGGGCTGGCTCTCTGCCTACTGCAAGGGCAACTGCTTCTCTCCCACCTCCCAGAGTTCCTGTACCTTGTCCTAGATCATCCTGTTAAAACCCCAACTAATGGTAGTGTTTCAGGCACATTATAAGGCAGGGATGGAGATACTTGGGAGCTGAAGGCCTGACCAGTATTCCAAATAACACATTGCATAAGCCAGTATCTCTTCAGTCTATCAGGAGGTGGGCCTGAACAAGGGGCTGTCTAGCTCACTTTAAATGGACGGTCAGACCACTGTCTATAAGCATCATTTTAGCAGCAACTTTCACATTCAGATAATTCTAGTCCTAATGATAGCTAGTTCACTTTAGTATATTAAAGCACTAATGAAACATTTAAGGTCTTCCAAATGCATTCTGTTAGTCAAATAAGCAGGTGTGCCAGGTGAATGTGAATGGTAAAAGGAGGTAAGGAGAACCAAGGAATACAAAGATATCTTTTTTTTTTAATTGGAGTATAATTGCTTTACAATGTTTTGTTAGTTTCTGCTGTACAATGAAGTGAATCAGCTATACGTATACATATATTCCCTCCCTCTTGGACCTCCCTCCCCGTGCCATCCCACCCATCTAGGTCATGACAGAGCACTAAGCTGAGCTGCCTGTGCTATACAGCACGTTCCCACTAGCTATTTTTTTGCACATGGGTATTTGTGTCAAACCTAATCTCCCAATTCATCCCACCCTCCCCTTCTCCCCACATGTCCACACGTCTCTTCTCTACATCTGTGTCTCTATTCCTGCCCTGCAAATAGGTTCATCTGTACCATTTTTCTAGATACCACATATATGCATTAATATACGATATTTGTTTTTCTCTTTCTGACTTCACTCTGTATGACAGACTCTAGGTCCATCCACATCTCTATAAATGACCCAGTTACATTCCTTTTTATGGCTGAGTAACATTCCAGTATATATATGTAGCACATCTCTTTATCCATTCTTCTGTCAGTGAACATTTAGGTTGCTTCCATGACCTGGCTGTTGTAAATAGTGCTGCAGTGAACATTGGGGTTCATGTGACTTTTTGAATTATGGTTTTCTCAGGGTATATGCACAGTAGTGGGATTGCTGGGTCATATGGTAGTTCTATTTTTAGTTTTTTAAGGAACCTCCACACTGTTCTCCACAGTGGCTGTATCAATTTACATTCCCACCAACAGTGCAAGAGGGTTTCCTTTTCACCACACCCTCTCCAGCATTTACTTTTTGGAGATTTTTTGATGATGGCCATTCTGACCAGTGTGAGGTGATACCTCATTGAAGTTCTGATTTGCATTTCTCTAATAATTAGTGATGTTGAGAATCTTTTCATGTGTCTCTTGGCCATCTGTATGTCTTCTTTGAAGACATGTCTATTTAGGTCTTCCACCAATATTTTTATTAGGTTTTTTGTTTTTTGATACTGAGCTGCATGAGCTGTTTGCATATTTTGGAGATTAATCCTTTGTCCATTGCTTTGTTTGCAAATATTTTCTCCCATTCTGAGGGTTGTCTTTTTGTCTTGTTTATGGTTTCCTTTATTATGTTATATTGGCCTTTATTATATTTAGGTAGGTTTCCTTTTTGCCCACTTTCTGGAGAGTTTTTATCATAAATTGGTGTTGAATTTTGTCAAAAGCTTTTCTGCATCTATTGAGAGGATCTTATGGTTTTTATTCTTCAGTTTGTTAATATGGTGTATCACATTGTTTGATTTGCATATATTGAAGAATCCTTGTGTCCCTGGGATAAATCCCACTTGATCATGGTGTATGATTCTTTTAATGTGTTGTTGGATTCTGTTTGCTAGTATTTGGTTGAGGATTTTTGCGTTTTTGATCATCAGTGGTATTGGTATGTAATTTTCTTTTTTTGTGGCATCTTTGTCTGGTTTTGGTATCAGGGTGATGGTGGCCTCATAGAACGAGTTTGGGAGTGTTCCTCCCTCTGCAGTTTTTTTGGAAGAGTTTGAGAAGGATAGGTATTAGCTTTTCTCTAAATGTTTGATAGAATTCGCCTGTGAAGCCATCTGGTCCTGGACTTTTATTTGTTGGAAGATTTTTAATTACAGTTTCAATTTCTTTACTTGTGATTGGTCTGTTTATATTTTCTAATTCTTCCTGGTTCAGTCTTGGAAAGTTGTACCTTTCCAAGAATTTGTCCATTTCTTCCAGGCTGTCCATTTTATTGGCATAGAGTTGCTTGTGGTAGTCTCTTAGGATCGTTTCTATTTCTGCAGTGTCAGTTGTAATTTCTCCTTTTTCATTTCTAATTTTATTGATTTAAGTCCTCTCCCTTTTTTTCTTGATGAGTCTGGCTAAAGGTTTATCAATTTTATCTTCTCAAAGAACCAACTTTTAGTTTTATTGATCCTTGCTATTGTTTTCTTTGTTTCTGTTTCATTTATTTCTGCTCTGCTCTTTATGATTTCTTTCCTTCTACTAACTGGGTTTTCTTTGTTCTTCTTTCTCTGGTTCCTTTAGGTGTACGTTTAGATTGTTTATTTGAGATTTTTCTTGTTTGTTGAGGTGGGATTGAATTGCTATAAACTTCCCTCTTAGAACTACTTTTTCTGCTTCCCATGAGTTTTGGGTCGTCGTGTTTTCATTGTCATCTGTTTCTAGGCGATTTTTATTTCCTCTTTGATTTCTTCAGTGATCTCTTGGTTATTTAGCAGCACACTGTTTAGCCTCCATGTGTTTGTGTTTTTTGCAGTTTTTCCCCTGTAATTTATTTCTAATCTCATAGCATTGTGGTCGGAAAAGATGCTTGGTATGATTTCAATTTTCTTAAGTTTTCCAAGGTTTGATTTGTGACCCGAGATGTTATCTATCCTGGAGAACGTTCTGTGTGCACTTGAGAAGCAAATGTATTCTACTGTTTTCAGGTAGAATGTCCTATAAATATCAGTTAAATCTATCTGTTCTGTTGTGTCATTTAAAGCTTGTGTTTCCTTATTTATTTTCTGTCTGGATGATCTGTCCATTAGTGTAAGTGGGGTGTTAAAGTCCCCTACTATTATTGTGTTACTGTCAAGTTCCCCTTTTATGGCTGTTAGCATTTGCCTTATGTATTGAGGTGCTTCTATGTTGGGTGCATAATTATTTATAATTTTTATATTTTCTTCTTGGATTGATCCCTTGATCATTATGTAGTATCCTTCCTTATCTCTTGTAACATTCTTTATTTTAAAGTCTATTTTATCTTATATGAGTATTGCTACTCCAGCTTTCTTGTGATTTCTATTTGCATAGAATATCTTTTTCCATCCCCTCACTTTCAGTCTATATGTGGCCTTAGGTCTGAAGTGGGTCTCTTGTAGACAGCATATATGCAGGTCTTGTTTTTGTATCCATTCAGCCAGTCTGTGTCTTTTGGTTGGGGCATTTAATCCATTTACATTCAAGGTAATTATCGATATGTGTGTTCCTATTACCATTTTCTTAATTGTTTTTGTGGGTCTTTTTCTTCTCTTGTGTTTCCTGCCTAGAGAAGTTTCTTTAGCATTTGTTGTAAAGCTGGTTTGGTGGTGCTGAATTCTCTTAGCTTTTGCTTGTCTGTAAAGCTTTTGATTATTCTGTCAAATCTGAATAAGATCCTTGCTGGGTAGAGTAATCTTGGTTGTAGGTTTTTCCCTTTCATCACTTTAAATATATCCTGCTACTCCCTTCTGGCCTGCAGAGTTTCTGCTGAAAAATCAGCTGATAACCTTATGGGGAGTCCCTAGTATGTTATTTGTTGCTTTTCCCTTGCTGCTTTTAATATCTTTTTTTTGAATTTAATTTTTTTTAATTTGATTAATATGTGTCCTGGTGTTTTTCTCCTAGGGTTTATCCTGTATGGGACTCTGCATTTCCTGGACTTGGGTGGCTATTTCCTTTCCCACTTTAGGGAAGTTTTCAACTATAATCTCTTCACATATTTTCTCAGACTCTTTCTCTTTCTTTTCTTCTACTGGGATCCCTATAATTCGAATGTTGGTGCATTTAATGTTGTCCCAGACGTGTCTGAAACTGTCCTCAATTCTTTTCATTCTTTTTTCTTCATTCTGTTCCATGGCAGTTATTTCCACCATTCTGCCTTCCAGTTCACTTATCTGTTCTTCTGCCTTAGTTATTCTGCTATTGATTCCTTCCACTGTATTTTTAATTTCATTTATTATGTTGTTCATCACTGTTTGTTTGTTCTTTAGTTCTTCTACTTCCTTGTTAAACATTTCTTGTATTTTCTCGATCCATGTCTCCATTCTGTTTCCGAGATTTTGGATCATCTTTACTATCATTACTCTGAATTCTTTTTCAGGTAGGTTGCCTATTAGCTCTTCATTTATTTGGTCTTGTAGGTTCTTTACCTCGCTTCTTCATCTGTAACATATTTTTTTGTCGCCTCTTTTTTTTTGATGTTTTGGGCTGTGTTCCTGTCTTACTGGTTGTTTGGCCTGAGGCTTCCAGCACTGGAGCTTGCAGGCAGTTGGGTAGAGCTGGGTCTTGGTGCTGAGATGAGGACCTCCAGGAGACCTCACTCCAGTTAATATTCCCTGGGGTCTGAGGTTTTCTGTTAGGCCAGCAGTTTGGACTTGGTGCTCTCACCACAGGACCTCAGGCCCAACTCCCAACCTGGGAACCAAGATCACAGAAGCCGTGCGGTGCAGCAAAAGAAAAGAAAAACAAAAGGGGTAGTACAATAACAATAAAAAATACAATAAAATATATATTAGGAAAAATCAAAATATAAGTGAAACAACAACAAGGTAAAACAGAACCATTACAGCAAAAAATAAATAAGTAAATAAAAGGGGGGGAACAGGGCTTCCCTGGTGGTGCAGTGGTTGAGAATCCGCCTGCACAAAATTTATTAGAAGAAATAAAAATGTAAATGAAACAATAACAAGGTAAAACAGAACCACAACTTCAAAAAAAAAAAGGAAAAAGGGCCAGAAAAGGCCTTGGCTGTGGGGGCAGAGCTTAGTCAGGGGGCGGGGCCTAGACTCAGGATCTGCCTGACTGGAAAAGGCAACAGGGCTGGAGGGGACCTCAGAGTACAGAGTGCAGAAGTAAGGCCCTGGGTGGGAGTGCAGGGGCAGGGTTTAGGCCCAGCTCAGCCATAGGGGGTCTCAGAGGGTGAAGGATTAGGCCTGGCACATCAGCAGGCCTGAGTGGGCAGGGGAAACGTTGGCCGAGTTCCCTTCCCATCCTCTGATCCCCTGAGGGTCTCTCCCTGTCCCTGCTGATCCCCTTACTTTGGTGGGCCCCTCCCAAGCATGGGAACCTCTCCCCTCTCCCAGCCTCCCTCATGGGCACTGGTCCCATCTGGCCTCTACTTTTCCTCCTCTGCCCCCATGCCCTCAGGACCCATGTAGCTGGAGGAGGCCTCAGAGGGCAGAGGATCAGGCCCGTGACCTCAGAAGGCTCCCTGGGACCCAAGTGAGCAGGGGAAATGCTGTCCGCGATTCTCCAATCTCCCGTGGGTCTCTCCCCATCCCCTGTTGCTCCCCTCACCATGGGTGGGCCCCTCCAGGAGTGGGAACCCCTTCCCTCCCCAAGCCGCCCCTCAGGGGCACCAGTCCCATCCCGCCTCCACTCCTCCTCTCCCTTTCCTCCCCCCAACATCCTACCCGGTTGCTTGGGGATGTATTCTTCCCATCCCCTTAGGTGTTCCGTGGTCCCCCCTCCCCAGCAGCCCAGTGCCTGGTAGGTGCCCTAGTTGTGAGGAGATGCAAACTCTGCATCCTCCTACTCCCTGCAAAGATATCTTTATGTCAGAAAAAGACCCAGGAGAAAAAGCAACTATAGTTCCCAATAAATCTCCCCCTCATGTCTTTGGCACCCATTTATACCGCTTGTACTTAAAGGGGCTCTGGACTTCTCTGTGCCTCTTCTCTGTACGTAAATCAACATGAATTTCAGAGAATAGCTTGCTAAGGTGACCCACTGTCTCAGTTTGTCCAGTACTGAGGAATTTCCTGGGATGCAGGAAACTTGGGTGCTAAACCAGAACAGTCTAGGCAAGCTGGGATAGTTGGCTACTCTAGTTAGTAAGCAGCTAAATTTTCTTTGGGCCCAACCCCCATTTCCTTCCAGCTTAGAGCAATGGTAGCTATCGTAGCTCAGTGGAATGGAGGGAGCATGGCTTTTAAAATCAAAAGGTCATCAATTACCATGTTTATGACTAGCCAATGTAGAAAACATTTCTGATCCTCAGTTTTTGCATTTGTAAAACAAGGATGATAAGTTTATTTCACAGGATTAAAGGAGCTGACACTTAGAAAAAGCTTGAAAAAGAGAGTACTAAATAAATGTCAGCATCTTTTCATTTTCACAGGTGTTTTGAACCTTGAAGCTGTAAGGCACTACTGTTTTACAAAAAACATATAAGTCCAAATTTCCACTGTAATGCTGACTTCTCCTAACTCTTAACATTTGGAACAAGAAATGGAGTCTTGTATTTAGGGCTTATTTTGCAGTCCTTGAATATACACAAACAGTGGCCTTTGAGATGTTACATTAGGTGAACATTTTTTATCTCCAGTGAAGTTGTATGCATAGCATCAGCTAACTTTGGTTTGGTTAGCTCAGTAGGATAAGTCCACTATTGCTTAAACTGACCTACTGCTTTCCTGATTTAACTTGAAATTTTCATCAAAGTGGTAAATCTGGTAACTCTAGGTCAAATCCCTATGACGTGTATAGAGCAGCTCTGGATTAGATATGGCACATTTCAGCCAAGCCACACCATTTTATCTCATTTCCATCCTCCTCTTATTTCCAGGAATGGACTAGACTCACTAAGTCTGAAAATATAGCACCTTTCTGGTATGGAAAACAGAAACATATCTCTGTGACTCTTTGGTATTTGGTCACATATTTATATCTCTGAGATTTGTGGATTTTCCCCCCATACTTTTATTGATCATGGGCTTTGAGGCAACTTTTGCACATAATTGAAATCTTAAGCTAAGAAAAGAAAACAGTTTGAACTTATATTACTACAATGGAGTTTGTCATTTTTTAAACATCTCTCTCTTTTTTTTTTCTTTTTGCTTCTCATATACTTTAAAAATGTCAACAGAAATCTTACTATTCTTCAAAGGCCAGAGATAGGAAAAACTTTGCATAAATCTATGCAATGTGAGGAGCCATCAGTGGGGACCCCTCATGTACTCCACTGACTCCATTGCCCTGTGTTCCACGCACTCTTAAACTCAGCTACTCTCATGCTCGTCACTGCCTCTGTGCTTTTGCATGTGCTGTCCTTCCTTCCTTCCTGGAATGCCCATACTACACTCTCTTAATTACTTGACAGATGGTTTAACAGGCATCCTAAGCTTGCAGCAGTGCTTTTGGTCCATTCCAGTGTCTCAAGGTTGGAGTGTTCCAAATCAGTGCTTGTCTGGGTACTGTCACAAAAGCACATGGAGCAGAGCTAGAGCCTGAATTAGAGCCATAGCTGACCTGCAACCTACGTGTATTATGAATGCTTACTAAACACTTGTTATTGTAAACCATTTGATTCACGCCTTAAGTTTTACTTTTTGCTCTATTTTTTCATAATATTACTAGGATTCACTAAAATCTCTCTACCACTACTTATTACCACTCAGGTATTTTCAATATATTTAGACAAGATGAACTTAAGACCTCTGTGAGGCAACCTCAATTCATAAAGTATGTCTTCCAGCCAGTTTGTCACTGAGCTTTTAGGATAGCCTGAGCCACCCACAAACATGTACTTGATGACCAGTAGAAACTCATCATAGATGTTCCAGCACAACTCTTGTTATGGTAGGCCGACTCTAAGTTAATCTCCAATAATCCCCACCTCCTGGTATTCATGGCCTTCTGTAATTTCCTTCCATTCAGTAATTTGCTTCTAACCAACACTATACCTCAGTGGTGAGGGGACGCCACTTCTGTCACTAGATTTCAAAAGATTGCCACTTTTGTCTTGGTAGCAGACTCTCTCCTTTATAGCCTTTGATGAAGCAAGCTATATGGAGAGCTTCCAGTCAGCAAAGAACTGAGGCTGTCAATCCAACAACCTGTAAGGAATGGAATCTTGCCAACAACCATGTGATCGTAGAAGCAGATACTTCCCAGTCAAGCTTTTAGATGAGATGGCAGCCCTGGCTGCCACCTTGATTGTAGGTATGTGAGAGAGGGAGATCCTGAAGAAGCAGATCTAGTGAAGCCATGCCTTCTTGACCAACAGAAGCTATGAGATAAGAATAGGTCTGAAGAATTAGAAATTTATCAAATGAAAGATGAGGGGAATGCTCTAGGGAAGAAGACATGTTTGATGACCCAGAGATGAGAGAGAGTTTGAGGAAAGGGTAGAAATTCTCTACCTGTGGTTCTGGGAGAGATAAGCTATTTAAACAGGTTGAGGTCAGATCATGAGGGCCTGGTAAAGTCCACTTTTGAAAATTAGGACTTTTATTCTGAAGGAAATGGGGACCTCATTGACAGCTTTAAACAGAAAAAGAATATGATCAAACCTTGTCCTTGGAAAAAACATTTCGACTGCACTGTGAGAAATGGTTTGTATATTGGTCATAGTTCAGTTGAGGAAGCAGAGCTATGATAATTTTATGGGGTTAGAGATTTACTATAGGAAATGAGCCTTACACAAATATGGGATAACCAGGGACAGAAAGATCTGGAAAGGGAGCTTAAATCTGAGAAGCTAAGCACACCCAGCCACTGGAGAGAATCTGAAGGGTTGTTCATCGAAAGGTCTATGGAAAGTGTTGGCTTCTATGTGGCTACTTCCTCTGGGGTCCATAGGTAAGGATATGATGGTGAGCCTGGAGTTGGGAAAATGAGCTGAACGTTCTCCTACTCTGTTCTACATTTTCTTTTGTCCATAGTACTCATCACCTCTAATATACTATGTGATTTCTTTCTTTATTGATTTTTATTGTCTGTCTCCCAGTTAGAAACATAAGCTCCATGAGCTTTGGGATATTTGACTGTTTTGTTCATTCATATGTTCTCAGTAGCCTAGATCTAGCTTAAAGCAGTGCCTGGCTCGTAAGAGACACATAACAAACAGTAAATTTATATAATTTGTTATAAAAGCATATGTGGGAGTTTTGGGGTGATAGTTCTCCAAATTTATTAATTGACTCTATTTTGCTTATGTTGAGATGATTAAAAGTTATCTCAAACGTAAATACACAGTTTTAAATGTTTAGATAAAGAATTTGAGGCACTTTATTTTAATTCACCCTTTACCTGTCTTATTGCAGGGTTGAATCAACCTAATTTGTCAAAATAGAAATTTTTTTTTTAACTTCACAAATTTAGATGATGTATGCTTCAGAGTTAATAGTCACATGGGAACATAGATAATTTCTCTTTTTCTTTAATACTTATCTTCAGTTCATATCTGATCAGTTTATTTTCGATGATTCACTTTCCAAAATAGGAAGTTCTCCCTATGGTTCTGCATTTCCACATTATTAGGCTGTTCTAGCAATTTTAATTTTCCTAATCTCTAATCCTTTTAAAATTCTTATGCTTGTTCTGTATATTGGGACCTTAGATCAGGAAGTAGAAGATTTCAATAACTTGTTCCCTTGAGATAAAGCCACTTTGAAGTTTCTTTTTTTTTTTTAATGTTTATTTTCTTATTAGTCATCCATTTTATACACATCAGGTGAAGTTTCTTGAATAACTTTCCATTGCATTTCTCATTATTGGTACTCAACAATTTCTTCTGCCTTGGAAGTCTTTATGCATGTTAATATTGCAAAGATATGCCTGGTTTTGATTCATAGATTCGAGTGTGGTGGTTCATTCTTTGCCCCCTGGGAAACCCAATGAAAAGATCATTTTAAACATGAGCCTGTTTTCACACATATACAGTGACTTCCTGGGGCTGCGTTTGTGAAAATTCTGCTGGAAATGAATGCAGGCATCATGAAGTGGGAGTGGGGTATCACATAAAGAATGTCGATTCTATTTATATTTCATGTCTTTTTTGTTTTGCTGTTCCTCCTTTACCTCTTACCTCCATCCTACTTCATCTAGTTCTGTACCACAACCCAGAGCACTAGACTCGCACTGTAGGAAGAGGCTTTAAGATGAGACAGAGTTTGGGTCAAGTTATAGCTCTGCTAGCTTTGCCATTTACAAACTACATTTCTTTGAGAGTTTTTCTGTTTTGTTGACCTCAGGTTTTCTTATTTGTAATAGAAATAATTTCTATATTTCAGTGTTGTATGAGAATTTAAATTATGTGTGTGTGTACCTATTGTGTCTGGTATACTGTAGGTAAACAAAAAAATGGTAGTTACTAGTATTAAAATAGGATTAAAAATTAAAACAGTAAAAACTTATAAGTACACTGAAACCAGCTTATTTAATAACTGTAGAAAACAAATCCACAAGGATGCCATTTAAAGGTGTGGGCCACACGATCTCAATCAAGAATCATTTGCCTAATTAACCCTGCTTTAGTCCTCTTTTTCTTTCTCTTTTTAGTTATAATTTTTGAGGAAGCGTCTCTTGTTGGTTTATGTGGTACCCTTGAGTAAGCCAAACCACAGCTTGTTTTATTTTTTTAAAGCTGTTATAAAGCAATATTAAATTCTCCCAATTGTGCTGTATTGCAAAGGGGGGGTGGAGGGAGAAAGATACAGTCCCCTTCCCAGCAGTCTCTTAGTTACTAAGCATTTAATTATCATTTACAGTGTCCCCAGAATTAATCATACATAAAAAGTTACTACTGACTTCTTATCAGATAGACAACTTTACATGCTGATAAACATTGAACTAAGAGAGAATTAGGAAGGCAGATGAACTCCAATGTCTAGTTTAATTAGTGATGTAGAACCTATAACATACGTATGATGTTGATACACATTCACTTTTTAAAAACATGCCTTCTTCTTCATCCCCTTCGTATCCAATTTTCCAAAAGTATTGCCTCTACAGTTGTGTTGGACTCTATGTAAATTCAAAATATTAAAATGTTAAATGGTATGGTATGACTCATGACTAATATACCTATGTGCGTAGAATTTGAAGTAATACAAATCACTATAAATGAAATATTGATCAAGAATTGCTTTAATCCAAATTTGGTGGGCAGAGCAAGTTGTAAACTCTTCTGTTGTTATGAGGGTAAATCTTAAAAGTTCTCATCACAAGAAAAAATGTAACTTATGTGAGTTTATGGATGTTAACTAGACTTACTGTGAAAGTCATTTTGCAATATATGCATTAATCATTATATTGTACACCTTAAACTAATATGTTTTATGTCAATTATATCTCAGTAAAACTGGGAAAAAACTCTCTTCCTATGCTATAGTTTCACCTTAGTACCACTTTTGCTGTATATATACATATCCACCCTATTTTGTCAGAATTTATCTTGAGTTACAGCTGTCTTGAATTATGCACGTTTTTCAAGAAAGTTTTCTTCCCATGATGATCAACTGTGCTGTCCTCTTTGTCTCCACATCTTCACCACCTCTCATCACATTCTTTCCACATCACATCACTGAATGAGCTCTTCCTGTGAATTCTGTACCATTAAATCTAATGGACATTTGGCATTGTTAAATGTCTTCTCCTATTTAACACTATTTCTGGGTCTAGAGTTCTTTCTACTTCTCTGGATATTTTCTGTCTTCTTTGCAAGCTCATCCTTCTCTAGCCAACTGTGAAATATTACAGTTCTTCTAGATTACATCCTAGGTCTCTCTTCTCTTTTCACACTAAATCTTGCCCTGGGCAATCTCATTCATATATATGACTTTAGTTATTATAGGTAGGCAGAAGAATTACAAATATGAATCTCTTATTCCTCAGCTGATATGACATGTTCCTATCTTCACCAATGAATTTGTCCACTTCTTTTCAATTGCAGCCCCACCAAGTTACCATGAACTCTTACATGGCTCGTGTAGTAGGTTTTGGATTGGTCTCTCTATGCTTATTCTTGCCCTTTTTCTTATTCAAAACATGGAAGCCAGAGGAATATTTGTGGAATGCACATCTGATTTCTTTTCACTCCTGTCCCATTAAATCACTTTATTAGCTTTCCATAGCTGTGAGAATGAAGAACAAAAGAACTAACATTTTTTACACAGCCTTGCATGGTATATCATGTAAGTAACTTCTCCAGACCATTCTGTACCACACCCTCCCATTCTAATTGGAACAGCTACACTGGCCTTCAAAAATCTTTTAAATGTTTTTAAATGCAAAATTTTCCATAGGTTGTTCCTTCCAGCATACTTCCCTTTCCCTACTCTGCCTTAGCCTAGCTAACTTCTTTTCTTCAATTTTTCCTTAGAGAAGTAGTCCCTGACTTCCTTGGCCAGGTCAATTGTTCCTAATAAAAATTCTTACAGTACCATGTACATCTTTGTTGTAGCACTGATGGCTGTTGCAAACCATCATCACCGACACTTATGCAGTTTGTGTCCTTGAGTAACGATTTCTCTCTGCTAGTTTGTAAGGCCCAGAAGAACAGGAACCTTGTTTGTTTGTTCATTCACCGAACAACTTCTGCACCTAGCACAGGGTCTAGCACAAAGTAGACAGCAAAAACTATTTTTTGAATGAGTGACAGTGCATTAAATGAGCACCTTTCAGATTCTACTCTTCAGTTTCTAGAATAGTAAGTGACACCTCCAAGTCTCCATTTATGTCCAAAGCACATGAAAGAATGAAAGTGTGGGAAGAAAGTGTTAAAAGGAAAATAATGACTGGGCTAGATGTTAAGTGATACAAGTTTGGGCACTGAATCTTCAGTTTAATACTTGTGCTACTTTAAGCAAGACTCTGCCTCTGTGTCGTCTTTAAATTGGAAATAATAATAATGGCAGTAGCAAAGCTAACCTTTATAAAGAATTTATTATATGTGCCAGACACCTGACTAAATGATGTAAAGGCATTATCTGAATTCATCCTCAAAATCCCTGTGAGATTCATATCAATATAAAAATAAAACAAAAGTGTTTAATGTTAGTATAGTACCATGTGCTCAGTACTCTTTTAAGCATTGTACATATATTATTTCATTTAATCTTACTTAACAATGCTTTTCTTTCATGCCCTCTTTTACAATAATCCATTGCTACTCAGTTTTCACTCGTGAGAATTTTGACATATTTGACATTGCATATTTAGTATTCAGTATTTTTTTAATGCAGCATGGCCGGAGGAAAATACTGTTTTACATTCTTATAGTGTGATATAACTGCAGAGAATCAATAAATTATTTTTATACCCTTAAGACCTGTAAAATTATATTTTAAATATGTTAATAGGATTAAAAATCAGAGCTACTGGTGTATCATAAACAGGTTTCTCTTATATGTATTCTCGAGATATTAAATTAAAAATAATTACTCATATCACAAAACTTTGTGACAAAAGGGACAAATGATCTATGGTCCTTTCCAACTATTGCAGAAAGTAATTTGAATAGAAGCATCTTTTCTTAGATTACATAAAATACAGTTAAATTGAATATATTTTTCTATTGTGAACTAAATAGAATTCTGTATGAAACCATGTGGGAAATAAGAAGAATGGAGGAAGAATATTAAAATCTTAAATTATTTATTGCACAAAGACTGCTTTTCTACTTTTCGTTAAGTTAGAGGTGTACAGAGCTTTTTTCAAAACACAGGTTCTTTATTTACTGCATTTGTGTTGAGCCAATCAGTTCTTTAAAAGTTAACTCCAAGTATTTCTCCACCATTGTCTGTTAAAATTTATTGTCCTAGCAAATTTTTCATACTCCCAAATAGTCAGCAGTAGTAATAACAGTGTGTAAATTTACACTGAAGTTACTTTCCAAATAAGAACAATCTGTGAATAGAGAGACATAGGTTTTAGTTCAGCTGTACACAGTTAGGATTTTTATGTTTCATCATGTGTAAAGCAAGGAATTTGCGCTAGAATTTCATTTGTTCATCTTTTAAACAAATAATTAGTGAGTGCTACTAAGTGCCAGATACTGTTCTAGATGCTGGAGAAAGACAAAATTCCTCTTGAAGCTTACATTCTCATAGAACGATGATGATGATGGTAAGTTGTAGTGATAATAGTAATAATAATGTCTATGATAGAATAGCATTCTATTATCTCCTGACTTTTGTAGAAATATTTTCATCTTAATTTATAGTACTTTGCATTTACATTTATAATTTCACTTAATTTGTACCATAGTCACTTGTTTATAAGGAGAGTTTCTCTTTGTGACTTCCTCAAAAATTGGAATTATATTTTAGCCTTTTTTATAAATTGTACTAATTTAGTAGAATTCATGGACCATAATACCTACTTAATGAAAGTTTGTTAATTGGATGAATACGTGGATGAATAAATTGATTAATAGAAGAAGGAGTGAATGAGTAAAATTTTCTTGAATAATCTCTGTTTGGGTCATAATCTCTGAGTCTGGAGTCTTCCCTGGTTTCTGAAATCAAAAATACATTCCCTCACCTTATTCTGTTAAGTGGAATAGTGCATCCCAAAGATATTATCCTCCACCTAATATGTTACTGACATACTCAAAGAGGTTAAAGTATTTTGGTAAGCAATGAAGATTTTTATATACATATATGTATATATATATGTATGTGTGTATATATATATATTATATATAATTATAAATATATAAAATTTAGACAGTTTCCAAAAAAATTTGAAAGAGGATCTCAAAGTCCTTATCCATCAAATTTCTTAATTCCAGGTGCTTCTTGAACTTTCTCCTCATTGTAAAATAATTCATCTCTAAATGCTGTGTGTTTCCTCAAAATCTTTTTCACAAACCACCATTTTTCACATGACTGTATTACTTATGACTCTACTTTCCCATATTCATTGATCATTAATCACTTTTTGGCAATATATGAATTTAAATGAATAAGATATTCTGTAACCATAAGTACAAAGAAGGGATATTTGAAAGTATATGAGTTAGAATTGGGCTAATTTGTAAAAAAATCAACAAGTATTACCAACATTATGAATAGCCATTCTCTATCTGGTGCAACAGGAATTGAAAACCAGCAGCATGCATCAGCAAGGCAAGAGGGCAAGCTCATGTTGGTGTTCCTTTGGAAAGAGAAAGGACTGTAATAGGCAAACATTAAATGAGGTGCCAAAGGCCTGGTAACCTCCTCCAAAGGACAGTGAGTCCTAAATATTTCGATGAATTCTGTTAGACAGTTTCCTCCCTCTAGACAGTAGAGGGATACTATTTCAATACTTCTCTCTTAATTCACACAGTGGTCAATGCTGCCTGAGGGCAAATAGGTTAGTGTCTCCATAGTTTCAAATGTAAGAGGGAAAGAAATTTAAGGAGTAATTGTCACTAATTATATTGGTCTTATAAGTATATATTTCATTGTTTTTAAAATTGGCATTACTTATTTCTCATCTGTTAAGTGTATCTGGATTAATAATTTTATAAGACATCTATTTCGCTATGAAATATTTTACTCCAGTTACCTTTTATATGTGGTGTGAATGTATTTGTTTTCTCATATATATATATATAAAACATGTTTATAGTGTATATATTTACTTCAAAGCATATATAGCAAGATATACAATAGATGATGTATTCCTAAATATTCTAAATTAATTAGATAGTTCCTCAGGCAGAGCATTTTAATTTGGAATATGTTTTATATTAATCTGTTGATATAAAAATCTGTTAATTTTTCAGACTGTTGTGATAATCATTTTTTAGAAGCATCTTATAACATAACATTAAATTCTTATAGAAAAATATAACTATGTACCTAAAAGTGGGTTCCTTTTAGTTAAACTTTCGCTTTTCTGTATTTACAAATCATCTTTAAAGGAGAATAAAAAGAAAATCTTTCATGTTCTAGAATTATTTAAATTTTGGCCTGAATACCTTCCCTGAAATCTAGATTTTGTTTACATCTAAAAATGAAATTAGTAAAAGAACTGAGCTTTGGTAGACTCATTCTCCCACAACTAAGCTCAGGTGTCACACTTGAATGACATTATTTATGAGGCATGATGGGATATTTGTGTTTTGTTGATGCCAGCAAAATGGGGTTTTATCTGAAGGATATATAACAGATCTTAATACAAAAGATTAATGGCAAAATCTGAAGTCCTTTTATAGTGAACTTGGGCTTGATTCAAGCCATGAGGGACAATTTAAGGGATTTATCTAGCTGAAGGGTATGGCAGCAAGAGATTCTAAGCAAAGATGACACTCATTTGGCAAACTTCTGTTTTTCATACTGCTTTGGCATGTACTTTTGTAGGTGGTTAGGATATTGTAGATAATTGTCCATTATCTCTGTGATGAGAGCCGTCAACAACTATTCAGACATCTTGGGCTTCAATCATGTGAACTGCATGTCTTTCTTAAATTACTAATTTTTATTGTCAATATTAATTTATATTTATTGTCACCCATTCTGTCACTCTTTATTCCTTCTGATGTCTCCAGGTTTACATCTTGGATTATTTCAATACTTTTCTGGTAAATTCCTCTTTAATAATCTTTTCTGTGCAGGTCTACTGGTGATATTCTCTCAGTTTTTCTTGATTATTTTATTGTTCTTGAAAATATCTTTATTTCATCTTCAGTTGTTTTTTTGAGGGGGTAAATATAATAGAATATTTTTTTCTTCTGATAAATTCTTTTTTCTTTCTTGAGAAAACATTGAGTTTTATTGAGATATAATTGACATACAGCACTGTATAAGTGTAAGGTATACAGCATAATGATTTGACTTTACATCGTGAAATGATTACCACAATAAGTTTGCCATCCATCATCTCATATAGATACAAAATTAAAGAAATGGAAAATTTTTTTCCTTGTGTTGAGACCTCTTAGGATTTACTCTCTTAATATCTTTCATATAACATACAGCTGTGGTAATATATTAACCCTGTTGTGCATTACACCCCTCATATTTATCTTATAAATGAAAGCTTGTACCTTTTGACTGTCTTCATCCAATTCCTCCACCTCCCCATCCCCTGCCTCTGGTAACCACAAATCTGATCTCTTTTTCTATCAATTTGTTTGTTTGCTTGTTTTTGAAGTATAATTGATACAACACTGTGTCAGTTCTTGGTACACAACATAGTGATTTGATATTTCCATACATTTTGAAATGCTCACCATGATAAGTCTAGTTACCAACTGTCACCATACAAAGATATTACATAATTATTGACAACACACTGTATATTTCACACCTGTGACTCATTTATTTTGTAACTCAAAGTTTGTAGCTCTTAACCTCCTTCACCTATATTTCTCCACTGTCTGCCCCCTCTGTGCTGGCAGCCACCTGTTTCTTCTCTGTATCTATGACTCTGTTTCTGTTTAGTTATGTTTGTTCATTTGTTTATTTATTTATTTTTTTTGCGGTACGCGGGCCTCTCACTGTTGGGGCCCCTCCCGTTGCGGAGCACAGGCTCCGATTGCGCAGGCTCAGCAGCCATGGCTAACGGGCCCAGCCGCTCTGCGGCATGTGGATCTTCCCGGACCGGGGCACGAACCTGTGTCCCCTGCATCGGCAGGCGGACTCTCAACCACTGCGCCACCAGGGAAGCCCTGTTTTATATTTTAGATTCCACATATAAGTGAAGTCAAACAGTATTTCTTTTTCTCTGTCTGACTTATTTCACTTAATATAATACCCTCGAGGTATGTATACACACACACACACACACACACACACACACACACACACATATCTTCTTTATCCATTCATCTGTTACTGGACACTGAGGTTGCTTCCATATCCTGACTATTGTAAATAATACTGCAACGTACATAGGGGTGCATATATCTTTTCAAATTAGTGTTTTCATTTCATTTGGGTAAATACCCAGAAGTCGAATTGCTGGATCATATGGTAGTTCTAGTTTTAAATTTTTGAGGACTCTCCATGGTGTTTTCCATAGTGGCTGACACCAATTTACATTCCCACTGATAGTGCACGATAGCTCCTTTTCTACACATCTTCACCAGTACTTATTATGTTATTTTTTTGAGAATAGCCATTCTGAAAGGTGTGAGCTGATATCTCATGGCTTTGATTTGCATTTCCCTGATGATTAGTGATTTTTTTAAAAAAATTTTTTGATGTGGACCATTTTTTAAAGTCTTTATTGAATTTGTTATAATCTTGCTTCTGTTTTATGTTTTGGCCCTTTGACCACGAGGAATGTGGGGTCCCAGCTCCCTGATCAGGGGTCGAACCCTTACCCCCCCCTCATTGGAAGGCAGAGTGTTAACCACTGGACCACCAGGGAAGTCCCATTGTGATACTGAGCATCTTTTCATGTGTCTGTTGTCCATCTGTGTGTCTTCTTTTGAAAAATGTCTATTCAGGTCCTCTGCTCATTTTTAAATCAGGTTGGTTTTTTTTTTTATATTGAGTTTTATGTATATTTTGACTATTCACCCCTTATTGAATATATCATTTGCAAATATCTTCTCCCATTCAGAGGGGGCTTTTTCTTTTTTGTTGATAGTTTCCTTTGCTCTGCAAAAGCTTTTAAGTTTGATGCTCTTACAGATGTAGTATGTTTTATTGACTTCCCAGACTGACCCAGTAAAACAAGTGTAGTTTTAAGCATGGTAAGTTTAGGCCAGTTATAAAATCTAACATTTTTGCTTCTTGTTGTATTACCCTTATAATGGCATTTCACTGCTTTGCTTGAAAATATGAGAATAAGGAGTATGGGTTGTTTTATTTCTATGCTTCTGGCATAGTTTTCAAACCCTCATAAAATAATCAGTGAAATTGTCTCCATGAACAATTATGAAAAAAGCTATTCAAGCTAAATGCCTCTAAGTGAAGCTTCAAGAATGATGTTAATTTGTGGTAAGATACATTTCTGAAGAGAATTATTATAAAGGAAGAAAAAAAGGCATATGAGAATTCTAGAAACCCTAAAGATCTAGAAGAGCACACTTTCAAGAACTTCTTTCTCCTTTTTCTTCCTCCTTAAAAATTTTGAATGGAAAATACATAAGGAGTCTCATTTTCACTTATTGTGTTTGAGATGGGCATTCTCAGATGAAGCCTGACTCTTTTAAACTGCAGGCTCTCCTTTAACCATCCCAGCACAGATGAAGCCTGCCACTTTTCCTCTAATTCCAGTACATGGAGAATCTAAGTTTTCAGTTCAGTACTTCAAAATTTCTATTTCCTGGTACAACATTTTAATTTTTCCAGGACTAGTAACACTATTGGTGGGGTTTAAAGAGATTTTTTTTTCCCTACAAGTAGTATATTGCTAGTAGCAACCATTTTCTTCTTGAGAAATCACATTATCTTTGATCCACGAATGGTTTTAAAATCTTGTATTTTGAAACTACAGTCCTGTATAGCCAATGACCTATCTTCATTTGGAAGGTCCACAGATGACGGGTCTAAATTTGAACTCCTTATTTTCTCCCAAACTCCGCTCTTTTCATACTGAATGAATATTTTAAAACTGGATATACTCCTCCCAGCCTCACCTACTAGTCCTCTCTGCTCTCTACCTCCAACAAAGATCTTACCTTCTCTCCATGCTGACCTACTTGCATTGCCTTCTACGGGACATACAGCTTCATACCTCACCACTCTACTCCTTTTGCCTGAAATACAAGTCACCTTCTGGGCCCCTTTATGTCTCCCAATCATCATTTTGGATACCTAACTCTCTTAGAAAATGATAATAACTTAAGAAACTCTCAGTCCAGGAGGAGAGACAGGTAGATAAAAGAATATTTTAATACAGAGAAAGATGATAGAAATTCTGCTACAGTAATCTGTTTATATGTCTCTTTACCCTTGGAATTGTGAACTTTCTGAGGTCATGGACTGTGTCTAATTAATATTTGTATCTTTAGCATTTAGCCTAATAATAAATATCATTGTGCCTTTATTGCTGTATAGATACTCAGGAAGTGTTTACTGGATGAATATAGTTCTCATGACCTACAAATACAAAAATTTTACTTATACAAGTATTGTTAATGTTTCTTTCCTTCTCAGATAAGCTCTAGTCAACAGCTCACTGGCAAGATTTAGATTTATATGAGATCATAAATTCTGAAACAGAATATGTGCTTTCCAAACTTAACATAATATATTTCACAAATTCCACCACAGACTGTGCTTTTGAAATGCAAAAGCATACTATTAAACAGAGAAAGATGAGTCCTTGAAAGGAATTTTTGTCTGAGAGAGTAATTTCCTCCCCACACAAAGCAACTTTCTTCCCTCAGCAGACCCTATGTAGGGTTCTATTTTGCTGTTTGTTCAAAAAATCATAAGACCTGGTTTGTAGTTCTGGCTTCTCTATTTGCTAGCTATATAATGTATGAAATTTGCTGCTGAGGGTTATTTTTCTTATTTACAAATATGGATGATAATACCTGCCATGATTATCTCACATAGATATGGTGAGGCTCAAATGAACCAAGGTACATGAAAGTATTTTGAAATATATAAGTTGCTGTGAAGGTGTGAAGTATTATGATTAGGCAAAATGTATTAGTTTCATTATGAAGATCAGAAGGGATGAAATTAAATATCTTACTGTAAAATAGATAACATTTCTAATTTATTTGATAAAGCTTTATCAATACCTATAAATACTTATCAATACTACTATTACAATAATATTAGTTGATTTATTGAATATTTACAATGTGCTGGGACTCATGTGGATTACCTTATTTAATTCTAATCACAGATCCATATAGTAGAAATGATTATAACCATCCTCTTACAGATAAGGAAGCTGAAGATTACAGATACTAAGTGATAAAGTTATTCTATACTGTTGTCAAATTGTAGCATCCAAACTAATTTTACTGTGATTTTTAAAGTAGTCATTGTAAAGAAGAAAAGAGCTCCAAAATGCAGGAGTATGTTCCTGCTAGTCAGTGAGTTATTTACTTTTCCCATACTTTTCCAAGTATTATTCTAAGCTGAATAGTACGTAAGATTACTCTGAACGTGTTTACATGTTATCTGATTTTAAAAAAGTTTTCAGACTACTTAAGAATAGCACATAGTGGGCTTCCAAGGTGGCGCAGTGGTTGAGAGTCCGCCTGCCAATGCAGGGGACGCAGGTTCGTGCCCTGGTCTGGGAAGATCCCACATGCCGCGGAGCGGCTAGGCCCGTGAGCCATGGCCGCTGGGCCTGCGCATCCGGAGCCTATGCTCCGCAACAGGGGAGGCCACAACAGTGAGAGGCACGCGTACTGCAAAAAAAAAAAAAGAAAAAAAGAATAGCACATAGCATTATACTAGGAGAGGAAAAAAAAAACTTTTAGAAGGAATCTGTAAGAGATGTTATACTTTTCCTCTAAGCATTCATCTTCCCCTGAGGCTTTTCTTTCTATATATGTTTCCTAAATCAGGATGTACTGTCAGTTGCCTACCATGTTATTCAAACTAGAACCATTGAGATTATTCTATAATCTTTCTCTCTCTCATCCCTACTTCCTGTCGTTGTTGCGTGCAATCAATTATCATATCCTATTTCTTCCTTGTACCTATTTCTTGATTCAGTTTTCATCTCTCCATCTCCTTTCCACCCCAATAGGCCAAACTGGAATGGTCTTTTGCCTATAATACAGCAAACATCTCTGAACTGGTCCCATTGAATCTATGTTTTATTCCTTTTAATTAATTCTCTAACAGTTAGATTAATCTTTTATGCTGGAAATTAGATCATGCTAGCTACATCTTTGCTTAAAATAGTTTGTGGATTCCAACTGTTCTTCAAATAAAGTTAAAAAGGCTTGACATAGACTTTGAATCTCTCTGTTATCTGGTTTACCTTATCTCATATCATACTATTCTTCTCTTATTTTATAGCTTCTAGTCATACTAGCCTTATTGTTTCACTTTAGCCAGTGCCCATGCTTCTTACAGTGTTGGGAACCTATGCATGAAAAGTCTTCTGGTTGGAATGCTCTGTCACTCCCACCCTGTCATTTGGAGAACACCTGCTTGTTCTTCAGGCTGCACATTACTTGTCACTTTGTAAAAGGGGCATTCCTTGATTTCCCCTACATTAGGTCAGATCCCACTGTTAATTGCTCTCACAGCATACTGTGTTTTTCTTTTTTATTAGCCTGTATCACAGTCATTTTCAGTTATTGGAGAAATTATCTGTGTAACTCAAATAAAATACAGACATTTTGGTTTGCTTATATCCTGTCCTCATAGCTGAGTGTAAAAAAATAATTGATTCCCTTCAAAAGATGAAATGGCCAAAGATCATAAATAACTATGCTCTAAAATTTCCCCCATCAACCTGTTTAATATCTGTTTGAAGGCAGGATTTCTATTTTGTTCATTGCTGTGTTGTGTAACTATAGCACAGTGCCTGGCACAGAGTGGGTGCACAATGAGATTTGGTAATTGAGTACATAAAGTTTCTCTATGAATCATCTAGAACTCTAGAATTCTACCCCAGAAGATAGAATAAAATATAATACAGGCCACCTTACTTAGATGAATGGAAACTCTTATAAATATCTTCTAGGATCAAGGGTTCTCCTAGATATGCTAGCTAAATTTTTACATTTAAAATTTTCTGTTATCCTTGATAACTAATATATTTGTTGATTTTTATCATTTAATTCTAGAGAATTATTAATCTGTAATTATTAATATTAATTAATAATAAATAATAATATTAATTATGTAATTCTTATTTTTACAAATGAAGAAGGTAAGTGTGGCAGAGACTTCTAACCACCCTCCATATCCTTCCTCTCCTTACGTAAAAATAAGATTCTAACTTGCCCACGGCTAGACAACATTTCTTTGACTCTCTTGCATTGAGGGGTGGCTGTGTAGATAATTCTCCTTAGTGTCTTGTAAGAGAGGCAGTGTGTACCACTGTGACCTGGAGCTTTTCAGAGAATGGGTGTGCCTCCTGCACATGCTTTTTCTCTTCCTCTAATTGACCCTGGATATGATAAGGCAGCCTCCACCACCCTGATAGCAATATTCAAGGGGATAGGGGAACCACAAGTTGCATCCCTGATAGGAATGTTCATGTAAGCAGGAAACAAACTTCCAATATGTCTGAGCTATTGCAATTCTGGATCCAGTAATTTTTTTAACATCTTTATTGGAGTATAATTGCTTTATAATGGTGTGTTAGTTTCTGCTGTATAACAAAGTGAATCAGCTATACATAAACATATATTCCCATATCTCCTCCCTCTTGCATCTCCTTCCCAACCTCCCTATCCCACCCCTCTAGGTGGTCACAAAGTACTGAGCTGATCTCCCTGTGCTACATGGCTGCTTCCCACTAGCTATCTATTTTACATTTGGTAGTGTATATATGTCCATGCTACTTTCTCATTTCGTCCCAGCTTACCCTTACCCCTTCCTGTGTCCTCAAGTCCATTCTCTACGTCTGCGTCTGGATCCAGTAATTTTCAACAGTTTACTGGATAATCGAGGTGGACTTAGAAGCTTGAGTTACTCCCTAAGGCCACCAGGTGGCAACCAAACTCAAGGCTGCTTGGCTCAAAGACCATCCATCTTCTCCAAGGACCTCTCTTCACAGACACAATTTGGAAATGTCTCTTTAATTTGTGTACTTATTTAACCTTGGTCATCTATCCTAGTTCTTATTTTTTTCTCCACTGTACTTTTTGTGCGTTAGCATGTTTCAATTATTCATTCAGTCATTCCTTCAATTAACTTTTAATGAATGCCTACACTTTTGGAGTAGACGCAAAGACTAGTGAAATAAAGTTACTACTCACAAGGAACTCATTGCCTGTTGGTGGCCAGGAGGAGAGGTAGGTATTGTTAAATGAGAATACGATTTAAAAAGTGGTGCCTATAGTAGAATGTGAATACAAGGTTTAAATGCTGCAAGGAGGAAGTGCCTGTCATGTTTCTAATAATATTAGCTGATGATTAATTAGCTAGTATCCTGTTTAATTTATTTCCTGCTTTACAACTTAGTAATGTCAGAGCACTTCTAACATCTCTATTTGGACTATAGCAAGCTTAAGCTTGAAAGAGGAGGTCTCAAATGTGATTCTAGCCCTTCATCTCCTTGTAACAGCCCTTATACATTGAGCGCTACAATCTGCTAATGAGATCTAAATTGTGTCATTAGGCTGGTAGTTTGGTTTCATTATCACCAATTCTTTCAGTATGGCACCGTTAATCTTTCCAATTAGCCAAGGAAAATCACTGCCAACCAATCAGATAACTGGACTGATGAAAATGGTTACTCAAAAATAGTTACTCAAAATACGATAATTTGTTCAAAAAAGAAACAAAAAAGACATTAGGAAGGAATAACAATTCCAAGGGGCATGCATGGACATGGACATCGTTTTAAAAATAGGTCTGAATGTTGGGTTGGTTTGTCTTTGAAAATTCACAAAATAAAATATTTTCAGATGTTGGTAAGCTATCTTACTCTTTGAACACTTTCATCTTCTCTCTGATTAAGAAGGTATTCTGTACCATAGACTGTTACCTCCCCGCACACATGTATTTCACATGCTCATAATACACTTTCATTTTATAATGTTGTCTGCATCATCAAAGGAATATTAGTCCAGGCAAACCAAGTTTCAAACATGTTAGTTTTATTTTATTGACATAATATTTAAAATTGAAACAAAGTTTTATTTCCTTAAAAAAAATAGAAGCAAGAGCTTCTTATCAGTTGCCTGTGGTGCAATTCCCAGTTTCCCAGTTGTTCTTCACAGGAGAACATATCAATTTTGAATCAACAGAAATCTTTATAGGTTTCTAAATTTAACTCCAGATTAAATTTAACTCCAGATAAAAAATATGGGCATGGCCTTTCATGCATCAGGTTGCAATCATGTTGTAGAACCTTCTAAGGACAATGGCTCGTGGAAGAGCTCTTACTTATTTCATGGTTCTAACCTCCCTAAGACCAACAGTTAATCATGTAAGTGACTGAAGTACAGTTCTTAAACTATGTTAGGTAACCACTTTCTCTTGCTATGAAAAGAAATACCTTGTATTGCTTCAGCATTTACATATGGCAGGAGACTATTGAATAGTGAAAAGAATTTATTACTTTAGCATTAGTTTTTCACTTTACTGGATATTTTATAAATACAAAATAGTTTTAGATCTTGATTCCTTTGTACATGGAATTTGAGAGAAACACACTTTCCTACTTAATGCCCTCTGTTTCTTTTGTTTGTTTGTTTATATATGTAAGGAGAAAATGATGACAAATTCTATCACCTATCCTCTATCATCTCTTTTCTGCTTTATTTGGTTTACTTAATTCCTTAAATCTTAACGTTCCACTACTATTTCTTAAGATACTTGTTCCATAACTCTCATTTATTACATGTTCTATTGAAGTTACAAGATATTACAATAATAGTAGTACACTAAATCTCATATGCCTATATAGTGTTAAAATTATTTTCTCTAGAAAGAGATATTTTAAAGTAAGTTCTTTAATACTACCTTAAACTCATCTGGAACTAACTTCTGGAGAGTCAAAAGTTATTGTTTTGGAGCAGAACAAACCAAAGGGCATGGATTACTTACCTTGTATTATTTAAATACAGTCCCTTTGGTCTTACCTATCTGTTTATGCAAAGAATCTATCTGTCCAATATGTCTATGCAGAGAGTTAGAGAGGATTGAGAGAAAAGAGGATTTAATGGTATCGAGTGTCAATTTCAATGAGAAGTCTGAAGTCAGACCAAGAGATCTGGTGGGAGTTCCTTCCAAGAGATATATTTAATTGGGATTTGAACATGTTTTAAAAGCTGTGATGAATAATTCTCCCAGGGAAAATGCATCTAATAAATAAAATTACTAATTGAACTGTAATGCTGACCTTTAAAATAATACACATGATTAAGTGCATATCATCAGAGTGGCCTTCCTGTCTAGATGTTAAGGCTTTTAAGTGTTTTATTCATCTCTGCTTATTGACTTTGGTTAATATATTCTGTGGATTTATGCTTGATGTATTCAGGAAAGTAGAAAAGAATTAACCGCTCCTTAGTTTACTGTCAAGAATGATGAAATAACAGAGATCCACAAGCCTTTCATGGACTGCTGGTCTCACAGTATTTTAACTATTTGGGATCTCTTCAGCAGTACCTCCAGTACAGCATCTTTGAGAATGAGTCATATTTCTATTTTCTGAAAGGGACGCATGATGTCTTATAAATTTTACCCAAGAGGAACAAAATGCAACAAAATAGGATTTGATTGGCAGGTACCAGCTAAGTACTTGGGAGTTGAAATACAAGTGACTGAACTCTAAGAAGTGAATGATTGGTAAGATGCTACAGTTGTGGAAAACCAGTGGGTGCAGGAAAGGAGAAGGAGCGTCTCTTTACTTCTCTGTGGAAAATGGATTGACTGATGATGTTTGTAAGGATGTACTGCATACCAGGGATATATTTGCCAAATAGAATTCTCCCAACAACCTCTGAAATAGCAACTATTATTTTTCAAATTTGAACTGTAGAATCCTTGGCTTGCTTGGTGAAGTTAAATAACTTCCCCAAAGTCACAATGCTGGAAATCAAGTACAGGTCTGAGAAGCTCCAAATTGATGCTCAGCTCAAGACTTTTTGGAAAACAAGGCAATACATTTTAATGAGTGAAAAAGAATAGGGATTGTCACTTAATGTATTGGGTGGGCCAAAAAGTGCCTTCGGTTTTTTAAGTAAAAATAAAAGACACATTTTTCATTTTCACCGGGAACTTTACTGAACAATGTATTCACCCTTCTGTTCCACTACTTTCTGCCATTTTTCAGGCAACTTCATAATACCATCTTCCCAAAACTTTTTATCTTCTTGAGGAAGAAACTGTTTGTTCCAGGTGCCTTTTACAGTCTTCCAGGGAATTGAAATTTTTTCCATTAAGAGAATTTTGTAAAGACCGAAATAAATGGAAATCTGAAGGCACAGTGTCTGGTGAATACAGTGGATGAATCAGAACTTCCCAGCCCAGCTGTAACAGTTTTTGCCTGGTCATCAAAGAAACATGCAGTCTTACGTTATCCTGATGGAAGATTATGTATTTTCTGTTGACTAATTCTGTACAATTTTCGTCAAGTGCCGCTTTCAGTTGGTCTAATTGGGAGCAGTACTTGTTGGAATTAGTTGTTTCGTTTTCTAGAAGGAGCTCATACTAGAGGACTCCCTTCCAATCCCACCATATACACAACATCACCTTCTTTGGATGAAGACCGACCTTTGGTGTGGTTGGTGGTGGTTCATTTCACTTGCCCCACCATCTCTTCCATTCCACATTATTGTACAGTATCCACTTTTCATCTCCTGTCACTATTTGTTTTAGAAATGGACTGTTTTCATTACATTTCAATAGAGAATCACATGAGGAAATATGGTCAAGAAGGGTTTTTTTTGCTTAACTTATGTGGAACCCAAATATCAAAGCGATTCGCATGACCAAGCTGGTGCAAATGATTTTCAGCACTTGATTGGGATGTTTTGAGTATGTCAGCTATCTCCCGCGTGGTATAACATTGATTGTTCTCAATTATTGTTTCAATTTGATCTCTATCAACTTCAACTGGTCTACTGGACCATGGAGCATTGTCCAGCGAGAAATCTCCAGCATGAAACTTTGCAAGCCACTTTTGACATGTTGTGTCAGTCATAGCACCTTCCCCATATATTGTACAAGTCTTTTTGTGCATTTCAGTTGCGTTTTTGCCTTTCTTGAAATAATAAAGCAGAATATGCTGAAAATATTGCTTTTTGTCTTCCATCTTCAGTGTTAAAATGGCTACACAAAAATTCACCAATTTTGGGGCATCTCTGGTGGCGCAGTGGTTGAGAGTCCGCCTGCCAATGCAGGGGACGCGGGTTCGTGCCCCAGTCCGGGAAGATCCCACATGCTGTGGAGCGGCTGGGTCTGTGAGCCATGGCCGCTGAGCCTGCGCGTCCGGAGCCTGTGCTCTGCAACAGGAGAGGCCCGCGTCCCGAAAAAAAAAAAAAAAAAATTCACCAATTTTGATAAGTCTTTTTTAAATGCACGCTGATATGACAGCTGTCACATACAATCTAACAAAATTGTGGAAAGTGTCTGTAAGATGGCTACCAGAGCCATCTTATGAAAAAAAGCGAACAAACCTTTTGGCCCACCCAGTACAAAAGGGATGGAGATCAAAGTGAAGACAACAAAGAACAACTTCCACAAGGGTAGCATGAAGCAGGAAGCTTTTGCCACTTGAGATGCTTTCAGTCTCAGATTGAGGATTATTCTGTAAAGAACCAAAGACGTACATTGTACATTTCAGCTATGCACCATTTTAAAACTGCAAATAATTTGAATAGCTACTTTTATTTTCTACTTAATGTTCTAAGAAGAGATACACTTAAAGTCAATTGTCAAGTCAGATATGAATCAGCCTCTAATTGTTTTATATCTATTGCCTAGCTAACATTCTTTAAGTCATTTCCTACTCATTGCATAACTTAGCCTTGCCCCTTTTGATATACTTAAATTAGGATTCACTACAGAGCTTATACAACTACCACCTTCAGCTATTAAGAAGTCATTCAAGTGAGAATGGGGAGATTTTGATGCTGAATCATTTCTCATTTTGTAAAGCCTATCAGAATGACCCATAAAGCAAATGGTGACCTATTTCAAGTGAGTTGTACAATAAAATTATTTGAATACAGTGACAGTTTGGTATTTCAATTCAAACTATGCCCACACAAGTCCTGAGAACTGGTCTGGGTGTGACAATAGCATTTCACATGGTACTTTCTGTTGGTTTGAATATCAGAATGATTTGCCACAAACTTGTCATTTGTTTGCTCTTTGGGGGGGGAGGAAATTTCTCCCTCTAGTCCTCTTGAGTTCTTGTGACGGCCTCATAAGAAAATTGACACAATACAAGTTAACTGGAGGAAAAAAATTTAATTCTTGTGCACAGAGATCTCATAGAAACAGGACCTAAGAAATGGCCAGAGCAGGCAGGTTTTATACTTTTATAGACAAAGAAACTAATTCAAGAGGAACTGACAAGACAAACTTAGGTTTGAGTGCTTAATTAGTAAGGAATTTAACCAGAATTTGGGCTTGGGTAGTAAATTAGTAGCAAAGTAACAAGGTTTGTTTATATAGGCTTATCAGTCCTGAATTCCCTGTCTCTGGTGATAAGGGTGTCCCACCTTTGGATGCAGGCATTGCACTCTTCACATGGGAGATTTGTTTCCTGCTCTTGGGGACAGAGAGGAGGGTCAAAGTGTTCCTCTTGCTTTGACCATTTCTTAAGTAGCTTTAACTCAAAATAATAAATATGCCATTGAGGCATATTTTGAGGCAGCCAGCCTTGGACCCCAACAGCTCTGTTACTTATTGTTTAAGTGTAGAACAAATAATTGTGAACAGTGCCTCAGCCATAACTTATTAAATTGAGCCATAACTCAATTTACTCATATTTGGAGACACTATTAGCATAAGAAATAGAGGAGAAAATAAAAATTTGTTTAGTTTCATTTAGATCAGGAAATAGCAAACCTTTTCTTGTAAAGGGCCAGTTAGTAAATACTTTCAACTTTCCCAAGGTTGGCCTTTGTCACAACCACTGGACTATGCCATTGGGGGATGGCAGCCATAGACAAAATATATAGGAATGGTTATAGCTATGTTTCAATAAAACTTTATTTACAGAAACAGGTGGTAGAAGCATTTTGCCTCTGAACTATAATTTGTCAGTCCTTAACACAGAACAGCATGCTACCTATGGAAAAGATATGGTTAAGAATCTAAAAAAAAATGATACAAATGAATATATGAAATAGATCCACAGACATAGAAAACAAATTTAGGTTTACCAAAGGGGAAAGGGGAAAGGATAATTAGGATTTGGGATTAATATATACACACTACTATATATAAAATAGGTAACCAACAAAGACCTACTGTATAGCACAGGAAACTCTACTCATTATTTTGTAATAACCTGTAAGGGAAAAGAATCTGGAGAAAAGATATATATGTATGTATATCTGAATCACTTTGCTGTACACCTGAAACTAACACGACAGTGTAAATCAACTATACTTCAATAAAAAAAAGAAAAAGAAATTGGAATTTTAGAAACATAAGAAATTTTAGAGGTTTTCTGTCATTCCTTCATTCATTTTAAGGCCTGCAAAGAAGGAATGACTTGCCTAGAGCACACAGGTACTCAGTCATAGAAAAAGGAGAATTCTGGTCTCTTAAGTCACTGTTCATGCACCATGCATGCCTTGGTTGCCTTGGCAGCCACAGAGGAAAATGACATACCTGAGAGTGTGGAGGTACACCCTTTGGTAGCCTGGTAGTGCACTTTTCTGTATGTCAGTATATGCAAAGATATACCAATTCAAAGGAGATACTTGGCAGGCCTTAGGGAGCCTCATTTTTTGTGGTCTGCATAGAGCTGCCTGCTCATTTATTCAGTTCCCTGAGCTGGGTCTCCTCTGTGATAGTCTCTTCATTTTTGCAAAAGATCACACAGCAGACATGCTCAGACTCACCCCTTTCATTCAAGTATGTAGCCACACGGCTCACTCAGGCTTTGTGGTCTGTGGTGCAGAGGCAGATATTTGAGCGCCTTTCAAGCTGAAACTTTTCATGTTTGGTGATAGACTGGAGTTGAGCTATTTTTAACTTGCAGTGAGTTCTGGAGATTAAAGCAGACAGTTGACTTTGGAACTAGACTTATTTTAGAGTAGGAGACTAAAAGTGGGAGCAACTTTCTTGCAATCTGTTTTTGCAAAGAAAATGCCTTGAAAATACTAAAAGCAAACTCAATATTTTGGACATGTGAATATGAAAATAAATAAATCAGTATAACATGGAAGTAGAAATTCTTAAGGAAAGAACAGTGAGCATGGCTCTGATAAACATGGTGCTGATTAACAGTTATTGAGGACTTACTATATGGCAGATATAGTTCTAAGTGCTTTCATATGTATTAAATCATTTATATTGTGTTCTGTACAAAACCCCTCAAAGCTCTCTATTATGTGCAAAACAAGTCCAAAATTCTTAACGTGTAGATCAGTATTCCCCCACATATATTTTTAGTACTTTTATTATTCTCCTGCATATGCCATATGCCCTAGACATTTGGTTTACTTGCTATTTTTAAAAAGCTTTTTATTATCTCCTCTGGGCTAGACACTGCATAGGTGCTGCAAATACAAAAAACAGGAACTATTTTTTACTTTTTAAGAGCTTATTGTCTAGCTGGGGAAATGTCTCTCAGCTATTTCTAGACCTTGTAAACTCAATTGGAAGGAATGGATGATGCTAAGGCCTATATTGAACTCTCACGTAGTTAACTAGTATTGACCTGAAACGAATATATTGCCAGATATTTTTTTCCAGCAAAGATGGGTTTATTTGGGATCAGCAGAGGATTGCAATTTGGGGTCTGCAACTGTGGCAAGCCAACTGTGCCAATCCCTATGGGGCAAGGGAAGGGGAATGCTTTTATGGAGAGGAAAGGGAAGTTGGGAGGGCTACAGTAAACAAAGAGTCCATGGCTTTTCATTAGCTGAGTCCTTGCCAAGAAAGAAGAGGCATCTTTCTTCTTCCTCTTGGGCTCTGCTACTATTCCAGGGCATGAGAACTGCCCCTTTCTGCTCTCCTAACTCTATTTAATTGAGATTTCTCTTTATTAATTTTTTACATTTTTCCCTTTTGATCACGATCTTTCTCTGAAAACATTGCTGATCAAGAGTCAGGTTTTCTAATTCATCGGCCTTTTTCCTTCAATGTCAGGAAAAGCCTTTCCTGGATGGATTGCCTCACATTGGAGGGAAAGTGCATAGACTGGAAACCTATTAAGGTCACACTTGAGTAACAAAGAGGGGTAGGAGGGAGAACTCTCAGGCACTTTTTATCTGAAGTCCATATGTTATCAAGATCATAAACATTGGAGGTAATCTGAAGTGTTATGTCATTATCAAAAGTTTGGCAACAAACTTTTTAACAGGCCTAGTTTGGGTATCTTGGGAAAGCAATATCATCAGAGGTTGTTTGCTTCAATTCTGGGAGATCTTTACTTTCAGGTCACCAGATGATGTGCCGGTCCAGTCAGGATTTGGTACTTTCTTTAGGTGTGTCATGTGAATCCAAGAGTCTGTTCCTTGGAATTTGGCTACACAGGGTTGGTTAGCAGTACTTGATAGGGGCCTTTCCAGTGAGATTGAACAGTCCTTCCAGAGCTATCTTTTCCGGTTGTCAGCATCTCCAGGTTGCAGGGTGTGATGCTTAAGGTCTTTGTCTTTTGAGGGCATACTGTGAAAAGATTCCTCTACCAAAACATGATTATTTTTAATAGAAGCAATTAGGCCTTTGCAACATTGAAGTATTTTCCCTTTTATTAGTAGTGGGTCAAAAGAAACAAGAGCCAAGTGCATTGGGCGTCCGGTGACTATCTTCAGGAGTGAGAGTTTATTAGTTCCAAAAGGGTGGATCTGAGATTTAGAAGGATGAGTGACAATACTTTTGGCCCAGGTATTTGGACGTCCTCTACAAATTTTGCCAATTCAGTCTTAATAACGCATTAGTGTGTTTGACTAAACCACAGGATTGAGTGTGGTAGGCACAGTGAAACTGGCCAAGCACCACAAACTTGTCAAAGCACATGGCTAGTAAAATGGATTCTTTGATCACTATGAAGTTTGAGAGGAGTTCCCCAGGTAGGGATACTCTTTTCCAAAAGACTTTAGCCACAGAAGAGGCAGTAGCCTATCTGTAAGGGAAGGCTTCAGTCCAGTGTGAAAACAGACCATGACTAAAACATATTTACATCCATTACATGGAAGAAGCTGTATGAAATTCATCTGCCAGACCTTGAATGGTCCATTAAGCAGTTTAAAATGTCCAAGAGCAGTACAAACAGGCTTCCCTGGTTTGTACCTTGGACAAGTGGGACAAGTGAGATAGGTGCTTTTTGCGGCCTTATTAATGTTTTCCCACCAATATTGATTCATGAAGGCTCTCATTTTGTTGAGTAGACCAGTGGTTTAATGCATGTTCAGTGGTGAAGAGTGGGAATTTTAGAGTCTTTGGTAAAACTGGCTTGATTTGATCCAAACCAGAGCTTTCTCTTTTTATCAAACCAACAATTATTGAATTTCTAATCCTGTTTTTCTTTTTCTGAGGCCAGTTGTGGATCCTCTTTATCCAGTTTTCCTCAATTATAATTTGGGGAAGTATCCCTTTGAACCATGAAATAGGTTTGACTGTTTTTCGTCCCTTTAAGAATAGCATTCCTTGCAGAAGTATCAGCAAGGTGATTTCCCTTAGCTTCCAAAGAGTCAAGTTTAGAATGCACCAATCTTAATTATAGCTAGAGTTGCAGGTAAAAGTATTGCATTTAATAATTCCTGAACATAGGGGCCATTTTAAATTTTATTTCCACTGGAAGTAAGGAAGCCATATTGTTTCCACAACATTCCAAAATCATGAGCTACTCCAAAAGTATATCTGCTATCATTATAAATATTGGCAGTTTTGTCCTTGGCTAAGGTACAAGCCCCGGTAAGAGTGAATAATCCAGCCTGCTGGGCTGAAGTAGCCATAGGTAATGCTACTGCCTCAACAACACCAGAAGGAGCTGTAATAGCATACTTAGCACGATACTTACCATTGTCACGTTTTAAATAAAAACCATCAGTGAACCATGAGAAATCAATATTACCCAATGGAATTTTCTATAGATCATTGAGAGGAGTCAGGAGGTGGTGGTGCATCAGTGTTAAGCAGTCATGAAGGACTTTCATCGGTTGGAGGGAAGAAGAGTAGCCAGGTTAAGGTTATTACAGTGCAAAAGAATTATGTGAGGAGCACTTAACAAAAGGATTCCATAGGAGGTGAGGTGGATGGCTGAGAAATGTTGAGTGTGATGAGAATTCCAGAGAGCTTCTACTGCGTGAGGTATAAAAATGGTTAAAGGCATTCCCACAATGATTTTCTCCATGGCCTTAACCGAAAGGGCAGTGGTCATAGTGGCTCTAAGGTGAGTTCACGTCATCGGCTAGAGTTCAGGTGCTGGCTATAATAACCTATGGGTCGGTGGTGGTCTCCGTGTTTTGGGGTGAGTACCCCAAGTCCATTCTCTTCCTTTTTATATATGTAAAGGAAAAAGAAAATCTGACAGTTGGGATGCCCAAGGGCAGTGGGTTCATCAAGCTCTTCTTTAAGACCTTGAAGGCTATGTTGTCCGGTTCTGCCCATAAAATTGGATTAGGGTTGGTATTGTTGAGTAAAACATAGAGGTTTGGCAATAAGAGAGAATTTTACAAACCAAGTTCAGCAGAGAAAAACCTTTCAGTTGGCACTTACTTTTGGGTTTTGGGAAACTTAGAACACCATGAAGTCTGTCTGAATCTAGGTGTAGCCCTTGTTCTGATATCAGATGCCCTAAATTTTCAACCTGGGTTTTGCCAAACTGCAATTTTTCTTTGGATACCTTATGTCCTTTTAAGGCTAAAAGCTTTAGCAAGTGGATGCTATCTTCCTGTTAGGAGGTTTGAGAGGGAGAACAAAGAAGCAAATCATCCACATATTGCAACAGAGTAGAACCCCTAGGGAACTTTATGTCATCCAGATCAGCTTTCATGATTTGCAAGAAATAAGGACTCTCAGTTTAACTCTGACGCATTACTGTCTAGGTAAATGGTTTTACTTCTCAAATGAAGGCAAAAAGGTATTGGCTAGCTTCCTCAACTGGAATACTAAAGAATGCAGTGCATAAATCAATTCTAGTAAAGAATTTGCTTCCAGTGAGAATGAATGTTAGTAGCATATGAGGGTTAGAAATAATGGTGTTGAGGGATAACAATGTTGTTTATTGCCCAGAGGTCCTAGACAAACCTCTACCCTTGGTCCTAAGGTTTCTCACTGGTAAAATGGGAGTGTCGCAGGGGCTCATACAAGGGATAGTGAAGCCTTGCTTCTTGTCATCTTCAATTATGGACTTCATGCCTTGAAGGCCTTCTTTACTTATAAGGTACTTATTGATTAATTCTGGGAGGAGGTTTTGAGGGGTTTATTTGAATTTTGATAGGAGGTGCACTGTGAATTTTGCTAACATCAGTTGGAGATTTTGCCCATAAGAAAAGTGGTAGCTGATTGAGTAGGGCAAATGATCAGTGTTTCCAGAATCAGTGTTGCCAGAAAATAACCTGGTGGTTTCCCAAGCCTGATCATGGGCTGGTCTACTGGTTGTAATTCTAGAGACCTTTTAGGACTTTCCCAATTAGTGGTTTTCATCCAGTGTCGGGTCTGGCCTTGACTGACAAGCGTATGAACTAGTTGGTATAAGTCAGAGAAACGAGGTTGATAAGTTTGAATGACTGTATTAAATTTGTCAACAAATCTGTGAGGATCTTTGGTTACTTTAGGATAATCTTTGTCTATGGCTTGTAGTTCAATTTTAGTCCAGGGAGTATAAAAAATTGAGAGCTGAGCCTCTGGAACCTCAGAAGGCTTAATTTTAAAGGAACTGTTATTGACAAGTTCAGAGGAAAAGGAGAAGTTTGGCGACAGACTTAGTATGGGGGATTTGAGAGAACAGTGGAGGTGTAGGTGGCATAGAAAGGAAGGAAAAAGATGGTGTCAGAAGTAGAGTCTGGCCTTGAGGAGCCCGGGAAGAGACAAAATGGTGCCAGAGGTGGAGTCTGAGACAAAGAAGCCAAAGAAGAAGAACCTGAGGCTTCAGGAGCCACTTTATCTTTCTTTGATCACTTGTTTGACTTAGTTAAAATCTTATTTTTCAGAGAGGCAATTTTAGACTCTTGATAATCTTGGGGAACCTCAAAATACCAATCGAAGTAAGCATTCCATTCAGTTCTGGAAATTTTTGAGCTATTGCAGTCCAGTTCATTTTTAAGGAAATTAAATTTGGAGACTTCAGAAGTAACCCATAATGGCCATTGATATTCTTAATTGCCTTTGATCAGTTCAGTCCATTTAGTTAGAAATGTGCATAGGAAGGACTATGTTATTTCAACATAAAATTTTCTGGAGTAAGTAAGGGGGACATCCTCATAATACTTAGATAACTAGGTTTCCATTTCCTAGTTTTTCCTCTAGAGCAAAGAACAATTTTCAAACAGCTTACAGCACTAAAGGCTTAATTCAAGCAGCTTGTAAGCCAATCCCAGCAAGTCTTAAGGAGGCAGCTTGGTCCAGGAGGAGCCAGAACAAAGGCTTTTTTTGTGTTTTTTTTTAAGCCATTCTCCAGAAGATAGCACTTCCAGAGGAATAGGCTAAAGACTGAAAAACCCAGTACTGTTTCAGAGGAGCAGCCTCTGTTCCCAAAGGAATGGGTGAAAGACTTAGCCAGCTTCAGAAGAGGCAGCCCCTGTTCCGAGGGAAATAGACTGAAGGCTAGCCAGTTTCAATGAAACAGTCTGATCTAAAAATCAAACCGAAGTGTCAGAAGAGTACTTGCATAAATATATCCTGCATAAAGCCTGGAGAGCTTCAAATGGAAAGAGGGTGCGAGCTTGGATTCAGAGAAAGTTGTGCCTTCAAACTCCAGGGTCAATAAGAAAAGCAGTGAGGGACAATGGGCTCAATTGTGGGTATTGCACCTGTTTTCTCACTAACCCCTGAGCCACTGGGAGTCTTCTTTAGTCCCTGTACAGGCCACCAAAATATTGACCTGAAACAAATAGACTGCCAGATATTTCTTCAGGAAAGGTGAATTTATTCAGGATCAGCAGAGAATTGCAATTTGGGGTCTTCAACCATGGTGAGTTTCAGGCAAGTCCCTGCACAGCAAGGGGAGGAGAATTCTTTTATAGAGGGAAAAGGAAGCTGGGAGGGCTACAGTAAACAAAGAGTCCTTTGGCTTTTCTTTGGCTGAGTTCTTGCCAGGAGAGAAGAGTCGTCTTTCGTCTTATTGTTGAGCTCTGCTGTTGTCACAAGGTGTGAGAGCTCCCTTTCTGGTCTCCCAACTCGATTTAATTAGGTTTCTGTTTATTATTTTTTTAGAATAATAATTATAAAATAATTGTTAATCAATTACTATGTTTTTATCACTTATGAGTTAATCATCAACTATATTTATTCCACATTTTCATTCCCCCGTTCAAATATTAGATCCCATTTATGACTTGAACATTTTAAAAAGTACTGTTGAATAGAAGAATACATGTTAGAAAGATATAAGCTTTTTTAAGCTTATTCACATTTAGGGAAAGGGAAAAAGAAGTACATATGGAGAAGCCATTCTAAATGTAGGAGGAAACTAGGATTGAGTATTTGCATAAAAGAAAGGAGAACTATCAGAATAAAAATGTAGTAAAAAAGTAGAATAGGGCTTCCCTGGTGGCGCAGTGGTTGAGAGTCCGCCTGCCGATGCAGGGGACACGGGTTCGTGCCCCGGTCCAGGAAGATCCCACATGCCGCGGAGTGGCTGGGTCCGTGAGCCATGGCCGCTGGGCCTGCGCGTCCGGAGCCTGTGCTCCGCAGCGGGAGAGGCCACAACAGTGAGAGGCCCGCATACCGCAAACAAAACAAAACAAAAAGTAGAATATTGCAAAGTATCAAGAAGAATGAGGAATGAGAAAAGGACCTTTTTGTCTTTTCTCTGCAGATTAGTAGATTGATAGTAATCAAAGCCAAATTTCTAGTGACTACCGAGGAAATGAGTGATCAGGGTCTAGGAAGTAGTCATTTAAACAGCTTGCACTGAATGGAATTAGCTCAATATTAGCTTTAGGAGCAATAGAGGGTTTCAGTGTCCAGACTTTCAGCGTCTCCATCAGTTTATGTTATCCACAGGAAGATTAGTAGGCTCTGTTTATATTAGATATTCTTTCTACATGAAACATTTGTATTTTAAAATGTTCTTGCCTTGATATTGTGAAGACACTATGGTCAATAGATCGAGTATATTTTGAAGAAAATAAACCCTACTGGACCTTTCAAAAGATTTTGAAATTTTGGTTAATGATCCAAAGCCAGCTATCTTTAGGAATATGCAAGAGCTTGAAGCAGTCTATAGAAAACATAGAAGAAATAATGGTATTACTTGAAAGATAAACCTGACTTCTTTTTCAAGAGTTAATATACCAATAAATTCTTTGGACTAAATTTCAGTTATGAACATAGTTTTTTTAAAAAAGAGTATTCTTGCTCCATTCTCAAAGAGCATCATAACTCTGACACTTTTCTTTTTCTTTTCTTTTTTTTTCTTTTTTCAACTTCCCAAACACAGAGAACATACAGGTTTCAAAGCATACCAGGTCTCTAATTGGAGTCTCTTTGTTCACCTTAAGCAGAGTATGACTTAGGAGCAGAGCTGGCAGATGGCTGAATATTCCTCTCTTCTTTATTCTCTCATTTTTGGTAGGAATAAATTAAAATTTAGCTCATAGACAACAATGTTTTTGATAGCTGGGTTGTCTTTGTATTTCAGAATTTGGGGAGGGGAAGTTTAATTGACATGTTTGGCTATTAGTGAAGAAAAGTTGAATTTTGAGATGTCTGAACAGCTGATTAAAAAAGCAGGGAACATCGAACTATTTGCTTAGTTTCCAAAGATTCTTTGTGACTACATGGTAGGCATCATAAAAGTTTGCTTAGGGCTTCCCTGGTGGCGCAGTGGTTGAGAGTCCGCCTGCCGATGCAGGGGACATGGGTTTGTGCCCCAGTCTGGGAAGATCCCACATGCCGCGGAGTGGCTGGGCCTGTGAGCCATGGCCGCTGAGCCTGCGTGTCCGGAGCCTGTGCTCCGCAATGGGAGAGGCCACAACAGTGAGAGGCCTGCGTACCACAAAAAAAAAAAAAAGTTTGCTTATTATTACGGCATGTAGTCTAACATGACAGTATCTAGCCTTTAAATTTTGAGGGAGTTATAACTTTTCTTCAGAAGTTTGGAAACGTATTATCAAAGTATTATTTTGGCAGGACTAGTGAATAGCTGATGTTTTTGCTTAACTTGAAGTTATTCACTTTCTCTTTGGTAACAGCACCTTGATTTTCTTAGGGGATCACATCTTCTTCATGATTACTGCATGTTGTTCATAAGGATCTGACTCTATCTCTGGGTTTATGGATGGACAAATAGACTGTTGCATCTTCTGGCGCAAATGATTGGTTCAGGGTTAGTCATGTGACTTAACCACACCCAATAAAACTTTTCTGGAACTAGTAGGAAGAGAGCATTTTTCTCTCCACTAGTAGTTAGCAGTCAGGATGATGTAAGCTTGAACCTTCTGAGGGCTTCTGATATCTGAGAATAAAGTCTTTAAAAAACAAAGCAGATTTTATGCTAAGTGAAATAAATCATATGGAAAAAGAAAAATATCATGATTTACACATATGTGGAGTATAAAAAATCCCAATAAATAAACAAACAAAACAGAAACAAGCAGATAGATACAGTGAACAGATTGGTGGGTGACCAGAGGGGAATGGGGGTAGGGGTGGATAAAATGGGTAAAAGGGGTCAATTGTATGATGGCAGATGGAGACTAGAGTTTTGGTGGTGAGCATGCTGTAGTATATAAAGAAGTTGAATTACAATGTTGTACACCTGAATTTTATATAATGTTATAAACCAAAGTTACCTCAATTAGAAAAAAATCTGTCACCGCACAGTGTAAATTAGAAAAAAAATTAAAGAGCTGGGCTTCCCTGGTGGCACAGTGGATGAGAGTCTGCCTGCCGATGCAGGGGACACGGGTTCGTGCCCCGGTCCGGGAGGATCCCACATGCCGCGGAGCGGCTGGGCCTGTGAGCCATGGCCGCTGAGCCTGTGCGTCTGGAGCCTGTGTTCTGCAACGGGAGAGACCACAGCAGTGAGAGGCCCGTGTACCGCAAAAAAAAAAAAAAAAATTAAAGAGCTAATTTTGTGCTTAAAACAAAAGCAAAAGCAAAACAAAGCAGAGCCAAGAGATAAAGAGAGACCAAGTCCTGAAAACATCATTTGAATCCTGGAATCAGCCATATCTGATTTTACAACCATGGATTTTTTTTTATCACATGAGCCAGAAAATTCTCTTTTTAGCTAAAACAATTTGAGTTAGGTTTTAGATATGTGCAACAGAGGGAGTTCAGACTGATACCAGGAAAGACCTTTCAGAAATACAAACAGCTACCCTTTTTTATCACCATTATTTAATTAAAAAAACATTTTCACAAAAGATAGGAAGAATTTATTGTCTTTTAAGACAATTCTTTAAGATAGAAATAATTTACTTTAATAAAATGATTGCTCTTAATGTTCTCATTTCTTCGCAAGCAAGTTAAAAACATATCACAGGGCACCGAGGAGCAGTGGGTCTAATAGAATAGTAATGGAACGGAGACTCAAGAGTCAAGGATGTAAGTCTCACTTCTACCAGTTAGTATTGGTGATTCTCAAGGAGTTACTTAAGTTCTCTGCATCGGTGCCCCCTCAGGTTTTAACTGGAGTAAATGATTTCTGCATAGGTACCCCATATGCTCTTTATGAGGAGAAAGGTAGGCTAGTTTACATAAAAATGTTCAAAAGTTTCAAGTCACCATAATGCATATTTATTTCTTACCTATGATTATGACTTGAGGACTAGATAAATTTTAATTTAATCTCTAGTGACTTCAGCAAATTAAGCTGTACCTCTTCTTTCAAAGATTAAAACATTTGTAACAGTTACTACACTATATGCTTTCAAGTTTTGGCTAACATTTTGGGCACAATTTTATTTTGATATTATAAAGTGCACTTCTACTGAGTATGTTAGAGTTAAATGCAATAAAGTGATGTTTTTAAAGAATGTTTACATTGTGTGAAAAAATGAACATATGTTTTATGGGCTAATTATGTGATGTGTAGAAAAGTTTTTTTGTTGTTCATAGCTATGTTTTGAAGGATTGGTCAGTGAGCCATATCATAAACATTGTTATAATGAGATTTTTGTGCATGAATAAATCAAGCTATTTTCTATACTCAGCAGTTTTTTTAAAGAGACAGACTTGTTTTAAATGAATTTGATGACTAGAGTAAAACAGTTGACTTTAAATAATTTCAACAGACAAAACATCTGATATAGTGAAGTCCAGTGTTTCTTTACCAGGAGGCTATTCTCTTCGACTTTGTTACTTTCAGAGTTCTAGACATTAGACTGAGCTCCTGTGCATTCTGGGCCAAAGGAGAGAAATGTGGGTGTGTTTCTGTGGAAGAGAACCTGCTTCATAGTGGAGGACTTGCATCACATCCAGTGGCATTTGGCAGAAGTAAGAGGGAAAACAGGAAAGCAGATGAAGCAATTGCTGAGATTGCTCTTGATGTCCCCAAGCCTGCACAGTGTGTCTGTTTACATTGTCTGCTTATTGACTGCTTGCCATTCGGATGAGTGTTTCTCCTTCTCTGTTTGCCTTTGAAGTTCCCCGGGACCAGAGGTAATGGACCGTTTTGCACAATATATAGGAGCGAAGTGAAAGCAGTTTCTCCTTCAGAAATCTACTGAAATATCACCTGCAGTGAGCATATGTTTGGCAACAACAAGGTCATATACTTGGCCATTTAAACAGTTTGATCAAAACCAAGGGCCCCAGTTTTTTAAGGGCTACAACTTCAATTATGACTTGGCCCAAATACTTCAGCACCTTTTTAATGCGGGCAGCTGTCAATCAGGTGGACACTATTTCACTTTAATATTTTCCTGAATTGAGCTGATTTACTAATTCTACCGGTGCTGAATGTCTTCCATAGCTGTGTTTTGCTATATGGATTTAGCTGCTTCTAGGCTCCAGTGATAAATAGTGTGGTAGATAAAGCACGTGGACTCTGGAGCCATATTATCTTGAGGTTCAAATCCCAGTTCTAACACTAATTAGCTGTATGACTTCGGGAAACTTACCTGATCACTCGGTGCCTCAGTTTCCTTACATGTAAAATGGGGGCAAAGGTTGGTTGTGAAGATCAAATAAATATAAGTGACTGGTGTAGTGTAAGGAGTCCATCAGTGTAAATTATTATTAAGATTTTCATTATTGATTATGATTAAACTTTGATACATCATTCAATCCTTTTTTGCTGATCCAGAAAAATTAATTATATCATCACATAATGATTCTGGAATGTTTATTGACTACATATGTTATGTCCATATCATTGTGATAAGTGCTGTTGAAGATAGCAGTGTGTCTTATGCAGTGTGTCTTATGCAGTGTCCTCTGTCTAGTGACTGGTAGAACTAATACTTGAATTTGGCAGGGCTTTTGACTGAATCCTATGCCCTCTGACTTACATGACCATATGTGGCATAAAGGTAAATGTGATAGAAGTGGGCAGGATTGACATAGTTCAGTAGTGTGCAAGGGCAGCCTGGCTGATTCAGCTGGGCTTGCTGGAGTCATGACCACACAGCAACTCCTCAGCTATGGGGTTATCTTTGAAAAGAATTTTTAAAAATTTCCACAGTGATAGTTTCTGGGGATATTCCCAAAGGGAACATGCTGTCTACTTTATTTACATTATGGGGCAACAAAGTGTCTATCTTACTTACAGAGATGGAAAGAGAAGCTTGCTTCAGTTTTCCTGGTGATGGACACAGCTTCCTAATATGGAAGGACATTCTGATTTTGTTTATATTTGTGATAGTCTAAGTTAATTTCCTTTTCTTTCTCTTAGAAAGCAAAATATTCAAATCTTTCCTGGGGGAAAATGGTGAGGAAAAGAGTGCCTGTTGTCTTAGAGTCTGGTCTAAATCTTTCGTGCAGACTAGCCTGTGAACTACAATTGCTGCTGCTTCCAGGTGGTTTTGCAGGCATAGGAGATCTAAATTTTACATATCTGAGAAGATAAATTAGGGCATTCTCCAGATGATGCTCCCCGAACTATAAATCTCCTTTGCAGTTTCAAATTCTATCTATATACCTTGGCATTAAAATTCATTCACTAAGGTAAGTTGGGCTAGAACAGGTGTAAGCAGTGATCACGGTTAGTATAAAGAGGACAGAGAAAAAGAGATAAAATGGAAACAACAGAAACAGAATGAGGAAGCTGGAGAGAGTTAGGGGACAATATGAAAATAAACACATGAGAATGATTTATATGAAGAATTTGGTTGAAGAAAGATGAGAACTCACGATTTTAAATCAGATCTCTTTATATGAATCACAGTGAACAAAAATGTGTTCAAGAAAGTAGATGCTGAGGTTTAGCATTATTTCCTGAAGTTATTATTAACACCAACAGTAAGCCTTCGTTTATTGCATCAAGGCCAAAATCAAGGTATTGTACTTGAAGCAAAGATGGGACTAAAGCATTGAAATCAAGGCTTTACCATCAGCGAAAGTTATGAGCTCAGACCAGTGGTTCTCAGGTTTAAGCCTAAACTGAGTCATATGGGGGACTTCTAAAAACACAAATTACTAGGCTTCAACCCAGAATTTCTGATTCAGTAGGTCTAGAGAGAGGGCGCAAGAATTTACCTTTATGACAAGTGCCCATGTGATGCTGATTGATGGGAGGCCATACTTTGTGAACCAGGGGCTTAGCTCATCATTGGGACCTACATGAGCCTCCTTTTCCTCAGGCAGAGAATGTGACAGAAGACTGTCTACCACTATAGTATTTATGTGTGCGAAGTCTTTTAAATGTATGTATTTTCTTAAAAAATTTCTTTCATCTACATGTAAGACTATTTCATTGATTTGGCCTACTTTATTGGGAATATAATCAGATTATTCTAGTACACCAAGACTGTCAGTGGTAAATTCCAGTGTCCTCTTGGACATTTTGTATTATCAATAATGGACATAAATTTTATTATTTTGTTTTTTTGAGGAGGCAGAATATCGGCTCTCACGTCTTTTAAGATGATCTGTCTATGGCTATCCTTTCCTCTAGCTTTCTGATAGCTTTTGACAGGAAAATACTCTTGCATTAGGTGAATTCTGAAAATAATACTTCCACAGATCATTGATAATCCATTTTTCAACTTCTCAGAATTCCAGATCACCAAAAGTTACTACCCCTCCAAATAGTGTTATGTTCTTTACTCGTACACAAATTTATAAGCCTAAACACTTTACAAATGACTTATGGAGACTCCTGATTTAGAGATTATATGGAGTTCTAAACGACAAAAATGTTATTAATTAAAAAGTAGTGGGAATTTGAATATATTATAATCTAATCCTCAATTCTCTATATAGATATATATATTCAAGAATAAACACTTTAGACATCTGGGGAAATCAAATTATTATTTGAAGTATTGGAGGAATATTCTACATGATTAAACACGTTTTGAGTCACACTATGTTTTAGGCACTATGCCAATTGCTGAGGAAACACATTTAAATGAAAGATTGATCCGAGTTTTTAAGAAGCTTAAAATAGATGAAGGAGACACAAATAACTAATTATGTATGATACAATGTGAAATCCTCAATGGGAGTATGTGCAAAATGCATGAGAACAGATAAATGGGTATAAAAATAGAGTATAAATGTGAAATCATTTCTAGAAAGAAATACCTCATAAGTTACCAAATAAGCATTTTAAATTATGTAGGCTATTCACATTCATGCAGACTATTAGCTTTGGTGGGGCTAAGCAGCAGAAATAAGAAACTGCCAGAAATTTCTAAGGGATTTTTGTTTTGCATATTATTGAGGCTTAAATAAGGATACTTATATTTTGAGTACCATGTCTTTCCATCTATCCTTCCCTCCTTCTGAGTGGGTCTAAATGGTTCAATATATTTGAAATATATGACCATTATAACTTACCATTATTCCTTAAATACATAAAGTGCTCACAATCTCTTAATCATAGATTTTTTGAATCTGGATTTAATAGTAAAAGTTGAAGCTGGAGGGCAAAGATGTTAAATTTAGTTCTTGAGACTATATAGTGTTGAATATTAGAGCTAAAACTAAATTTAAGATCTTTTGATTTATAATATGAATGGAATTTCTGCCATGTGATATTGCTTCCTTTTGAAGACTGAAATGGAGTTGTGTTTTGAACATACTCAAAGAGGAGTAGGCTTCAGATGAGGAGTTTCCTAGGCCTGGAGTAGCAGTTGTGTTGGTGAATGGATCTGGGTTGGAGAGTAAATTGTTTGAAAAGTGGAATTTGAATTAAAGTTTAGCAGTGAACCATGGAATTAGCTTCCTTTTAAGGAAATAAAGACTTTTAAAATTTTAAATATATTTTTGGAATGTTAAATTATGTCCTTTTGATGAGGGTTATCCCTGTTTGTGTGGTTTCCTGAACATAGCAATGGGTCTTTCCTTCTTCATTGACTAAGATGGAAGTTACTTGTTATAGACTGAATTGTATCCCCTCAAAATTCATATGCTCAAGTCTTAACCTCCAATGTGACTGTACTTGGAAATGGGGTCTTAAAAGTTAAATGAGGTTATAAGGATAGGACCCTAATCTGATAAGACTGTTGTCTTTATTAGAAGAAGAAGAGGCACCAGAGATCTCTCTCCCTCTGTGTGTGCACAGAGAAAAGGCCAGGTGGGGACAAGCCAAGGAGAGAGGCATCACCAGAATCCAGCCCTCTGGCATCTTGATCTTGGACTTCTAGCCTCTAGAACTGAGAGAAAGTAAATTTCTGTTATTTAAGCTGTCTAGTTTGTGATATTCTATTATGGCAGCCTGGGCTGATTAATGTATTATTTAATAGTAAGAAATAACATATCTTAATTCTATCCATTTGACTTTATTGGTCTCTTTATCGGTCTCAACATCTATATATTATGTGACTAGATGAGATTTTTTCTAAATGGATTTTTCTAAAAACATTTTTGAAAAGGGCTCATAGGCTCCTTGGTTGAAAGGTTAGAAAGCAATTGTAAGAAACTGCCTTGTGAAAAAGATGGGATGATTCTCTATAATAATTAAACAAGATGATGGACTTTTTGCCCTTGAAAATATCTAAATATTTATTCCCTGGATAATAAGTGCTTCCTAGTGTATTTTAACTTTGTTTGCTCAATACACTTCTTAAATTCGTATACAGCACGTGCTGTGACTAATGCAAACAGAGCAGCTATCAAATCCATTTCATTAAGAGATTAGATGGAGATGCTGTAGATTCCCCATGAAATTTTGATGTACAATTCATTCCTTAATTAAAAGCAAACAGCCTTGCTTTCTGGGATTAGGCCACCTAATTATGTATAAAAAGAGAGAGAATATGTTGATGAAGAGTATTTGAGAAAAAAGGGAAGAAAATACCACCAGAGTTTGCCCTAAATGAATGCCATCCCAGAAAGTGGAATACAAGAATTAAAATCAGAAGCATTTTTGAATAATCTATTCTTCAGATTCCCCAAACTCATGAAGAATAAAAGTGGCTAATGCTCCAGTGAAAGGCAGGAGTTGAGCTGATGAGACTTTGGGAAAAATTACAGATACTGAGAGATCGTTGATCCAGACTATAGAGAACAACTTGCCCAAATTTCAGGGTTTATTCTGACCTCCACTGCTAATTCACTGCATAACCACAGGCAAGTGAGTTAATCTTTCTGTGACTTCATTTATGCCATTGTCAAATGGAAATAATAACACCTCTTCATGGGAATATTTGGAGGTTTAATTAAATTAGTGCTTTGAGCTTCTTAGATGAATGTTGCTATAGAGATGCAAAGTGCAATTATTGAAGTCATTTTTTCCTTTTCCTGTGTGAAACATGATGATTGAAACATTTATTTTAATTGGAAAATTGATTGGCTAAAGAAATGTTTCCTTATGGCATGTGATACATGTAACTATAGGTCAAACCTCTTTATAATGAGTTGGATCATAATCTAATTCTTTAAAAAATTTTTAAAAATTTGTACAATTTTAAAGGTTATTTTCCATTTATAGTTATTACAAAATATTGTTTATATTTCTTGTGTTGTCCAGTACATCTTTGAGCCTATTTTACACCCATTGGTTTGTACCTCCCACTCTCCCATCCTATATTGCCCCTCCCTCCTTTCTCCATGGGTAACCACTAGTTTGTTCTCTATATCTGTGAGTCTGCTGCTTTTTTTGTTATATTCACTAATTTGTTGTATTTTTTAGATTCCTCATATAAGTGATATCATACAGTATTTGTCTTTCTCTGACTTATTTCACTTAGCATAATACCCTCTAAGTACATTCATGTTGCTACAAATGGCAAAATTTCATTCTTTTTATGGTGGAGTAGTATTCCATTGTATATATATGCCACATCTTCCTTATTTATTCATCTGTTGGTGGACACTTAAAGTTGCTTCCATATCTTGGCAATTGTAAATAATGCTGCTATGAACATTGGGGTTCATGTATGTTTTTTGAATTAGTGTTTTTGGTTTTTTTGGATATATACCCAGGAGTGGAATTGATGAGCCATATGGTAATTCTATTTTTAGTTTTTTGAGAAAACTCCATACTGTTTTCCACAGTGGCTCCTCCATACTGTTCCCCATCAACAGTGTACAAGGGTTCTCTTTTCTCCACATCCTCCCTGACATTTGTTATTTATGTTCTCTTTGATGATAGCCATATTGACAAGTATGAGGTATCTCATTGTGGTTTTGATTTCCATTTCCCTTATGATTAGCAGTGTTGAGCATTTTTTCACGTGTCTGGTGCCCATCTGCATTTCCTCTTTGGAAAAATGTCTATTCGGTTCTTCTGACCTTTTTTTTTTTTTTAAGGATATTAATATTTTTTTAACATCTTTATTGGAGTATAATTGCTTTATAATGGTGTGTTAGTTTCTTCTGTATAACAAAGTGAATCAGCTATACATATATCCCCATATCTCCTCCCTCTTGCATCTCCCTCCCGCCCTCCCTATCCCACCCCTCTAGGTGGACACAAAGCACCAAGCTGATCTCCCTGTGCTATGTGGCTGCCTCCCACTAGCTATCTATTTTACATTTGGTAGTGTATATATGTCCATGCCACTCTCTCACTTCGTCCCAGCTTACCCTTCCCCCTCCCCATGTCCTCAAGTCCATTCTCTACGTCTGTGTCTTTATTCCTGTCCTGCCCCAGGTTCTTCAGAACCTTTTTTTTTTTTTTTAGATTCCATATATATGTGTTAGCATACGGTATTTGTTTTTCTCTTTCTGACTTACTTCACTCTGTATGACAGTCTCTAGGTCCATCCGCCTCACTACAGATAACTCAGTTTTGTTTCTTTTTATGTTCTGCCCATTTTTTAATTGAGTTGTTTTTTTGATGCTGAGTTGTTTATATGTTGGATATTAACCCCTTATCGGTCCTGTCATTTGCAAATATCTTCTCCATTCAGTAGTTTGTCTTCTCATTTTGTCAGTGATTTCCTTTGCTGTGCAAAGCTTTTAAGTTTAATTAGGTCCCATTTATTTATTTTTGCTTTTATTTTCTTTAGGAGAGAGATCCAAAAAATTATTGCTGTGATTTGTGTCAAAGAGTGTATAATCTAATTCTAAATTTAATGACAAAAAATGTAATCTGTGGCAAAAGACTTAGTTATTTCAAGAATTATTCAATATGTAAAAATTCTAATACCTTGAGGTAATAGCAGTGGAATCTGGCTTATAGTTTGGTCCAGAAATGTGATGACTCCCACACTACAATTTACAGGGTTGATTCAGTTCCCCAGTTCTTTTTCTGGTAAATTGATTACTTTTTGCTTTTTGGTTTAAAAAAAAAAAAAGTGCTGTTTAAGTAAGGAAGATGCCAACCTTCTGAAGAGAGGAAGTTTCCATGTGAAAATTTGTGTATATACACTCTTGTCTAGGGTATGATCATGTGAGCAAGTGGCTCAGGGTAAGGTCACTGGCAGAGAGGAGGTCAAGGAATTGAGGGGCTTCAGTATTAGATCATCTACAGTAGTAGTGTTAAAGAGAGTGACGGTAAAATGCAGAATTATGAACAATAAGAGTGAGACCTGAGGGTCTGTAGATGATTCTACAAAGAGTTGTAACACGTGGTGAAACCTGGTGACAAGAGGTTCAAAATTGAGTTGTGGCACCATTAGGATGAAGGGACAATAAGTAGCAACGAAGAGCAGAGAGCACCCAAACTGACCTTCACACACAGGTGTTTGAGGACTGCTGGGAGAGGAAATAGCCCTCTTTTGAGAGGGGAAGTCATGTCCTTCAGGGAGAACCAGGTTTCTATTAGACCAGGTTCTGTTATTGAGCAGAGGTTTTCAGCTCTGATTGTGTACTAGGATCTCCTGAGAAACTTCAGAAGCAATACTGTTGCTGAGCCCCATTTCAGACCAACTAACTCAGGATCTCTGAGGGTAGATCCCAAAGAACAGAATGAAAAATCAAACAAAAACCCAACAAACATCTCTCCAAGAAATTGAGCAAGGTTCAAAAACTAGTACCATAGCCATGTTTCAGTTTGATTAAGGTGAAGGGGACATTGAGAGTGAAGGTTAGAAAGGTAGGGGATTTTGCTATGACAGATTTTGAGTTCTAGAGGATGCTCTGAGTGGGAGTCAGAAGTCTGAAAGTGGATGTGCAATGCCATAGCAGATTGGAGTGACCTACAGTCCTAGGTTTCTTGGACAATAAAGATATCAGACTTGACCACAGGCTGTGATCGTTGGACCGTGGGGATTGGGGAGGCAGAGAGTTTTTGCCAGGGGCACACAGAGTTCTCTGCCTTCCCTTTCACTCTTCCGCATTAGACACAAGGAGGATAGGGGAGGGAAAAAGTTTATTCTTAGTAATCAAGACCCCCTTTTGACCCCTGCCAATGGGAGTAGTGATGAGTTAAACCACAATCCAGATTACATTTTTTTTTGTTTGCTTTATTTCTCACTTTTTTGGATAGATAATCAAAATGTCAACCTTGTTGAATATTTCTATTTTTTTTAAAACAGCATTGACTAAGATACTTTATAAAGAATTGTGAATTCTTGTTTCATGGTCATCTCTTATGCTTAGGGAAACTGTATCTCAGGTTGAATAGGTGTATCTTAGGAAACCTATATCTCACATAGATGAACACGTTAGGCAGTAAAAATCCTCCTTTTACCGAAGGAAGATTCAGTATTAGCTTGTAGTTTATAGATGGCATTCAGTAAAAGTGGAATTATATTGACACAGCCTTCCTGATGATGACATGAAAGGCAGGATCAGTTCTCTCTGCTAGGGATTAAAGCTCAGCATGATTCTGTACTCTAGCCATTTGAATATCTGTAAATTGCTGGTAAGATAAGACTTTACAACTCCTGTGTCTCTGAGGGTCTAGGTTATAGAAAAAAATCTACAGTGTCAACATGAACTGAAGACCCTATATGGTTTAAGAATTTGGTACATCAATAAAGTGAACATAGCATATATATGTAAAGGATAACTTTTTGGAACTTAACTTCTTTTTCCTTATTCTCTTTTTATACTATAGTACTTCTGTGGCATTTAGGGGAATCAGAACTTACACAGAACTGGAACATCAGCAAATTGTCCAGTACACCTAATTTAATCAAAATCAGTGCCTATGTCATATATAGCACTTCAAACTTTATGCCTTCTTTACTCAACTCTGTTCCCTTAGGCCATTACATCACTCTCACAAGGCATTTATTTTATTTTTCTGGCTGAAGCAGTGGGTATAGGCAAAGCTCTACAGGATGTTTTGGGGAGACTCTAAAGGCAAGTTAATTATGACTGCAACAGATGTTGATGATTTTTAGGGAAATGCTGACTTTATATTGTGAATCTCTATCTCTCTTAGGGAAAAGTAAGGAATTTCCAATTGCTTGCTAGCTATAAGAAGGGCTAAACAGCCTTGCTATAAAAGTGGAACAATAAAATTCTGACAAAGAAAAATCTAATGAATATATCTCAGTCCTTATTAGAAAGCAAATTTCTCTTTCAGTAGTTTAGCACTCCATGAGTATGAATAAAGGAAGCGATAAGAAATCCAACCCCAAATTTCAAAATACTTGTCTTTGTTATTTGATTTTTAAAAAAAAGGCTGACCACAGAAGTGCAAACAGATACTATCAATCTTTCCTACCATTGTTGGTCTAGCATCATTATTAGTAGTAGTAGTGATAATAGCTATAGAAAGTCTTGTAATAAGCATATTGTTCCACTGTTACCTCTTGACCAGTAAAAATCTGAGGTATTTGGCTTGTGTTATTGTAGACTCAAGACTTGGAATTTCTCTTAATCAGCTACTTAATCATTTGTGTTTAAATAAACAAGTATTTAATTCTATTATGACTATAAATATAAAAAATTCAAAGCAGTTCAAAAGCTAATTAGGAAATAAGCAACTAAACTATATCAAACATTAAGATGCACAGTCTGGAGTTCTGACTGAGATAATTGTTGATTTTCAACTACTGATTGATTGATTCAGTCATTCAACTGTTATTTCTTGGGATACTACTATATTCTTGGCACTAATTTAGACACTGCAGATAAAAACATGATTAAGGCAACCGTGGTCCCTACCATGATGGAGCTTACTTGTTTGGCATTCTATGAAAAGTAGAGAAAATAAGCAGATTCAGTGACATGAAATTGAATCTTGCAGCTGCGTTTGATCAAGAAGCATTTAACAAAGCGGTCCATGTCTGCCTCCTACTTTTATGAAATTCATGGCACACCTAGTTAAGTACTATGGACTGCAGCATTCATAAAAGCAGTCCCTAAGTCTGCCTTTAATTATCTTCAGTGTCCACAGTAATTAGTACCTAGCTTATTTAATAGGTACACCTGGAATTTCATAGATAGACCATAAATATTTCCCCTGACTGAGGGAATGGATTGTCTCAATTTAGAATCAGCTTGTGTATAACCTAAACTTATTGTTTTCTTACTGAGCTTTATTTTAGTTTCTCCCTTTATCTGATTTCTTTCCTTCCTTTTTTTATTACGCATTCTGATCCTAACTGTCCTCCCTTGTTTTGGTGGAACTGAAATATTGGAGTTTCAAGAAGCTTTTGTTAGACATAATACGTTTCAAAATCAGCCTTACGAAAGCCCCAGGAAGGTTATGGGCCCCAAGGGGGAATTTCATTGTAGTCCAGAGCTGTTTATTCTTTAACAAAGAGTCCAGTTTCCTTTGGGGATTCATTAGAGGAGGTTCTATTTTTTTCTTTTTTTCTTTATTGTTATTTGACATTTGAAGTTAAGAGTTTTTTTGTTTTTTTTTTTTCCGGCTGTGCCGTATGGCATGTGGGATCTTAATTCCCCAACCCAGGATCGAACCTGTGCCCCCTACATTGGAAGCACAGAGTCTTAACCACTGGACCACCAGGGAAGTCCCTAGAGGAGGTTCTATTTCTTAGAACCACTAGAAATTGTATCATTCCTCCAGAGCAAAATAAACAATGTGAGTTGCAATGCTATGTTGGTTCAAATATGGGGTTTATTTGAGGAGATTTTATAGCATCCTTAGTCAGCTTCTGACAAAGGTTGGTCTAACAGCTCACATATAGTTGAGAAAGTAAGTAATTAGACTGTAAGGTCAAGGACAAGGTTTTATGTCTGTTCGTTTTATAAATGTGACCTAGTCCTTCCCTGACAATCATTTCACCACATCACTGTATATTCCTGCAGAAACAAAAGCCACACATTTCCTTGCGAATTTGTCTGACTCCTGTTTTTCTTTACATTTTAATATTGATGCTCTGTATGGAATTATTTGGACTAAGTGAGCTTTACATTTGGCCAAGAGGCATTAGCAAAGATTCTGATAACAAGAGAGGAGTGAAAACATTCAGAATGTGGATATAAGCTTAGAGGAAAGAAGGCTTATATTATGCATGTAGACTTTATGTCTGGGCCAGAGGAAGTATATTGGGTAATAATGGAAAGCACATTTGTAAATGACAGGTGGATTTAGTCAGAGCAGCCTGAAATTGATTTAATGGGAAACAAAAAGCTATGATTTGCTAATGAACAGGGAGTGTCATAATACTTTATTGAGGTGAAACTGATGGAAGAATGCAGGTTAGATTTTGTGAGAAGAGATTGGAGACAGAGATATCTGCCAGCAACATTTGGCATTTTGTAGGTAGAAGATGGTAAGACCTTGTATTATTTACCTGTGACATTGGCGTGAGTCATTAAGATGGAAGAAAAATCCTTTGAAAGAAAAAACAACATATTTTTTGTATTTTAGTGAGAGTTTGGGCATAGGAAATCAGGGTGGTGGAAGAGTTAAATATGTCTAGAAGATATTAGTGATATTATTGAAGAAATACAGTGGTTTCGCTGGTCAAGTCAGCAACATAGAGAACTTACCGTTTGCCAGGGAATACTATGCTAATAAATGATCCCAGGAGACTCAAGAGTCCAGGATGGGAGGCAGACAAGTAAACAGATACTCACTTGTAGTAAAAGTGCTGTGATTGAGGCAGTTACCAGGTAATATGACAAAACAAAAAGGGAGCAAATAGCACAGCTGAGGGAATAGTTAGGAAAGCTTCCTAGAAGAAGCACAATCTAAGCTCATCTTTGAAACATGGGCAAGAATTAACCAGGTAAGAAAGATACTACAGATAGTGCTATAGTGAGAAGGAATAGCAGGGGGAAAATGGTGAGGAGTGAAATCGAAGTATTTATTTGTTGAGGATGATGGAGGGTTGTGTGTATTGTGTTAAGAAGATTAGACTTTATTCCCTAGGGACACTTGTGTCAGAAAGATGAGTTCATTTATGGAAATGCCACCTTTATATTGATGGAGCATTTGCATTATAGGTACCACCTATAATGAGGGATCCCTATGGAAACCTCAAGCTCTAAAGGGCAGCTTTTGAAAACTACTGAGAGCCCAGTGCTTTCATTTACAGAAACCAACAAACTTGCTCAAAGACATGCAGTTAGATCTAATTTTAGAACAAATATTCTGCCTTCTGGAAGAGTTTCTTGCACTGTAGGAAGAACTGATCTTCACTAATGTTACTTAGAAGGTGCATTTACTTAGAACCATTGACAGATTAATGAACATCAGATTTCTTGTTCATGCACCCTCTGAAAACACAGAATAAGGAAGAAGGGGTAACAGGTGAGAGGAGAATGATGACTCTTTCACTTTTTCCTGACCTGGTAGCACATGCCTCTTTGATAAAACCCTATTTGTTCTTCCAAGACATATATATCTAAGAGATGTCTTTACTTACAGGAGAAAAAAAGGCAAAATAAGGAACCAGAAACTGAGTGGGTGAAAATTTAAATGCTTTTTCCTTTTAAGAAAATGAGTTTTAAGGTGAGACTGCAAATCACCATGGTAGCTATAGAAATAAAATTTACTTTTGAAATAAAATTTATTTGAAGAGATCAGTTTAACCAAAGAGTAAATTAAGCTCCATTTTGTCTTTATGCTTCTTATATTTAAAATCTGACCTTAGTAAGAAATGGAAATTTATTTTCAATACAATAAATTTGGAAAAATTAATTTCTTAGGATGTTCTCAGAATGGAACAATGTTTTTAATGTTTTTAGATATGGGAAGGTGGTCACCTTGTCATTCGGTCTTATACTTCTTTGGTTATTAATGTTTACTGTGAGATTATTCTGTATCAGACACTGTGCCAGGAAATATAAGGAATATAACTCATTGTCCCTATGCTTGAGGAGTCCACACTAACTTGGAAGAAACAAATAATTAAAATGTGATGTAATAATTTTGATACTATAAGATCAGTACTTTGAGAGAATGATGTTTTCTAAGCTTCAGAAATAAGGTGGTATTTTAAGTGAATTTTGAATGATAAATACAAATTTAGAGAGTAAGAGGTCAGTCTTAAATGTGAATTATGAGGAAAGGTATAAAACCCACCATTTAATCTGACTTGGAAAGTGGGGAGCTTGCTTGATCAGGAAGTATTCTATAAAGCCATAGTTGATGGAAGTGGCCCTTGGCCAAAGCAAAAAGTAAAGCTGATTATATAGGAGAGGAATCAGAGGTCAGTAAACAGAAGAGGTGTTTGCAAAGAGGGCATCTGTTTTTCTGGGCATGGAGATGAAGATTAGAGGGTTGATTGAATGGAGCAGGAAACAATGAGAGAACCAAACAAATTGGAAGATAATGGTTGAGAACAAATATCTGGAATAGCATTGATTTAGATTTCAGATATGATTAGATTTATTTATTTATCATAGTAATCTGATAATAGAAGGGACAGGTGTGTTTAAAGAGCCAAAGGTATGGTAGAAAACAAGGTTGTGGATGGGATGGTATTTTTGTTAACTGGGGTAGGGAAGGAAAAATAGATTGGGGGGCAGGTGAAGGAAAGATAAGGATTTTGGTTTGAAACATACTGAATGTGAGGTGCCTGTGAACTATCTTTGGAGAAATATAAACATGGAAACATAAATGTACCGTTTACTCATTTGTGAAATCAGAATGATATGTTTTGCCCTCCCTATTCCATAAGGATATTGTAAAGCCTTACATGAAAGAATAGAAATGAAATAGCCTTGAAAAATGGAAAACAATGAAATGGAAAGGGTTCTTTATATTTGTTTAGTGTACATTTTCTAAGGAAGAATGGCAAGAAAAAAAGCTAATAATAAATTAATTATACTTTTTAACCACTTTTCTGGGCCAGACTTTACCTGAAGGACAAGAATGTCATTTGAGTATAAGAACTCATTACCTATACAAAGACATGTTCAAATTCTTTTTCAATGTGTACTACATCTTCCAAGAATAGTTTCTAATGGAGTTTAATAAAGACGTTGCAGATATTTATTTTTATTATTTTTGGTTCATAACAGAGTGGAAGTTAATGAATGTCTGCTTAAGTACTTTGGGGAACAAAAAGAAATCAAACAAAATATCACTGATGGAAGCAGCCTCAGTTATCTACTCAGTATGATTTTATCTGTATAAACATGACTAGGGTTATTTTTTTAAATAAAAATTATTTTTATTTTCTGTAGCTGTTGATTACATGCATATCAACCACAGTAGCTTCTAAACCAAGGCAAGTGTTACAGTCTTTTCTTTTGCTGTTTATGCATTGCTGCGGTAGCTAATTTCAGAAGAGGAGTTTGCAGTTAAATTTGATGGAGCACACTACATCTCCTCAATTCCAGTCAGATTCTAATGGTGCTGCTAAAAGGCCGCATTAGAACTATAAGAGAATGTTCTCCAGACTCCAATAGATGTAGGACAGGCCTCATAATAGAGACTCTTGGCCACTGAATGTGGCAAGAGTGTGCTCTAAAGCTGGATCACAAAAAAATAATTGGATTTGGTCCAAATAGAAAAAAAGTCCCATTAGAGGTTTTGTTTTGTTTTTAATAGGGAACAACTTAATCTTGCGTTCTTCTGAAGAAAAAAAATATGGGTAATACTAGGATGTTAATTTCTTTCTGAAACAAGCTAAATTCTTGAGTATTGCAAGACAGATGGCAGACATTCAGTGCTTGTCATAAAGATGCTTAATAAATTTGGGATTAAAATTTCATTGACATAGTGGTGATCTTTTGGGTCATGGCTTTCTTTGAGAATGTGATGAAAGCTGTAAGTCCCCTACATAAAAGAATGTACAAGCACACACTAAATTTAGCATATATTTTCAGGGAGTTCAGTCATCATCAGAAGTGTATCCTTGACCTCCCAAGTTAAAAAAACAAAAAATGAACAAAACAAAACAAACTTCTGAAAAGAGAAATATTAAGAAATATTTCATCCATGGATTTCTAGGAATGGAAAGGAAGAGGTAAAATTTTTTGTGTGGATCAGATGGTGACATTTCATTCCTTAACTGAATTTACCTTGACTATCCCACCTAAAGATCTCCTATCCCACCCTGCCCCTAGTAAACACCCAGTCACTCTTTATGAGATAGAATTATTCCCTTTATAGCAGTTAGTACAATCAAAACTTACTTTTCATTAATATTTTTGTTGCTGCTTGTTCTTGCTAGAATGTATGCCCATGAAGACCTTTAAAATGGCTAATGCTTCTTTTCATCAGCTCATTTTTTGCTCCATTTTCAAGACTTTTGTCATATAGTATTTACTTTCTGATAATGTCTGAATGATATGCAATATTTCCAAGTCTGAACTGTGGTAAGAATTATATTTTATGGCAATATTTTAATTATTTTTTTAAAAATGTGTGCAGTCTCTTCTGGGAAGACTATAGCTTTGGTAGGGATGTAACTTTGTACTGAACTGCATATGTGTGTATGGTTTACCAGCAGATTTCTTGCAGCTCTATTCCTGAGATCTCTTTCGTATTCACCATTTTGCTTCATATCTCTAACTATGAATAATGTTTTAAGATGGTTATAGTTATGAAAAGTACTGTGTACTCTTGACAAGGTACAACTTTATGTCCTTTTTCATATAATTTTCAAGTTATGTTTAATGTTAATTTATACTTGTAAAACTTATTTGGCAATCAATGAATTGAGCTTCAAAGAGGATACATCTTCTGCCAATTAGTTTGACGCTTTGGAGACAAGGCAGACTCCAAACATGATTAAAGTTGCTCTAACCCTGATGAAGAGGGATAAACTATATCACATAATATTAAGGTATGATTCAGAAAAATCAGCCTAGTAAAGTCAGTTCGGGGAGGATTTCTTTCTGACCGGTTAAATAGTAAACGCTTTTCTTTATTCAAGAGATTGCCATCAATTGAATTCAATATTTGATAGAAAAATAACTAAAAGAGTTTGGTGAAGTTGGTTTTTCTTCCATCAGCTAATATTTTCACAGTGTTTTTTCTAGTTCGAGTTCAACAATTCAAAAGAACACATTTTATTAAGCTCAAGACCTTTTATGAAGAGTAACTGATTATGACAAACTATCAGCTAAGAGATTTACGCTGAGCTTACTTAATTTTAGAAACAGAAATCATTCCATGATCTTGATTTCAGTATGGATACAGCCTACTGAACTGAATGATATTTAGTGTCTCTGAGCCTTTCTAGAAATGACTGTTTCTAGCTATGAGCAGTCAGAGATTAAGGCTTTGTATCAGCCTATAGCATCTAAATTTTAATTAATGCTCCCTGCCTATTGTGCTAGGTAGACCACTTTTAGTAGCTTTTTTCATGGTCCACTAATCATGTGATGATGGAGAGGCAAAGTATGCTTTGTCTATAAATTCATATTCTTTTATATTGTCATAGGAACTCAAATTGTACGTTCAGTAAAGGATATAATCATACCTACCTTGTCAAGTCAGCAAGATGCCATTTTTTATTCTTTTTCAAAAATATCCATATTTCTAGAAGGCTTGGCTTTTAGAAACACTGTAGTGTCAATAATTTTTCATATTTGCTCTAACTCGAAGGGATACTTTGAATTTTGCTATCAGTTGCATTCAAATTTAGCATTTGAAGAAAGAAACAATTTGGTAATGCTGAGTGCTCAGATAGGGTTTTTAAAAAATCTTTTTAAGGAGAATAAAGCTAAGGGATTATTATATGTGTGTGTGTATATATATATATATAATATGTATAATTATATGTATATATAATTTACCTTAGTAGAAAAATAACTGGTTTCATTTGTTGATGAACATAAGTACAATTTTATATTTATATTTTTAAAATAATTCTGTTTGAAAAATTTGTAATTTTAATTTTGGTAGTAATTTTCAGATGTAAACGCCATTTTCTTGTTAGGACTAAGAATCAATTTTATGAAGAAAAGATGTCATCAGAGAATACTATAGATTATAATGATGAAATAACTCTATGAGTATGATGATAGGAACCAGAGATTCTGAGTTCATGGTAAATCTTATCACAACCATATCACTATATGGAATGTGGCATATAGGCACTTGTCATTATTTTCTTTTTTAATCTCTACATATTGGTAATGCACTAACACACTGTCATTTTGTGAACTCATAGATGTAAGTGCAGGTGCAAGTAATAAATATTATGATTCAAGTGCCACAGATACAAATGTCACACAAACATAATCAGACCATGATCATATTATTATTATTTATTTTTTTTTTTGCGGTACACGGGCCTCTCACTGTTGTGGCCTCTCCCATTGTGGAGCACAGGCTCCGGACGCGCAGGCTTAGCGGCCATGGCTCACGGGCCCAGCCGCTCCACCACATGTGGGATCCTCCCGGACCAGAGCACGAACCCGTGTCTCCTACATCGGCAGGCGGACTCTCAACCACTGCGCCACCAGGGAAGCCCCATATTATTATTTAAATGACATGGAAGTTTGTTAATGATATGGTTAATTCAGAAAATTCCAGTTACACAGTTCACTTAGAATTAAAACTTTCTGAGCTTGGATTTCTTTATGGATTGGATTATGTGTATGATTTTAAAATAGTCATTATTTCCCTCATAAAATTTATTTTATTTGTTGGAGATTTTTAAAAAAAGCAGTGATTAGAGTAAGTTCTTATTTATTTCAGGCACACACTGATAATAATTTATTAAGAAAAATGCTTTTAAACTAAGTGTTTAATGCAAATTACATTTTTAAACCCATGTCAACCCCACTTCTAGTGACAATAATAAAATCTGTGCCTGCTCTAGCAGCACATACACTGTAACCTGGATGTGGTGATGAACCCTTACATAGAAAACAATAAAGTGCTTTACAAGCCGTACATCTCACAAAAAAGCTGTGATCATTGAGGTTTTGAATTTATGTGATATCATGTTACATTATTGTTTTAAAAAGTAATGAAGACCCAGATATCTGCTAGAGGCCATATACTAAAAACTCATTCATTTCTGAAATTGACTTTCTTTCTTCATACAAACTCTTGATGTACAAAGTATTGACTGATTATTTTTGTGGTGTGTGTACAATGACAAGTGAGTCCCATAAATTTTCTAACTTTCAGAAGCAGAGGAGAACATATATAAATGTTTAAAAGAGAAGACAGCATTGCAGAAGAACCCAGAATGGTCATTAAATCATGCTAATAACTTTTTGTAGGCAAAAAAAGAAATCTTTGTTAAATTTTAACAATTTTGAGATTGAGTTTTTCATATTACAGTTTTGACAGTGAGATATTTGAGAATGATGTTTTACTTGTGACATTTGAAATGAATTACTCTTAAGTATTATTTCTTTATACAATGCCTTATCTGATTTATTATATTCTTACTTTACAAAGGAAATGATGATATTGCATATGTGTGAAACTAAACATTCACAAGAGCTTAAGTTATATATTATTTATTATAGAATATGCTTTTTAAATTGTAAAACCAACCCACACTAGTTTCCATAAAACTGCCTTAGGTAAGTATGTGGAAAGTACCTCCAAACTCAGTGATATGTTTTATATATATTGATTATATGTTTTTGGTGTTATTAACATAAAATATTATTAAAGCTTTATTTTTTGGTTACAGTATTTCTGCACACAATGAATTAGGGTAACAGGGGGTTGCTGTCCCATGTTGTTTTCTAAATTGGTTATTTATACAATAAACCACACAGACAACTCCCAAGTTTTCCCACAATTTTCTTTTGCACAATCTTGCCAGTAGCTCTCCAGAATTTATAAGTCTAGATGACATTACAGAAATTTTATTTTTAAGAGTTTTCACATGTGCTTCCTGTACTTTTAGAGTCCTGACACAAGAAATTACATTATTGCCAGTTGTGTGTAAAATTTAAGTTAAAACATTAATATATTTAATTATAAAGAACAGAATTTGAATGTGTAATAAATGAGTAGAGTCAACTCAAGTCAGTTGTGAGTCAACTCAAGTCAGTTGTGACTCAACTGCATCTTTGCAAGCAACTATATGGGTTGCTTTCAGTGGAGTGATCAGAATAACTCATCCTTACTGAATCAATTTTAGGATTCCATGTCAGTGGTCCAGTAAACTTGGGGTAAAATAAAGACTCTATTGTAAGGAATCTGGTTTGATTTTCTTTTTAGTTTATAATGCTTATGTAAAGGGGTAAGCTGAGAAGATACTTCCTTTTTGACCACTCTTGAAAAAGTGACCCATAATGATTACTGAGATTAAACTTCAGTGTATTTTATAAAAAAATATTACTTACTTTCACAGAAGTGAAGAGATACAGTTGCACAATGGTGGTTACAATGGTAGAAATACCTATTGCCAATAAAATGTTAGCAAGAGATTTAAAAATGACTGTACAGCACCGCATCAGAGAACTGTATAACAGCAAAATGATTAATAATATTTTCTCATATAAATAAGATCCTTAAATCGTTTTTAGAAATAAATGGCGGGGAAGTGCTTTTTTTTTTTCCTAATTCCTACCAAAATATTTTCTGATGTGGAGCAAAAGACAGTAAAAAAATGACAGAGTTAAAAGAAAAAAAGACATTTCATGCATTTAAGCCACCATTAATCTCTGACTCTAATATAAGGCAGATCATTAATCTTTTGTAAAACTATGACTTTAGCCACTTAAACTCATTTTAGTGCTTTTCATGACAAGGACATGATAGGCCTTGTAAATTTAGGAGTTAAGATGTGTTTCCAACAGGTTAGTTTATACAGGCTCAGATGTTTTTTGAAACACCAACTTTATAACAAAAAATGCTTTGGAGAAATGATGAAAGTTATTATAAAGAAAAACCAGAAGGGGTCCTATAGAGTTTATCACAGATGACACTGTTAGATCAATGAACACAAATTACATTTGCTTATGTGTCATCCTCAGTCTTAATGATGTGGAAAAGGGTGACATTGAATAGGACCTGGTGACCATTGTTCCAGGCATAAAGAGCTCTATCTCTTGCATTGTAGTCAAGCATGGATATGTGAAAGTATTGGTTATGAAAGGGAATGTCCGTGTACTCATATGTGGAGGTTTTGGTGGAATAGGAATAATACACCTTGGCTCCAGTTAAGTGGGAGTTGGTGACATACAGTGTCCCACAGATCATGAAGGATTCCCCCGCACTTCTCTTGGGATAGCCAGTGCTCCAGCTCTTCATTACCTCCAAGGTATCTTTGTTAAGTTGGCTGATGACAATATTGCCTGCATTCTGGTTAGTTGCATACACAGCCCACAGCCCGATTTCATCAGCCATTAGGTCGATGTCAGAGAACCCACCCCATGTGTAAGGGTAAACGTTGTGAAAACCAGCATACTCCAGGCTTCTTTGGGCAAGCACTCTCCCCATATCAAAGCTGTATTTGATGATGATGTTACTCTGATACTTGTTAAAATAGAGTGAGCCATTGTAGACAACATGGTTAGTTCCTGCCCATTTGAACGGGAGGTTGTATGTCCTTGATTCGGCCCCGCTGACAAAGTCTGCAATTGATTTGTACTCACGGACAATTTTATTGTTAGTATAACTGTCCATGTACCAAACCTGGGAAGAAGGAAAAAATGGAGTAATTAAATTCTGTACTTTTTTGAGAATTCCAAAATAAAGACAGTGAGAATCAGCACATATTAATATTGTCATTCTCAGGCTCTGGAAGATTCTCTTACCACTTACCTGTTGCAGTTTGATAGTACTGCAGGCTTTTGCAAAAATAGTGACATGGTCTGTGTGGAAAGGAAACAACTAAATGTACTGCCTTGAAGTTGATTTGCTTTTTGTCCTTTCTTTTTTGTTGTTTTAAAAATTTTTTACCATTCAGTGCATATCACTGAGTGAATCAAACATATTTCAATGCAAATAACATCACTTTTTTCATTTACCTGATCAATTTGATTAGTAATAACTGCAAAAAATATCACGTTCAGAAAATTTATTTATTCCATCCCTTGCTCTGAAAAATATATGGCTTAATTTTGAGCATTCAACTTATTTTTCCTTTATGGATAACAAAGAACCTTCTAGTAATACTTGTTCATTGGATCAGCTGATAGGTACAACCACCTTTTAATGAAATAATTTTACTAACTTAGCTACTAAACTTGCTTGGATGTAACCCTTGAAAATCCTAATGTGTACTGAGTTCTGTAATAGAACATAAATGGAGCTATGGTAAGTCTCTAGTATACTGATTTTCATAATACAGGCATTGCCAAATACCCTCTACGCTGTTTTCTTTAAAATTACCCCTAGATTCTAGGTATATTTTAGCTTGTTTAGTGAATTGGGTAGCTCTTGAGCTTTTTTACTTATTTAGTTTTTTTTTCACACCAAGGAGCAAATTCTAGAAGGAATGTACAGAAAAATTTGTATACTTGTAACTAGCCCTTTTCAAGCATAAAACAGTAATAACCAATAAAAAATTAGACTCACTATACTGATGAATTATAGGATAGAACATTTTACTAAAATAAGTTTGCCATGTATCTGTAGATATGTTAATATTATCAAACTGAAAATATTTGCAAACAGTGTAACACTTTTCAAGTTGAAACTAATATCCCTGAAAAATAATGGATGGTCTAGTAGGCATAAAGCTTAAATAAAACATAATTCTAAGCAAAGGCATTTGAGGAAGCAACATACTCTGTTATTTTTTTCAGATGCTAGGGGATCTGTCATCCAAGCGCCAAATCGGGTTCCAGATGTCTTGACTGTAACTGGGCCTGTGATTTTCATCAATTTGCCACATGCTGGAATTAGAGTAACATGAACATGTTGGGTGAACATGGCAATAATTCCAACACACATACTTACACCAAGAGCAAAGAAAGGAATCCTAAAACAAAGCAAATAGAATTAATACCACATTCTGAATAAATGATCATTCATGTGGGATGCTATGCATTTAACTATAATTTGAACCATGAGTAGTTGCTTTTTCAGTGCTCTAAATCTAAAGTGTGGAATTTTAAAATGGGAAATTATTTATACAATCTGGAAAGAGATAAATGAGGAACGTCATTATCATTATACCAGTCCAGCTGCTGCTTCTAAGTAAAGAAGTCAGCAAAATTAAATTTTCCATGATGCTGTTTACCTGATCATCAGCTTCCCCTCACCTGACCCTCTCTGCTCATGCTTTGAGACTTTGGACTACTTATGCAAGCCAGAAAGAACTCTTGTTAAGTCGATTTTCAGTTTGTATTGGTAAATGAGCAGCTCCTGTGAAAGTTATATTTATAGAATATAATTTAAAAAAATGTAATCACAATCTACCTGAAAGACGTAGAGTTTTGAAAGGTAAATGCCTTGTGCAAGCCTGATAGAGCAGCCCTAAATATACAGGGAAAAACCCCCACAAAACTCAAGCCCTCATACCCTGTAGTCCCATGCAGTGAAAGATGTAGAGTATCAATTGATGTAATACATGATAAAAAACTAGTGACTTTCTTGAAAAATTATATTTTTTATCACTCTATGAATAAAATCTTAGGAAAAGCTTGGACTTCATAAATGCCAAAGTCTAAACCAAAAAGAAACCCAGGCGTTTTGTGAGATTTTTACAACAGAATAATTTAAAAGTGATTTATCGTACACATTGTGAAAGGCAATATGACTGCCTGTAAATGTTGACTTTTGGTCTAAACAAAGAAATTTTCCTATCCATTTATACTCCTCTTTTCTTTGTGTTCTTTTTTTACTTTAAAAAAATTGTTCTATATGGCCCATGTTTCTTAGATCCTCCTCTGCCTATCCTTAGAACTGATAAATTTCTACTTAGTGCCTGTCAGTTCCTGTATGTTTGGAAGGGAAAGAACAGATCCCCAAAGCAAATAAAGGACAAAATTAATTGTAACTTAGGGCTTATTTTGCCTCATTTTTCTCTATGTGTGTTCCTCATAAGAATAATTTGTAATGGGCAGAATACTAAGCCATGCAGTTAGAAAGATGATGAACGATAACATTATATTTTGTGCTATTGCTTCAGTGATAACTACACATTTAGTAATCTCCAGCTTTTCATGAAACCTAAACCGAATATATTTTTTTCTTCTTTTTTGAAGAAATTAGATGTGATAGCATCTTTATATGTTTTATATAAAGGAATTACTTTATAACTTCCTAAGACCTGTTAAACTGAGCAAATCAGAAGTCTTTGTGGCATTATCTATATTGAATAGCAAGATCTTCAGTTAAACCTATTTAGAATATATTAGCTCAACTTGGTATAAACACATGAACAATATGTGAATAAAATAGTATCAGTTTGAATTAGAAAAAAGTAAATGTATCCTGAAAGAATATGTTGCGTATATTCTCTGAATGCACTAAATAAGTGAAAGTAATATGATCTTTAATGATGACCTACATAAATATTTCTAAATTCACAATGGTAAGTGCATGAAAATTTAAACTATAAGTGTATGGAAATAAATAGAAAGACATTGCTCCCCCTAAAAAACACCACAAATAAAATATGTGACTTCTTCCTTATGCATGAAAAATAAATACTTTTGTTGAACAGAATACAAATAGCAAAAATAGATAAAATATGAAAAGTAACTGGCTAAGATGATGGTGCTTTTATCTCCTTTATTTTGCAAAATCTCATTAAAATGATAGTAAAGGAGTAAAACATGGGGGAAAAAACCCAAAGCAAAGGGAATGGTACAGAGCCATTAGTGGAGAATAAACTTTTTGTTTTTAATAAATTTATTTATTTATTTATTTGTTTATTTTTGGCTGCATTGGGTCCTCGTTGCTGTGTGCAGGCTTTCTTTAGTTGCAGTGAGCAGGGGCTATTTTTGTTGTGGCATGCAGGCTTCTCTGTGGTGGCTCCTCGTTGCGGAGCATGGGCTCTAGGCGTGCGGGCTTCAGTAGTTGTAGCACTCAGGCTCAGTAGTTGTGGCACACAGGCTCTAGAGTGCAGGCTCAGTAGTTGCGGCACACGGGCTTAGTTGCTCTGCGACATGTGGGATCTTCCTGGACCAGGGCTCGAATCCGTGTCCCCTGCATTGGCAGGTGGATTCTTAACCACTGCACCACCAGGGAAACCCAATGCACCACAAGGGAAGCCCAGAGAAGAAATTTTTAACAAATTTCTGGAAGGCAGAAAGTGATGGAGAGTGATAATTAAAGGTGTAGGATGAAATAAAATGCATTAGTGTCTAAGCAGAGGAGATAAGAGCTGAGGATGGAGCTGCTCTGCCTTGAAGAGAAGTAAGGGACACCTCGCCGTGACACACACGTGGTAGGAAAACTGATAAAAGGATTTACCATACATATTATGAATCTTTCCTGGAGGCTTGGGAGATAGATATGTTTTCTATAAGTGGAGCATAGGTGGATTTTATAGTTGGATTTTTTAACCTAATGGGAGGAACCTTTGTCTTTTAACATAATATACTTGAGGACTGTATATGGAAGCAGCTCCTTAGAGGGCACACAGCCTTGTCTGGAAACAGTGTGGAGGAAAGAAGCCTGTAGCAGTTGCAAGGGTTCCTGATATACTAGGCTGCTTAAAGTTGTCCTAGATAATTTTTATTAAAATCGTCTTTGAAGATGGTGGAGTAGAAGGATGTGACCTCACTCCCTCTTGCGAGAACACCAGAATCACAACTAACTTCTGAACAGTCATTGACGGGAGGACACTGGAACTCACCAGAAAAGATACCCCACATCCCAAGACAAAGGAGAAGCCACAATGAGACTGTAGGAGGGGCGCATTCACAATAAAATCAAATCCCATAACTGCTGGGTGGGTGACTCACAAACTGGAGAACACTTACACCACAGAAGTCCACCCACTAGAGTGAAGGTTGTGAGCCCCACGTCAGGATTCCCAACCTGGGGGTCCCGCAGTGGGAGGAGGAATTCCTGAGAATCAGAATTAGAAGGCAGCGGGATTTGATTGCAGAACAACAGGACTGAGAGACTGTAGGAGGGGCGCATTCACAATAAAATCAAATCCCATAACTGCTGGGTGGGTGACTCACAAACTGGAGAACACTTACACCACAGAAGTCCACCCACTAGAGTGAAGGTTGTGAGCCCCACGTCAGGATTCCCAACCTGGGGGTCCCGCAGTGGGAGGAGGAATTCCTGAGAATCAGAATTAGAAGGCAGCGGGATTTGATTGCAGAACAACAGGACTGGGGAAAACAGAGACTCTACGAGGGCACACACAAAGTAATGTGCACATCGGGACCCAGGGGAAGGAGCAGTGACCCCAGGGGACACTGAACCAGACCTACCTACTAGTGTTGGAGGGTCTCCTGAAAAAGTGGGGGGTGGCTCTGGCACACCGTGAGGACAAGGACACTGGCAGCAGAAGTTCTGGGAAGTACTCCTTGGCATGAGCCCTCCCAGAGTCTGCCATTAGCCCCACCAAAGAGCCTGGGTAGGCTCCAGTGTTGGGTTGCCTCAGGCCAAACAACCAACAGGGAGGGAACCCAATCCCACCCAACAGCAGTAAAGTGGGTTAAAGTTTTACTGAGCTCTGCCCACCAGAGCAACAGCCAGCTCTACCCACCACTAGTCCCTCCCATCAGGAAACTTGCACAAGCCTCTTAGATAGCCTCGTCCACCAGAGGGCAGACAGCAGAAGCAAGAAGAACTACAGTCCTGTAGTCTGTGGAACAAAAACCATATTCACAGAAAGATAGACAAGGTGAAAAGGCAGAGGGCTATGTACCAGATGAAGGAACAAGATAAAACCTAAGAAAAACAACTAAATGAAATGGAGATAGGCAACCATCCAGAAAAACAATTCAGAATAATGATAGTGAAGATGATCCAGGACCTTGGAAAAAGAATGGAGGCAAAGATCGACAAGATGCAAGAAGTGTTTAACAAAGACTTAGAAGAATTAAAGTACAAAAAAACAGAGATGAACAATACAATAACTGAAATGAAAATTACACTAGAAGGAATCAGTAGCAGAATAACTGAGGCAGAAGAACGGATAAGTGACCTGGAAGACAGAATGGTGGAATTCACTGCTGCAGAACAGAATAGAAAAAAAAGAATGAAAAGAAATGAAGACAGCCTAAGAGACATCTGGGACAAAATTAAACGCAACAACATTTGCAGTATAAGGGTACCAGAAGGAGAAGAGAGAGAGAAAGGACCAGAGAAAATATTTGAAGAGATTATACTTGAAAACTTCCCTAACATGGGAAAGGAAATATCCACCCAAGTCCAGGAAACACAGAGAGTCCCATACAGGATAAACCTAAGGAGAAACATGCCAAGACACA
>NW_020173758.1:7467141-7709021 GCF_003031525.2 Neophocaena asiaeorientalis asiaeorientalis
ATGGATACAAAAACAAGACCCATCTATATGCTGTCTACAAGAGACCCACTTCAGACCTAGGGACACATACAGACTGAAAGTGAAGGCATGGGAAAAAGATAATCCATGCTAATGGAAATCAAAAGAAAGCTGGAGTAGCAATACTCATATCAGATAAAATAGACTTTAAAATAAAGAGTGTTGCAAGAGACAAGGAAGGACACTACATAATGATCAAGGGATCAATCCAAGAAGAAGATATAACAATTATAAATATGTATGCACCCAACATAGGAGCACCTCAGTACATAAGGCAACTGCTAACAGCTATAAAAGAGGAAATTGCCAGTAACACAATTATTGTGGGGGACTTTTAACACCTCACTTACACCAACGGACAGATCATCCAAAGAGAAAATTAATGAGGAAACAGAAGCTTTAAATGACACAATAGACCAGATAGATTTAATTGATATTTCTACGACACTCCATCCAAAAACAGCAGATTACACTTTCTTCTCAACTGCGCACAGAACATTCTCTAGGATAGATCATATCTTGGGTCACAAATCAAGCCTCAGTAAATATAAGAAAATTGAAATCATACCAAGCATCTTTTCCAACCACAACGCTATGAGATTAGAAATGAATTACAGGGAAAAACACGTAAAAAGCACAAACACATGGAGGCTAAAAAATACATTACTAAATAACCAAGACATCACTGAAGAAATCAAAGAGGAAATCAGAAAATGCCTAGAGACAAATGACAATGAAAACACGATGATCCAAAACCTATGGGAGGCAGCAAAAGCAGTTCTAAGAGGGAAGTTTATAGCTATACAAGCCAACCTCAATAAAAAAGAAAAATCTCAAATAAACAATCTAACCTTACACCTAAATGAACTAGAGAAAGAAGAACAAACAAAACCCAAAATTAGCAGAAGGAAGGAAATCATAAAGATCACAGCAGAAATAAATGAAATAGAAACAAAGAAAGCAGTAGCAAAGATCAATAAAACTAAAAGGTGGTTCTTTGAGAACACAAGCAAAATTGATAAACCATTAGCCAAACTCATCAAGAAATAGAGTGAGAGTACTCAGATAAGTACAATTCGGAATGAAAAAGAAGTTACAACAGACACTGCAGAAATACAATGCATCCGAAGAGACTACTACAAGCAACTCTTTGCCAATAAAGTGGACAACCTGGAAGAAATGGACGAATTCTTAGAAAGGTATAACCTTCCAAGACTGAACCAGGAAGAAATAGAAAATACGAACAGACCAAACACAAGTAATGAAATTGAAACTGTGATTAAAAATCTTCCAACGAACAAAAGTCCAGGACCAAATGGCTTCACAGGTGAATTCTATCAAACATTTAGAGAAGAGCTAACACCCATCCTTCTCAAACTCTTCCAAAAAATTGCAGAGGAAGGAACTCCTAAACTCATTCTATGAGGCCACCATCACCCTGATACCAAAACTAGACAAAGATACTATAAAAAAAATTACAGACCAATATCACTTATGAATATAGATGCAAACAGAATTGAACAACACATTAAAAGGATCATACACCATGATAAAGTGGGATGTATCCCAGGGATGCAAGGAGTCTTCAGTGTATGCAAATCAATCAATGTGATACACCATATTAACAAATTGAAGAAGAAAAACCATATGATCATCTCAGTAGGTGCAGAAGAAGCTTTTTACAAAATTGAACACCTATTTATTATAAAAGCTCTCCAGAAAGTGGGCATAGAGAGAACCTCCCTCAACATAATAAAGGGCGTATATGACAAACCCACAGCAAACATCATTCTTATTGGTGAAAAACTGAAAGCATTTCCACTAAGATTAGGAACAAGACAAGGATGTCCACTCTCACCTTATTATTCAACATAGATTTGGAAGTCCTAGCCACGGCAATCAGAGAAGAAAAAGAAATAAAAGGAATCTAAATTGGAAAAGAAGAAGTAAAACTGCCACTCTTTGCAGATCACATGATACTATGCATAGAGAATCCTAAAGATGCCACCACAAAACTGCTAGAGCTACTCAGTGAATTTGGTAAAGTTGCAGGGTACAAAATTAATGCACTGAAATCTCTTGCTTTCCTGTATACTAATGATGAAAAATCTGAAAGAGAGACTACGGAAACACTCCCATTTACCATTGCAAGAAAGAGAATAAAATACCTAGGAATAAACCTACCTATGGAGACAAAAGACCTGTATGCAGAAAACTATAAGACACTGATGAAAGAAATTAATGATGATACCAACAAATGGAGAGATATACCATGTTCTTGGATTGGAAGAATCAATATTGTGAAAATAACTATACTTCCCAAAGCAATCTACAGATTCAGTGCAATTCCTATCAAATTACCAATGGCATTTTTAACAGAACTAGAAAAAAAATCTTAAAATTTGTATGGAGACACAAAAGACACCGAATAGTCAAAGCAGTGTTGAGGGGGAAAAGTGGAGCTGGAGGAATCAGACTCCCTGACTTCAGGCTATACTACAAAGCTACAGTAATCAAGACAATATGGTACTGGCACAAAATCAGAAATATAGATCAATGGAACAAGATAGAAAGCCCAGCGATAAACCCACACACCTATGATCAACTAATCTACGACAAAGGAGGCAAGGATATACAATGGAGAAAAGACAGTCTCTTCAATAAATGATGCTGGGAAAACTGGACAGCTATATGCAAAAGAATGAAGTTAGAACACTCCTTAACACCATACTCAAAAATAAACTCAAAATGGATTAGAGACCTAAATGTAAGACCAGGCATTATAAAGCTTTTAGAGGAAAAACACTCTTTGACATAAATCACAGCAAGATCTTTTTGGATCCACCTCCTAGAGTAATGGCAATAAAAACAAAAATAAACAAATGGGACCTAATGAAACTTAAGAGTGTTTGCACAGTGAAGGAAACCATAAAGAAGACGAAAAGACACCCCTCAGAATGGGAGAAAACATTTGCCAACAAATCAACGGACAAAGGATTAATCCCAAAATATGTAAAGAGCTCATGCAGCTCAACATTAAAAAAACTAACAACTCAATCCAAAAATGGGCAGAAGACCTAAATAGACATTTCTCTAAAGAAGATATACAGATGGCCAAGAAGCACATGAAAAGCTGCTCGACATCACTAATTATTAGAGAAGTGCAAATCAAAACTACAATGAGGTGTCACCTTACACCAGTTAGAATGGGCATCATCAGAAAATCTACAAACAACAAATGCTGGAGAGGGTGTGGAGAAAAGGAAAGCCTCTTGCATTGTTGGTGGGAATGTAAATTGATACAGCCACTATGGAGAACAGTATGGAGGTTCCTTAAAAAACTAAAAATAGAATTATCGTATGACCCAGCAGTCCCACTACTGGGTATATACCCGGAGATAACCATAATTCAAAAAGACACATGCACCCCAGTGTTCATTGCAGCACTATTTAGAATAGCCAGGCCATGGAAGCAACCTAAATGCCCATCGACATACGAATGGATAAAGAAGTTGTGGTATATATATATAATGGAATATTACTCAGCCATAAAAAGGAATGAAACTGGGTCATTTGTAGAGACGTGGATGGATCTAGAGACTGTCATACAGAGTGAAGTAAGTCAGGAAGAGAAAAACAAATATCGCATATTAACGCATTTATTTGGAACCTAGAAAAATGGTACAGATGAACTGGTTTGCAGCGCAGAAATTGAGACACAGATGTAGAGAACAAATGTATGGACAGTAAAGGGGGAAAGTGGCAGTGGGTGGGGGTGTTGTTTTGATAATTTGGGAGATTGGGCTTGACATATATATACTGATGTATATAAAATGGATGACTAATAAGAATAAAAAATAAATTTAAAAAAAAAAGGACTTCGGATCTAAGAGGGTTCAAAATAGCAGTGTAGGGAGATCCTGAACTCACCTTCTCCCATGGATACAATGTACAAATGTACAAATGTACAACTACATATGGAATAATTCCCTTGGTAAGGGACCTGAAAGCTGGATCAACAGAGCCTCCACAACCAGTGGTAAAAGGACAGCGTTGAGATGGGTAGATAAGGCAGATGGGGCCTCTTGCTGAGGGAAAAACCAAGCACCACCATGAAAAGCTTGTGAACCAAAGGTGAAGGGGACCCACTTCCTAATTTTTAAGCATCTTCTGGAGAGGTGGAAAGCAGTTGGGATACTACTTGGAGACTGAGACACTGCTGGGAGCAATTTTGCAGCCTCAGGCTACCTTGCTAATGCCCGTGCTGGTGGTTGCCATTTTGCCATTCTTCCTCTAACCTGTTAGTGCCAGTGGATGCATCCCTCTGAAACCCCCACCCACCCCTGTGCCTTGGCTAGGCCTCATGGCTGACCAAGTAATATTCCTGCCAACCTGTGCCTTGCAGCAGCTGTGGCTGGGTCCATAGGTGTTCTAAGTCCTAGCCCCACCAACTAGTATATAGAAGCAGCTGTGGCCAGGTGCCACAGCTGTTTCAACGAGCAGCCCTGTTCACTAGCACGTCAAACCCACAATGATAGTGGGGTGCATGCAGCCCAAACAGGGGACACAAGTGAAGTGCCTAGCTCTGGTGGCCAGGCAGGATTGTGCCTCGGAACCCCTGAGGACATGTGCTAAATAGGGTCACTCCTTCAAGACTAGGAGAAATCGCTTATTTACCTAATACATAGAAACACATACAGAGATTTGGGCACAATGAGATAGAGGAACATGTTCTAATAGAAAGAACAAGACAAAGTCTCAGTGAAAGAACTAAATGAAATGAATGTAAGCAATCTACCTGATAAAATGTTCAAATAGTCATAAAAATGCTTACTGAACTTGGGAGAAGAATAGATGAACACAGTGAGAACTTCATCAAAGAGAGAGGAAGCATAAGAAAAGTACCAAACAGAAGTTACAACTAAAACAAAAAAATAACCTAGAAGGGTTCAACAGCAAACCAGTTAAGGAATAAGAATGAATCAATGAACTGGAAGACAAAACAATGAAAGTCACCCAGACAGAGCAGCAAAATGAATAAACCATTTTAAAAAGTGTAGTTACTGTAAGGGACCTTTGGGACAATATCAAGTGGAAAAACATTTCCATTATAGGTATCTCAGAAGAGGAAGCAAGAGAAAGGGCCAGAAAAATTATTTGAAGAAAGAGTGGCTGAAAATTTCCTAATCTGAGAAATGGAACAGGCATCCAGTTCCAGGAAGCCCAGAGAGTTCCAAATAAGATGAACCCAAAGATACACCAAAACACATAATTAAAATGGTAAAAGTTAAGCATAAGAGAGAATTCTAAAAGCAGCAAGAGAAAAACAACTTGTTGCATACAAGGGAAATCCCTTAAGTCTATGAGAAGATTTTTCAGCAGAAACTGTACAGGCCAGAAGGGAGGGGCATTACATATTCAAAATGGTAAAAGGAAAGAAACATTTCAACCAAAAATTCTCTAACCAACAAGGTTATCATTCAGATTTAAAGGAGAGATCAAGAATTTCTTAGATAAGCAGATGTTAAAGGAGTAAAATGTGTCATTAGAGGTATAAAATATGAGGGAGCTTGAGTGTGAAAAAATAAAGATTTGGAATATGTTCAAATTTAAGTTGCTGCCACCTGAAAAAAGACAGCTATTAACATACTATGTTTTTATGAGAACCACAAGGTAATCACAAAGAAAAAACTTAACAGTAAATACAAAAAGGAAAATGAGAAAGGAATTCAAACATAATGCTAAAGATAATTGCCAAAACAGAAGGAAAGAGAGAAAGAGAGAAAGCAACAGAGAAGAAGCACAAGAAAAGCCAGAAACAGTGTACAAAATGGCAGTAAGTACACACCTATCATTAATTACTTTAAATGTAAATATACTAAGTTTGCCAATCAAAAGACATAGAGTGGCTGAAAGGATAAAAAAGCAAGACCCATCTATATGCTGTCTACAAGAGGCTCACTTCAGAAGTAAGGACACATACAAACAAGGTGAAGGGATGGAAAAAATATTTTGTACAAATGGAAATGAAAAGAATGCCGTATTAGTCATACTCATATCAGACAAAATAGACTTTAAACCAAAAACTGTAATAAAAGACAAAGAAGGGCAATACATAATGATAACGTAAATCCAACAAGAAAATATAACATTTATAAATGTATAGCCACCCAACAGAGGAGCGCCTAGATACATAAAACAAATATTAATGGGCTTAAAGGGGAAAACTGAAAGCAATACAATAATAGTAGGGAACTTTAAACCCCATTTACAGTAATGGTTACAAAAATCCATTACAGACACAAAAATCAATAAGGAAATGTTAGACTGAAATGACACATTAGACCAGATAGGTTTAATAGAAATATCCAAACATTCTATTCAAAAGCATCAGACTACACCTTCTTCTCAAGTGCATGTGGGACATTCTCCAGGATAGATCACATGTTAGGTCACAAAGCAAGTGTCAATCAATTCAAGAAGAGTGAAATCATGTGAAACATCTTCTCTGACCACAATAGTGTGAAGCTAGAAATCAATCAGAAGATAAAAAGGGGAAATAATCATGAAGTAACAACAGCATACTTCTGAATAACCAGTTTGTTATTGAGGAAATTAATGGTGAAATCAGAAAATACCTAGAGACAAATGAGAATAGAAATATGACACACCAAAATCTATGAGATGCAGCAAAAGTGGTTCTAAGGGGAAAGTTCATAGCAATCAAGCCTACCTCAAGAAACAAGAAAAATCACAAATAAGCAATCTGAGTTGACACCTAAAGGAACTAGAAAAAGAACAAATGAAGCCCAAAATTAGTAGGATGAAGGAAATGATAAAGATCAAAGTAGAAATAAATGGAGTCTAAAAAAATAGAAAAGATCAATGAAACTAAGAGCCGGTTATTTGAAAAGACAGAACCAGCAAACCTTTAGCTAGACTAACCAGGAGAAAAAGAGAGGGCTCAAATAAATAAAATCAGAAATAAAAGAGGAGAAATTACAACTGATACCATAGAAATACAGAGGATTGTAAGAGACTACTACAAACAGTTATATGCCAACAAATTGGATAACCTGGAGGAAATGGATACATCCCTGGAAACATACAAGTTTTTCAAGACTGAGTCATGAAGAAATAGAAAATCTGAATCAAAGATTACTACTAAGGAGGTTGAAACTGTAATCAAAAAGCTCTCAACAAACAAAAGCCCAGAACCAGACAGCTTCACTTGAAAATTCTACAAAACATTCAAAGAAGATTTAATACCTATCCTTGTCAAACTCTTCCAAAAAACTGAGGAGGAGAGAAATCTTCCAAACACGTTTTACAAAACCAACATGTCTGATACGAAAGCCAGACAGGGACAACACAAAAAAGAAGATTACAGGCCAATATCCTTGATGAACATAGATGTAAAAATCCCCAACACGATATTAGCAAACTGAATCCAATAATACATTAAGAGGATTATACACCATGATTAAGCAGGATTTATTTCAGGGATGCAAGGATGGATCAACATCCACAAATCAATTAATGTGATACATCACATTAACAAAATGAAGCATAAAAATTGTATGATCATCTTAATAGATGGAGAAAAAATCTTTTGACAAAATCCAACATCCATTTATGATAAAAACTCTCAATAAAGTGATTATAGAGGGAACATACCTCCACATAATAAAGGTCATATATGACAAACCCACAGCTAACACCATACTCAATGGTAATCTGAAAGCTTTTCCTCTCAAATCAGGAAAAAGACAAGGATGCCCACTATTACCACTTCTATTCAACATAGTATTGGAAGTCCTAGCCCCAGCAATTAGGAAGAAAAAATAAAAGACAGCTAAATCAAAAAGAAAGAAGTAAAACTGTCACTGTTTTCAGATGACACACTACTGTATAGAGTAAATCCTAAAGACTCCACCAAAAAAAAAGAGAAAAACTGTTAGAATGGATAAATAAATTCAGTAATGTTGCAGGATACAAAGTCAATATACAGAAATTTGTGGCATTTCCTTATGCTAATAGAGAACTATCAGAAAAAAGAAATTAAAAAAAATCCCTTTTACATTTGCATTAGAAAGAATAAAATACCTAGAAATGAATTTAACCAAAGAGGTGAACAAGCTGCACACTGAAAACTGTAAGACACTGATGAAAGAAATTGAAGAAGACACAAATAACTGAAAGATATTCCATGATCAAGGATTGGAAGAGTTAATATAGTTATTAAAATGTCCATACTACCCAAAGCAATCTACAGATTCAGTGCAAACCCCTATCAAAACTCCAGTGGCATATTTCATAGAACTAGAACAAATAATTCTAAAATGTGTACAAAACCAAACAGATCCTCAATAGCCAAAACAATTTTGAGAAAGAAGAATAAAGATGGAGGTGTCACGCTCACTGATTTTAAACTATACTACAAAGCTGTTATAATCAAAACATTATGGTATTGTCATGAAACACGCACACAGATCAATGGAGCAGAGTTGAGAGCCCAGAAATAAATTCACACATATATGAAAAATTAATTTACAGCATAGGAGCAAAGAACATACAGTGGAGAAAGAATAGTCTTCAATAAATTGTGTTAGGAAAATTGGCTAGCCGTATGCAAAAAAATGAAACTAGACCACTATCTTACATCATATACAAAAATGAACTCAAAATGGTTTAAAGACTTAAATGTAAGACCTGAAACGATTAAATTTCTAGGAAAAACTATAGGTGGTAACCTCATTGCTATTGGTCTTAGCAGTGTTTTTGTGACTCTGACTCCAAAGGCAAGGGAAACAAAAGCAAAAATAAGCTAATGAGACAACATCAAACTAAAAAGCTTCTGCACAGCATGGAAGCCATCATCAAAACCAAAAGGCAGGGCTTCCCTGGTGGCACAGTGGTTGAGAGTCTGCCTGCCAATGCAGGGGACATGGGTTCATGCCCCAGTCTGGGAAGATCCCACATGCCATGGAGTGGCTGGGCCTGTGAGCCATGGCCACTGAGCCTGCGCATCCAGAGCCTGTGCTCCACAACAGGAGAGGCCACAACAGTGAGAGGCCCGCGTACCACAAAACAAAAAACAAAAAAACAAAAAGGCAACCTGCTGAATGGGAGAAATTATTTTCAAATCATCTATCTGATAAGGAGTTAATATCCAAAACATATAAAAAATATCCACAACATATAAAAATTCATACAGCTCAACAACAAAAAACAAGCTGAATAAAAATGGGCAGAGGATCTGAATAGACAGTTTGCCAAAGAAAATATACAGATGGCCGATAGGCATATGAAAAGATGTTCAATATCATTAATTATTAGGGAAATGCAAATCAAAGCCACAGTGAGATATCAGCTTATGCCTGTTAGAATGACTATTATTGAAAAGATAAGAAATAACTGATGTTGGAGAGAATATGAAGATAAGGGAACATATTTACATCTTTGGTGGGACTAAACTGGTGCACTCACTATGGAAAATAGTATAGTGATTTCTCAAAAAACATAAGAATAGTATTACCATATGACTCAGCTATTCTACATCTGGGTATTTATCCAAAGAGCATGAAAACACTAATTTGAAAAGATACATGCACCCCTATGTTCATTGCAGTATTATTTACAATATCCATTATATGAAAACAACCTAATTGTCCATCAGTGGATGAATGGATAAAGAAGTATGCACAGTGGAATACTACATAGCCATAAAAAAGAAACTGTCATTTATGACAATGTGGATGGACCTTGAAGGTATTATGCCACGTGAAAAATTCAGAGAATGATGAATACCTTATGATTTCACTCATATGTGGAATCTAAAAAATGAAACAAATGAACAAACAAAATAACACAAAAGAAAACTGATAGATACAGAGATCAGATAGTGTCTCCCAGAGGGGAAGAGTTTGCGGTAGGGGGAAATAAGTGAAGGGGGTCAACTGTTTGGTGATAGATGATAACTAGACTTGTGGTGATGATCACTTTGTAATATATAAAGATGTTGAATTGTAATGCTGTACCCCTGAAACTTGTATAACAAAAAATTGTTTAAAAAGTTAGGGATTCAGAAACATGGGTATAAAGGATGTCGCAAGTGAGATAGGACCCGGAAAACAAGAACACCACTGAAAGAATTGCTTAAGAGCAATTGATACCATATTCATCCTTGATGTGGGACCCCAGAAGGCAGTTTAAAAAATCTACAAAACTGTGTTAACTGCCTGATGAGACTTAGGCCAACTTATGAAAGCATTGGAGCTCCTGAACAAAGGTTCTTGCATTCTGACATCGGTAGTTTCCTTGCCTACTCACCATGGAATGAAGTGTCCATTTCTACCTAAATACAGAATTTCCAAGCAGATTTATTGTTCAAATCTTTTAAAAAATCAGTGGTTAACCAACGATTAGCATATGTTTTTGAAAAGCTTACAATAAGAATGACCAACATAAATGTGCAGAAAAACCAGGCCACCATAAAAAGAGAGATAATTCAGAGAGCAGAAGAAATCCTAGTGTCTTTAAAGAGATTTGTATTGTAGACTGTATACTGTGAAAGGAAAACACAAAAGATCTACTGGAAATTTAAGATATGATTTCATTTTTAAAAATAATAGGTTGGAAGATAAAAAGAGTTATCCCCCAAATTAAAAGAAAAAGATAAAAATGAAAATAAGACAAAATATATGGATGCATATAGGATTGATCCAGAAGCTCCAACATCTGAAAAGCAGCTTTCTAGAATGAGAGGAGAAAAAGAGTAAAGAAAATTATCAAAGAAATTATTCATGGAATTTCCCCAGATACAAAACCTAAATATTTGGAATAAAAGCCTATACCATAATAAATGAAAAAATATTTACTCCTAAAAAAATTACTCTGAAATTTTAGAAGGTACTGAATGAAGTGAAGAAATTGGCCCTTTTCACAGAAAATGTGTGACCTGGACACATGCAGACAAGAGCTAGACTGACATTGGCTTTTCATCAATTCTGGATGCTTGAAGATAATAATCAGTGCCTTTATATTTAGGAAGAAAAATCAGGGGCAGATAGAATAAGGATATTTTCTGACTTGCAAACTTCAAAGTTTACCTACAATGCACTATTTTTTAAGAAGTTACTTGAGGTTATATTGCAGCAAAATAAGCAAATACACAGACAGTGGAAAATCAGGAAAATATGATTTCTTGTTTCAGAGTGATAACTGTGCAGAAGGCCTTGAGAACAGTTAGTCCAGAATGGACAGAATCTCTAGGAGGGTGGTCTCAGAAATAAGAGGAATTAATCTATAGAAATACTGTGTGAGACCTTCTAGGAAAAAACTGGTTATGGTGAAGGCAGTTATTGGAGTACATAAGAGGAGAATTCATTTGAACTTAACTCTAGTAACAGTCTCATTTGAATAGCACTGATGTGACATTTGACTTAGAGACATTGAAGTCCACCACTTAGCTTCCGAAGAACAACATAAGCATTGTGATAATAATGCAATCACTCATGTTTAACTTGAAGAATCAGGCTGTGAACTAATTACAGAATATTTAACAGACATTTCATCTGTTCTGTGATTATTGAAAAGACAAAATGTTTCCAACCATGATAACATAAAAGCATAGGTAAAGTTCACACTGTGAGAAAAGTAAAAATTGAAAGAAGAAATGATAGAAAGATGGGGGTATAACTGTCTTTGTATTTAAAAATATGGTGTTTAGAGAGTTTTCCTAGAGTTGAGGAACAAATAATAAATATTTAAATATAAGTGAATAGTTATGAAAGCATATTATGAGGAAACAAGAAAGAAAGTGGCTTTGGTTGGGCTATCTATATCCTCACATTGCAGAGTAGAAAGTCAATAAACAACGTCCAAAACTGATAAACCAAAAAAAAGTGGAAAAAAGCATATTAACCACCTGAAGCCATAAATTTAACCACCTGAAGCCCTAAAATTAAATGTGATTGCCTCTGGAAAGCAGAGCTGGAGGAGGAGACTGTTGCTTTTTATTCCAAGTCCTTTTTATTTAAGCATATAATTTTCTAGCCATGCACATACAATATTTAATTATAATTTAAAAAGTTAAAATAGTTGTAAAAACTTAAAATCAGACATTAAATTTAAAAAGCAAAAATCACATTTATATACTGCCTATTGAAAAATCATTTCCAGATTTTTATTTGCCATGCTTCCTTGCAGGTTTAGGAAGTAGGTGGAAATTGAAGATGTAAATAAGTCTCCAGAATTGGAAGCTGTGAATATTTTGCATTTTAATTTGGTTTCAGTACTGCAAGCACTAGTTTGAAATTGTGTTCTTTAAACTTCTAACTCTGTCTTACAATTGATAATGTAATCTCTCTAGTTCTTCTAATCTTAAAAAAATTAGAATCCACACTATGAATTTTAATATTCATCAGTTACTTCATATAGATGTTAAAAAAAGCTAATAAGTGATAACATTGGTTAGTACATTTGGAGGAGGTGTACTAAAAGATACTAATCGTGTGATTCCAGTAGAAATGTTGTACATTTTATTTCAAAATAGTAAGTGATTATGACCTTGGAAAAATATGCTCCTGTTGAATAACTACTTTCTATAAGAGGAAAAATCAGTCTAAAATGTTTTGAAAAATATCCTTTAAAGATGAATGATATTTCATGGTCATTTGAAAAAAAAATACAAAGAATCTCAGATGCCAGTTTAAATTTGTTCTGGATATAGATCAATATAATGTCCCAAATATGAAACATAAACATAATGGAATGTTCATCCCCAGAAAACTTTATACCCAGAGGAAATGACCAAGTGGTAACACAAGCAGTAAGAAATTATGATGATGTCAGGTTGTTCTGTTACTAAAAGTGAATAGAGATTTTGTAGTTACAAAGTTTGATATAACATTTTAGAGGGACAAACTGTAAAATTAAACCTCAAACTGTGGTTTTTAACCTACCTTATCATCAAAATTGGCCCCTTTGACATAGGCGGCCTCTATTGCCTGAAGGCTGAAGCATAGTTTGGACAAAGCAAGAAGACACAAAGCTGATATTTCCCTCAGTCATATGCATATTTTAGATGTTGATTTGTTTTCTGGGTTTAAATGGGTTTAAATGATCCTCTGGATTCAGTTTATGTCAACATAACTTTAGTATGAATTGAGTTGGATTGATTAGTCAAATCTGAATAAGAACAATCTCTGGGACTGGGATTCACGCCATGAATCTCATGAATCAACATTTCCAGATACTGATAATGCATTGGTGGCTTGGGGTATCTTGGCTTCTGGGGTATTTGACTCTAACCCAGTATTGTATCCATATGGCAAAGAGATACTGCTAAGCCTTGTAATGTTTAGGCCAGGAATTAAGACAGAAATTATACCAGAGGTTAAAGGCTTCTGACATCTCAACTAAAAATGACTTTGCTTTCTTTTTGTAGCAGTAGGTTTTTCTCTGAAATATGGTAGAGGGTAAAATAAATAGTTATGATTTAAATGTAAAATAATTTTTTTTAAAATAACCATTCACTAAGAAGTTATTATGTACCAGGACTGTGCTAGATACTGGGGATATAAGGTGAACAGGGAGACAAAATAGGTCCATAGGTTGTAGCTTCTGGTGAGTAGGGAAGACCTTTCAAAGAAAGTGGGATCTAATTTGGGATCTAATTGACAAGCAGGCAGCCATGGATCCTTGAAGAGAAAGATGTTTAGTCATTGAATCAACCAGATAAAGGTAGGATTTTAAAGTAATTGGAGGCATGGTTTAAGAAATCTGCCTGGATTTGAATCCTGATTTTCTCACTCTCTAAAGGACTTGAACAAATTTTAACCTGTCAGTGTCTCGTGGATAACAGCAGTAATAATACCTAAGTCAAAGGGTTATTGGGAAGATTAAATAAAAAATAAATGCTGAGTGTTTTGATCAGTATTTGGTAAAGTTAATTGTCTAATAAATGTTAGCTACTATTATTGTTCTTGTAAAGGCCCTGGATTTGGATATGCTTGGTGAGTTAAGAGAAATGGAAATAAAAATGCAGAAAGCCAGTGTGTCCAGAACAAACTTGGAAAAGTAGAAGATGAGGTTGGAGAGTTGAACAGAATAAAGGTTTGTAAAATCAGAGTATTTGGTTTTTATTCTAGGTATGATGGAAAGCTATTGCAGGATTTTAAGAAGATGGGAAAGTGACAGAATGTGAGCTACATTTAAAAAAATCACTCTAGCTACATGTAAAAAATTAATTGTAGAGGAGATAGAGTATAGGCAGAGAGACGCATTGAATGTCATCACATTGGTCAGGTGGGAGATAATGAAAGTGGTGATGAAGATGGAGAAAAGTAGATGGATTGGGGTTATGGTTTTGTTTTGGTTTCTTTTCTTTTCTTTTTTGGATAAAGTCAGTTAGGACCAGGCTTTGGATTAGGCATTAGGATGAAAATTAAAAAGAGAAATTAAAGAAAATCTCAAACTGAAAAATAATTTAGAGATATTTGGTTTGTTCAGATGGTCAGATTGTAGTGTCATTTATTTAGATGAAATGCTGAGGAATGAATGGGTTTGGAAAGAAAAATCAAGAATTGGGCTTCCCTGGTGGCGCAGTGGTTGAGAGTCTGCCTGCCGATGCAGGGGACACGGGTTTGTGCTCCATTCTGGGAAGATCCCACATGCCACGGAGCGGCTGGGCCCGTGAGCCATGGCCGCTGAGCCTGCGCATCCGGAGCCTGTGCTCTGCAACGGGAGAGGCCACAACAGTGAGAGGCCCGCGTAACGCAAAAAAAAAAAAAAAAAAAGAAAAATAAGGAATTCACTATGGGTTATTTAAAGTTGTTCATGACTATTATCCATGCCAGTAGAGATGTAGAGAAGATAGTATGCAGATGTAGGTAGGAGACACTCTTATGAGACACAGTTTTGACAGTCTTCAGCACACTGAAGATAGTGAAAGCCAGAGCCTTGGAGAGAGGATATACACAAAGAAGAGGAAGGCATTTAGAACAGAGTTCTGGGACATCACAATATTTCTAGCACCCAGCAAAGGAGCCCAATAAGAAGCTATACATGGAATAGGAAAAATAGTGCAGTGTTAAGAAATCCTAAAGAAGAAAATGTTTTAAGAAGGATGATGTACTGACCTCTGGGGAATACAGAGGTATCTAGAAAATCAAAGAAATGACATGGAATTTGGCAGCAAGGAGTCATTGGTGATTACAAAACTGAAATGAAGAGAATGTTGAGATCAGAAGCTGAGTTGGAGTTGGTTTTGAAAAGACTACACACCAAAGCAGCAGCTATAAAAGATTATTTTGAAGAAGAAGCAGAGAAAAGGGGGTGAAGAAATACAAGGTTGTGGGGAAATTTTATTCTTGTGCTGATGTTACTATTGTTGCTTAATAAAGATTTGTTTGCCTTTATAAATAATCTAGTGGAGAGGGTGAAACTTATGAAAGAGAATAATAAATGAATTTCATAAGCAAATGGTAGTTTAATCTATTTATTAACTATGCCTCTTTTAACGGTTTTGTTGCTGTTTGTCTCTCTGTTCTGACTTCCACAGTTTTCCAGGAAATGTTCTTTGTGTAGTATATTTCATCCAGGTTAGAATCCTGAGGTGGGTGTTAGGTGGTCTGGTTTCTAATCTAAGCCACAATATTAAATCATTGTGTAATATTGGATAATGTACTTATTCTCCAGGGTAGAGTTTCCTCATCTCTAAGATGGAAGTTCTGAAGCTTGACATTTTGTTACTCTAAGGGAGCATGGAATGGATATGGGATCAGTAGACATTTATGCTGATGGGGAGAAGGTGGTATTATTTGTGGTGGTTGTAAAACGCTCACACGTCATCAGGGTGATCATGATCATGGACATCATCAGTATCTACCCTTACTCTTGGGAAGCAAAACACAGAAAGGGCTCTTGATGTTGATTTCTTCCCAGTAGAAGTTTCTCTTAAAAATAGTTATTAGAGTCCTAAGCTAAAATTCATCTTGTCAAACGATATTAGTAAAATTAGAGTTGCAGGAATTTATAAAAACTGGCCACTTTTTTATTTATAATTTGTGATAGTATTAAGTAAACACAGGTATTCTCATTCTAATAGAGCACAGAAATTATAAACTAAAACAAACAGTGAAAGTCATTTCCATTTATTGGTTCCCCCAAACTAGCTTTTGTTCAAATACACATTATTTTTCTCACTTTACTCTCACGTTCTATGAGGACAAAGGAAGCCAGAAAGAAAGGATAATTTCCCCAAATGCGTGGAAGACAAATGTTCCTGCAAAAGTGGATGGCAAAGAAGGAAGTTGAGTCTTCCTTCATTGATTTTTTCCTGCTATGCTTTTCTGTCTGCAGTGAGACACATGAAAATATTAGCATTTTATAATATATTACACGTGCATGGTTCTGTATGTTCAGAAAATATACTGAATAGGTAGTTGAGAAAAGTAACCATTTTAATACTCTGATGATTTTGAAACATTAAGTTTTTTATTATCAGTTACAATCCATATTTATCAATAAGTAGCTCAGGAAAAGGTATCATTGGGGATTCAGCAGGAAGATCAGTTGTTTGGATCAGTGAAGCATAAAAACCATCTTTTTGTTTATTTCTTTAATATATAATTGTACTTTGTAACATTGTGTACTAATAGCTCTGGATTTGAATCCTAAGGCCATGCCCATATAAATAAATTTAATGGAGTGGCAAATATGTTTATGAAAGAATGTTACTTCTTTTTACTTAAAGGCCATTGGAGAACTCATGTAGCAAGAAGTAGATATGATTTGATCTTTAAAGTCTATCTATTAAAGCTACTTTAAGTTTTTCTCTACCATACGTTTGATAGTAAAATCTATTTATATTATTTAACCTTTTATTTGTATGTCTAATCTTACCAACTATACTGCTGAAGGAAAGGTGGGGATAAGAATGGACATAACAGATGCCATATTGCATGGCATGGAATGAGTTTTCAGTGGGTGTCTGGTAAATGGGATCAAGAATAATATGTGTCTAAATACCTCCACCTTCCAAAGTTAACACAATTTTACTCTTAAATTACTTTAAAAACTGCCTGAACTTTTTCTGAAATAAAGCTTATATTATGAACATATCTTTAAGGAGAAGCCTATCTAACATCCAAACTAAATGGAGCAGAATTGCATTATGAAAACTGAATAATTTGGCTTGCCTCTAAAAACACAGGCTTTATATTGTTAAAAGGCTTATAATTTAGTTGTAATCTAGGAAAATTTAGGACATTAAAAAGAAAGATAAACAGTAAATCAATTTATGGTAAAACAGGATATACCAGTTACCTCAAAAATGTGCTAAAATCACTAGGGTCTTGCGGTTCCAGAAGAATGAATCATCATCAGGTGCATGGATACCAGAGAAATTGCATTCCATATTATAATCTGGAATTTTAGGAAGAATAGGACTTTTTGGTAAATAACTTATTTGAAGATCTACTCAATTTAATTTGAGGAGGTAGTCTTATAAATTTCTCCCATTATATTTCCAAGTTAAATTGCACTCTTATTCATCCCAGGCACACAGTTTGACTTTCCTGTTAATTCTTTCTTTCACTGAGATTTTCACTCTCTTGCTTTAAGTACTAAGTACAGCCAAATATCAGGTGTTTTGGGAATGAAATACTGCATTGCCATTGAAGAAAGAACAGATGGCAATAAAAACAAGGATTAAAAAAATACTGTGCTTTTGTTGTCTTTTTTTCCAAAAGATTTTTTGTTTTGTAAAAGATATAGATGTTTTATCTTTGACATACACTGATTTATTTCTTGAAAGCAACATAAAGCTTTTTATTTAAAAAATAATATTTGCTCTCAGAAACTCTGTAGACACCAATTTTTACCTTTTATGTTTCAGATGTTTTATCACAGTCTATAGAGATTCAACTGGAACAAGACACAGATGATCCCTGACTTCTCAGAGCAAGGACACCTTGTCTATAAGGTAGTGAAGATTAAAAAAAAAGAAATGGAAATTTTCTGTAAAATAGCTGAAGTGTTATGGGGGGTGCAGTGGGGGCATGTGGGAGACTGTGCCAGGGGAATTCAGCCATGTTAGGGAGCAATCAGAGAAGCCTCCACAGAAAAGCTGGTATCTGGTCTATAAAATGAAAGAGCAAGCAAGCTTAGAATTTGGATAGGTGAGGTAGGGAGGAAGAGTGTTCCATGAAAGGGGAGAGGAAGTTCAGTGTCCAGGAGGTGAAGAAGCATGCACGATTGAGGAACTGAAAGGATTAAAATGACTAACGCTTAGAGTGAGTGCCTAGTGAGAATTTGAGAGACAAGGGCTAGAGTTAGGCAGAATCCATGTCATCAAGACAAACGAGGCAAAGCTATTTAGAATTAATTTTAAAGGAAAATCACTTAAACAAGGTATAATATAATTAGATTTGCATGTCAAAAAGATGATTCTAAATTCCTAGTGTGGTAGACAGGGAATGACTTCAGGTAAGGGCAGTGGTTAGGAGGCCATTGTGGTAATCCATCTGAGAGGTGATCAGTGGTGCTGTGGACTAGGGTGGTGAAAGTGTGAATGCAGAAAAGAGGTGGTTTTGAGAAATTGTGAGGGAGAGGGGAGATGTGATTGCATGTGAGTGAAATTCAAGGAAGAATGAAAAGTGACTCTGACTTCTTTCTTTCTACAGCAGTTGGGTTCTATTTACTGAGTTAAACTTACTGAGGTGTCCAGGGCGTTTCTCTATTATTAGGTACCCAACAAAACACATCATGTGTGGGAAAGAAATCTCAGTCTTTGAACTCAGAAGGACTTGGGTTTAAAGTTGTTGCCTTCAACATGTATCTTTGGAAAATTAATTTAAGCTATCTATTTTCCATAAATTGCTAATAATAATACCTGACCCTGAGTTCTTAGAGCAGTTAGGACTAACACACCTAAAAAAGCTGGCATAGTGTCTGTCAAGCAGTAGGCTCTCAGCATTGCTGTAGTTACCTACTTATGTGCTTATTGTCCCCACTATAATGCAAGTTTTCTGATGGTAGGAGGACACTGCCTGCTACTCATCTTTGTAGCCCCAAATACCTGGTTAAGTGCCAGTGCACACTGGGGAGTCAATAAATATTTGTTGAATGTATAAATAAGACTACTACCACGTAGACAATTTGGTTTCTCTTTTAAAACTAATTTGGCATAAACATGATAAAAATAGTAACCCAAGGTGAGATTACTTGTAATCTCAAATTTTGAATGCTGCTGTTACTTCTGTTAAACATGAAGGCTCAAAACTGTTTCTGTTAATAGAAGGATGCATCCTGTACTTCACTAGATGGCACCAAACTATTGCCCTAAAATAGAACTAACCCGAGGAAGTGTGGGTGGGGGGTGGAGGTGGAGGGCTGGAAACCTGGAAAACGTGATTATAATCTACATTAAATATCTATTGGTGATCTCAGGGAGTGTGCAAGAGCTTCAGCTGTGCTTTTCCAGTCAGATTCTCACATGCATACAATTACATTTTGCATGTCTAGGAATGTGATATGTTTTAATTAAGCACAGGGGACTTTACTCAGTCCCTCATAGAGAAAATTAAGCACTTTTAGGAACGTACATTACTATACCTCATTCAGGCCACTAGGATGCATTTCTGTTGAAGCATTTTTTCTAATTTCTATTTTCTCTAAAACTTTAATTCCCTAGTAGAAATAAGCTGAATGGTGCCCTAGTGGTCTTAATGACTTGTGATTCCTTCAGTACCTTATTAAGTTAAACTTTGCAGGCAATGACACTAGTTTGTTTTTTAGTTTCTTAAAGTTCATGTGCTGTGCACTGTGACATCTTCCCTAAAAGCAAATCCACTGAAAAGGTGAGTGGAAATGTATTCATCACGGCTGCAATTTTATTTTCTTGCCCCAGTCCATTTTTACCCTCTGCTAATTGGCTGTGTGTGTTTAGAGGCTTTTGTGAAGAATAAAGATGCCATTGATGGATGAGCCTTATTGCACCTGTTACTATATTGCTGATGTCATAATTATCCAATATCCTACTCTAGATCTGTGCAGCATAGCAACTGGATTTTAGACCTTTTTGGAACATTGAACCCCTGATACGTTTTTTTCTCTACATTTCCTGTGAATGGTCCTGATGTTATTTAACATCTGTTTTCTGAGTCTGTGTGCTCTGACATTTTGATATTCAGGCCCTTATTTATGAGATACTGCCAGGCATGGAATTAAAAGAGTTCACAGAGATAACTTGGTCCAGTCTGTACCAATTTTCAGGAATTGTAAAAACTAAATAAAATGTTAATCAAGTTATAACTTAGTACCACACAAAATTGTTTGTGTTTTCTTCTGTAAATAAATGTGCCTTATCAGGTACTTCCCTTGAAATTGGAGTAATTCTCTTTTTAATGAAAAATATGAAGATTCACTTATTTATTTTTTCAGGAACCATGTGGCTTTAGATTTCACGGTGTTAGGGCTGTCTGTCTCTACCTGGACATGTTTTCTACATTGTAATTAAGCATTGTGGTCCAGTTGATAGACATCCTCTCTGCTCAAGAGAGTCTCAGTAAGTGGTTTTGATTAATTGACATAAACATGGTATGATGGAGAAAAGTACCCAGTTCTTGGGACAAAAGCATAAATGAGTTAGAGTCATTGCTTGTGGCACTGGCCTCTGTACTAAGTGAATAGGGATTTGAGGGCCACTAATAATCTAAAGCATTATGACGTGAGAACTGTTTTCAGTATCTTATAAGGTCATATCAATTAACTCAAATAGCTATCATCTCATTAAATAAGAAAATTAAATGCTAGTTTTATTGCTGTTTGATACCTATATTGGTTGCTAGATTTTATATTTTTGATTAGTTAAAATAAAAATAAATGTTAACTAATTAATATAATTTATTTGACAGTCACAGTCTTTCAAACTTTGTGGTCCATGGGGGAAAATTAATAAAACAAATCTTTGACATATATGGCAGATCACAGTCCTGAGGCCTAAGGACACCATAGAGACATTATCCATGGTTCAGTAAGAAGGAATAGGATGAATCTGTGTCTACTTAGATTAACCCTCTTTGTCCCAAATATCATTTTTAATATTGTAGGAGATTCTGTGTTGGGAGTTATATGTGGATTAGTAAAAACAAATTGGGAGTTATGAAAGAGCTGAGAGGAATGTAGAATTTCCTAACTGTGTTAGACATTATTTCCAGCTAAGTAAACTCAGAGAGAGTGTATGTTAGAAGTGAAGTTCATTTGTAAAGTAGAGCAAATCCCAAGAGTTTTCCATGTTAATCCTTCAAAAACATAACTGGCACACTTTAAGGTTCAAGGTGATTACTAAGTGTAGAACCTTTCTGTTGCCTGTCCTTGTTTATTAGTTGAGGCCATTTGCGCTAAGTAGGTGCCTGGACTTAGCATACAAAGCCAATGGCTTGGGTTTATTGTGAGATACTAGGAATGACAGAGTGAATAGATTCTCAAGGTCTTCAATGGTTCATCAACAACAAATGGACCTCTTCCAAATCAAATTAAAGCCCTACACAGATTAGTCCTATGTACTGTCATTTATAGAATATCTTTACCCAGATATTTTATGGGCTAATAAATACGCATTTGAATACTCCTTTGAACCCCTAAAGTAACTTTTAGGTATTGAGAGCACTAAAACAATTCTTGGTTTGGGATTTTCTTCTTGCCAGACATCATCTGGCAAGCTATAAAATGCATCTGTGCATTGAACTAAAAGTATTTATTTATTTATTTATTTGCTTATTTGCAGTATGCGGGCCTCTCACTGTTGTGGCCTCTCCCGTTGCGGAGCACAGGCTCCGGATGCGCAGGCTCAGCGGCCATGGCTCATGGGCCTAGCCGTTCCGCGGCATGTGGGATCTTCCCAGACCGGGGCACGAACCCATGTCCCCTGCATCGGCAGGCGGACTCTCAACCACTGCGCCACCAGGGAAGCCCCTAAAAGTATTTCTTGATTAAAAAAGAATAAAATATGACAGCAGAATTTCTTTATGCAGTAATATTTACCTATTTTCTGTTAGCAATAAACTCCACAACTTGAATTATAAAAGCACACCATATAAGGGAGTTTTTAAGTGCTGTATTAAATAAATGACTTTTCCCTTGCTTAATCTTAATCAGTCCTATGCCATCTTGACACAAATATGTGGCTAAAAGAGATCATTGTTTTGCAAGTAAAGGGGATTGTTCTCTGCTACTTGTTGAAATACCTAATATTTACTCTGTTGAAAGTTTAGAAATTGTTACTATGACTGCTTTTAGAATTAATTTATTCAGCAAATATTTACTGAGAAACTTTTCTTAGTTTTCTAGGCAATGGGAGATACAGTATTTAGAGTGAATATCATAGACGTACTTATTCTTATGGAACAGAAGTCTAGCAAAAGAGACATCCAATAACACAAAATGATAGTGAAACATGAAAAGTCCAGTCATTGGTGAGATTTCAAGATTTGAGAGCACCTAGCAGGGATGCAGAGGACACATGGGGAGGGCAGTGAAAATTCAGGTGAGACATTACATTTAAACTGAGACCTGCAAAATGAATAGGAGTCTGTCACACTTGGCAGGTGAAAGTATGTTTATTGATAAAGCAAGGATAAACAGGGGAAAGAGTGTTTCAGGAGAGGGAGCAAACAGCTTCTCAATATGGCCCCATGGTTAGAGTGTGGAGCACATGTGACTGGGAGATAGTGTATGAGGGGAGAAATGGCAGGACCTAAGATGTGAGATGTAGGGAGTGCCACGATGAAGGGCCTCCTAAGCCATGGGCTGTATCCTAGGACATAAGGGATTCATAAGAAATTTTAAATAGAGAAAAATAATTTCAGACTTGTACTTAAAAAAAATCCCTTTGGCAAAAAGGTGGACAGTGGGTAGAGAAGAGCAAGTCATGGAATCTATTGGAGTCATGATTATTAGGAGACCAGTTACAGGTGAAAAGGTATGGGCCTTGCATGATGAGAAATAAGGAGCTGAGGATTGCTGCACGTGTGTTTAGCCTTAGGAGTTTACGTTACTGCCTTCTGATAAATTCTTTTGGATTCTCTTGGAAATCCTGAGATGACTGCAGTGGGGCCTCCGATGTGGTGATTCCCCACTTTGTTTTGAGGCTGTGATTACTGAATGCAACATATTGTATTTTAGCTGTCTTTTTTTTTTATCATTTGGATTGCATCTGTAAAATAAGTAGTCTTTAAAATATTTTTGTAAGTCATCCAAACTTTATTTTGTGTTTACATTTATGCTCTGAATGTTTCTTTACTAGAAATTGACTCTTTTTTTTTGAAATGCTTTACTCTCTTCCCAGTTTATTTCCTATTCCAGAAAAGTTTTTTGTACCTTGAGAGAACACTTTCTATGGTTATTGAGTCCCCCTCACCTAACAGCATCATATCACAGCATGTCAACAACTAAAATACTATTTGTAAATGGATTTACAATCCCTCTTAGTCAATTCATGAACACTTATTTATTTCACATTGTTACAAACTAGTCCCATGATGACTTCAACTGAGTGGCAATGGAAAAGTTTGTAAACTCAGACCAGGTGGAACCACACATTTTAGGAGTCAAAAATTAAAGTTCATTCCCCATGTCACATGTTTGGCCCCTTGTAGAGTAGTGAATATGTATTTGAGTAGGTACCTCCTTTTTATTTCTTGAGTGGATCAGAGCAGCAGATGGCACCTCTGCATAGTAGAGAAATTGTATTCATTTCCTTATCATTACTGTTTCACATTTGGTCCCAGGGCAATGGCCTTTACCCCAGTCTCTAACTTTCTCTACTGCCAGAAATGGCTTTCCTCTTCCGTGGCCACACAGTGATTGACCGTCACCAATAATCTGTCTGAAATAAAGCTTATTTCCATTAGTGTAGCCAATAGCAGTGCTGTATTTGCCAGACCTCTTATTTCAAACCACCGCGGTAACAGGGTGCTCTGAAAATCAGGCAACTGTTAATCAGATAACCTTGAATAACCAGGCCTGCTTAAACCATCAAGGAACAGGTTTTTTTTTAACTGTTCTTTTTTTTTTTAATTAATTAATTTTTATTTTTGGCTGTGTTGGGTCTTCGTTTCTGCGCGAGGGCTTTCCCCAGTTGCGGAGAGCGAAAGCCACTCTTCCTTGCGGTGTGTGGGCCTCTCACTGTCGTGGCGTCTCTTGTTGCGGAGCACAGGCTCCAGACATGCAGGCTTAGTAGTTGTGGCTCACGGGCCCAGCTGCTCCGTGGCATGTGGGATCTTCCCAGACCAGGGCTTGAACCCGTGTCCCCTGCATTGGCAGGCAGACTCTCAACCACTGTGCCACCAGGGAAGCCCAAGGAACGCTTATTTTACACTTAGAAAGCAGGTACTAGTTTCTCTAGAATTAGGAATTCATGACTATTTCCAAAATGTAAGAATGCAGTTGTCATTGAAACTACTTAAAAATGCAACCTGGACAAATGGAATTGTTCTACTCACTTAGCTTTTTCATGCAGTCACGAAGTCTGGTTTCCAAGCTAAGCACCCTTTGATGTAGTTCCTCATAGTCATAGGCTCCAATTTCCTCCTGAATTCCAGTGAGGACGGCAGACAGATTCCGGATTTCCTCCTTGAACTGGGTGATTAACTTGGCATCTGTTTTGTACTGTTCCAGCACAGGAATCAAGGGCAGGAGCTCGTCCATCTTCTCTTTCAACTCCTGTGAAAAGCAGCCAATTGTATTCATGAGAGTCATTTAAACAGATCAAACAGCAACGTTCTTTTTCACATGATACTTAAGGGAGATTAAGACAGATTCACAATTGCTTATTGATTTTTTTTTTTTTTTTTTGCGGTACGCGGGCCTCTCACTGTTGTGGCCTCTGCCGTTGCGGAGCACAGGCTCCGGACGCGCAGGCTCAGTGGCCATGGCTCACGGGCCCAGCTGCTCCGCGGCATGTGGGATCTTCCCGGACCAGGGCACGAACCCGTGTCCCCCGCATCGGCTGGCGGACTCTTAACCACTGCGCCACGAGGGGAGCCCTGCTTATTGATTTCTGATTGAAATTGCTTATTGCGTGAGAATGTAAGTGGCTACATGATCATTAATAGTAATCCACTTATCTCAGCTTTTCAATACAAGAACACCTCTTTAAATGGTTACTTGCTTATGAAACAAATTGATCCTTATCATAATTACAAAACTTCCTATGGTAGCAGTTCGGGGTTTATTTACTATCTTGCTTTCTGGTGGCATTTTATAAAGTGAACAATGCATTATTTAGTTAGGAAATAGAAGCAGGGTCCATCTTCTAGTTACGAATTATTAGAAATAGGTCAAATATCCTGTTTAGTTAAGTCTATTTACCCATTAACTAATTATTAATAATATAGGGGTACTTACAGGAAATTTTGGATCCTGGAACAGCTTTTGCCTAACAGAATTTTTCCAACTTTGGGCTTCCACCACTCTGTCCTACTCCTCCCTCTTTTTAATATCCTTCTTAGCACAGCATCATTAGGAAGGTAAGTTCAGCAAGTATAGTAAATCATGCAAAGCTTTTCAAAGCTCAAAGAAATGTATGTTGCTGTTTACTATTTTGAATTATTACCCATTGTCTGACTTCATTTGCCTAAGCAAAGATAATTTAGAGCTCTTTAGGTAAGGCAGAGTTGCTTACCAATGTAGTGAAATTAACTCTTTCAGGGGCTAAGGTGCTCATAATTGATGTAATAAAAGAGCACAGAGTTGTTTGAAACCGAAACGTTGATTTTTGTCTAGAGAACAAGAAGTATACTTTGCCAGCACTGTTTCCCTCACTCCTATCTTGGGACTGAGCCAAACCTGCAGTTTCACTTTCAGTTTCTGAACATGTCACCTTTTTTTCCTTTCTTTTAACTTGGTGGTGGTGGTCAGTGAAAATATTTCATGAGTTTGATTCAGTTGTGAGTTTATTGCAATTTATCTCATTCGTTGAAGAGCTGTCACTGCTATGATCATAACAGAAACCATGCTGTATACTAACTAATTTAAGGAGCTGAAAATTGCATTTTACAGTTACATTTAGAGCATGTTATCACTATCAATGCATTAAAATAGCAGGAGCTCCCATTGCCACCCTGATTTATGGGCTTGTGTATCTTGGGGGGAATTACCACTTGTTCTGTAAGATTGGAATGCTTAGAATTTGTCTGTACCTCCATGTTGAGTGGGAGGGGACAGAGAGTCTTAATAATGAGAAAGATTGATAAATATCACAGTCAAAAGTTAGAATTGCATAACTTTGCTCATTTTAGTGGCTTATTTTGAAATAAACTCCTTATTAGTTTGAGCATTTTGTGCTATCCCTAAAGGAAGACACAGTTGCTTCATTAGGATTTTAATGAGAAGAGTTCTGATGGTACCATTTGCTGCATATTATAGCCACTGTTACAATGAAGTGTTTTACATTCTACTATGGGAATATTGAAAAGAGAGTAATTCAGTGTCACAATTTTGGTGGCATTTTATTTCCCCTGAGCTAAAAATTATATATGTGTGTGTGTGTGTGTGTGTGTGTGTGTGTGTGTGTGTGTGTGTATGTGTGTGTGTATATATATGAATTTTGGGGTCTTTTCAAAAATTTATAATTCAATTATTGTCAGTTCTAACTCTGGACACTTGTCAGAGAGCAATAGAAAGTCCAACTAATGTACGTATCGAATACTTAAAAGATTAAAGTAATAAAATAACACAGATCTGTGCTTACTTATCCTTTCTAGAATTTCATTTTCTACTATGTTGCTCTTATAGCAAAGTGTATACCTAGACTATCTTACCCAACCAAGATTTCTTTATATAAGAATGATAGTCTCAAGTATGATAACGAGAACAAGCTTTTTTATCATAAAGAATATAGAAGACACAACCTACTTAAATTTTTTGATAAGCTGAAAAGGGTGTGCCAGAGGAGGATTTTCTTCCAATTTAAAAGTATTCTTCAATGTTAAACTTACTTTTGGAATGTTCCATTTCTTCTTCTCATATATGGCACTTCAGCAGCTGGAGCAAAATCTGACTCATGATAGGACTTGGTGAATAAATATATTCAACAAGCATATATTGAACATTTAATTATTATTAAATTTAATTCAGAGAGCTATAGTCTACCTGGAGAGGCAGTATAGCATTGGTATTAGGAGGCTTAACTCGGGAGCTGGACTTTGTAGTTCTGATACATATTAGATATACGATCCTGGACCAATTGTGTAATTTCTTTGTACATCAGTTTCTTCATGTGAATGATGGGAATAAACACAGTGTCTACCTTATAGGATTGTTGTGAGGATTAGATTAACTAATATATAGTATATTTAAAGTGCTTGGAACTATGTGTTGAATATGTGTAATTCTTCAAGAAAATGATGTTATTATCATTATTGCTATTTGGAGTTTGACTTATACAAGTTCTGTATCCACGTGGATTACATGAACTAGGAAAATCAAAATCATCATGTTCTATGGTGCTGCCTAAGAATTAAGTTTTCTTTTTGGTGGCTTGGCTTCTGCTAGGCAAACTTATAGAATAGGCAACTTTCTCATTTTTTTTCCTCTCAGCCTTGTATCTTTTTGTTTCTTTGTCTCCTCTCTTCTCCCATAAGTTCCCATAGATGCACACCCGTCATCATTTGTCACCAACTCTGCCAGCCCTGGTACTTGCAAGCTGTCCCTTGGCGTCACAGAGTTCTGTATTGTCCATCTGAACTTGAATGATTTTCACTCTGAGCCAGAAACCCCGAGCTTCTCTCCTTCTGTCCCCCTTCCTTTCTGGGAATGCTCCCTATGTGCCGTAAGTACCGGCTGATCATTCCTACTTTGTTGATAGCCTCAGCATCACGTCAGGCTCACGGTATTGCTCTATCGTCTACACCCTAACCCTGAATATTGAAAATTGACATTGAACATCTTTTGGTTTTCTTGATCTCCTCTGTAATTTAGTATTTTCTGGGGAGGAAAGTGGGTACTAGTCCAAAACCATTTTCTTGAATATTGCCAAGCCCTGTAGCTCTTTCCCTGAACTTCCCTAAACAAAATTAAGAAAAATTAATAATTCTTCCCTTTGTGCCATTTTGATGTTTATGCCTCTTTTTACAGTCAAATTTTACCTGCCTGTTTGTTAGTTGTCTTTCAAAGAAGAGAGATTATGTAGTATATACCCAGCAGAGGGCCCAACACTGCCTTATACACAGTATGTGCTCAATAAATGTTGGTTAAAATTAATTTGCTTTTCAGCCTTATACTCTTCTGTGTTTACCATTCCCCCATAATTTCTCTATTCTTCTAGTTTACTCATTCTCTTATTTCCAATAATCTTTAAATTTATTTTTATCTTCTAGGCCTTGCTGTAATTTGTTATCATTTCTTAACATTCTGGCTTTGCTTACTTCTCTCTTCAGTTTAATCTCATGATTCATCACTTTAGCCCCCTCTCTTGTCAATACGCTGAACTTCCTTACCCTCTTGTCCTTCTGTTGTACCTTTCTGGGACAACTGTAAAACTGGTTCAGTGCAAGATTGTTTTTGATACCTTTCTACTCAGGCTCCTGAGCACCACTGAAGAAAATTACAAAACCATGCTAATTTCTGCCATATTAAACTGTGTCATGCAGAGACCCTGTTTCATGTCCCTGACTAGCTCCCTGCCAATCATAATTTTATATGAAAAGCACTTCTTATGTTTGACCAAGAACTTGGATTCAGGCCCACTCCCTCACCATTAGCAGTGTATCTCACTTCCTAACTGACAGGGAAAGCAGAGGCTATTATGCTCGTAAAATCACAGTATGTTTTGTAAACAATGTGCTATGCCTTTGTAAGGCAGACTATTTCTTTTTAATAGAGGTTCAAATGGCATTATCATAGATTTTATTTTAATCTATGACAGTGTCATACATAGTTAATAAAAATCCACATAGCATGCTTAAAAGCATTGTTTCTCCATTTTCAGTGTTTCTAGATAATTACCAATAAACAGCTTAAAGTCTAAAAAAATACTTTTTTGTGGGACTTCCCTGGTGGTGCAGTGGTTAAGAATCCGCCTGCCAATGCAGGGGACACGGGTTCGAGCCGTGGTCTCGGAAAATCCCACATGCCGCGGAGCAACTAAGTCGGTGCACCACAACTACTGAGCCCATGTGCCACAACTACTGAAGCCTGTGCTCTTAGAGCCTGTGCTCCACAAGAGAAGACCGTGCACTGCATCGAAGAGTAGCCCCTGCTCGCCGCAACTAGAGAGAGCCCGCGCTCAGCAACAAAGACCCAACGCAGCCAAAAAAAATAAATAAATAAATAAACAAAATAAAATAAATACTTTTTTGTATCAAATTGTGAAACAGCCCTTGTTTATGTGCTGTTAATAATGGTATTATTGCCTCTTTTAATAATTCATATTCTCTGTATTTCTCCTCATATTAGCAAGGCATAAAATCATCAGAAAATCTTTGTTAAATTTAATTATTAATTTTCCTAGATTTACCACTGTCATACATATTGAAATGCCTTTAAATCTATCCAGAATCTCCACCTAGCTCTAGGAGGGTAAGGCTCTTTTTATAGCAAGTCTTCTATGCATTCCTACCAGCTAATGGTCAGTTTCAGTGGAGAGATTATTGATGTCCCCCAGTGAATTTTGAACCTTGCATATATGGGCCGATGTACAGGTATTTCTAGCTGAGTGCCATGGTGGCTGTCCATCTTACTCAGTGTCTCATTTGGACTGACAAGATTGCTGAAGTCAAACCTACTTGAAAATGCTTGGTCATTAGTGTCTTCCGGTCATCTTCAATCTGCCGAAACTTGGCCTTCAGCCCTTTCATTTGGGTTTCCATTTTTAGAACATATTGGAAATCTCTCTGAGTTCTCAAGTTTAAGACTTCAATAGACTGAGACATGTTTTGAACCTGTTAAACAAGAACATTGGCATTATTGTCTGTTTACAGGTATATACAATCACTACTGAAGTAGGAAAAATGACATTAACGTTAAAAACCGGAAGTGCCAAATCCATAATTGCATTTCCACAGAACATACTTTCAGAAGGCTAATTCTTCATGATGAACATTCAAATAATTTAGCAAAAGAAAAAACATAATTTAGCAAAAGAAAATTGTACCTGGACATTCTAGCATTAGAAATGACTAAATATTAATAAGAATTTGATATATCAGAAAAATAAATTTAAAAAATAGAATATTCATTCCAGGGCTTAGTAAGCTTATCATGGCTCAATCTATTAAATGTTAAGATAAGTTGTTTCTTTAAGTACTGACTGACTTCCTCAAGGTCTGGGATGCTTAGCAATTGTGGATGGTGGTGAAGTGTCCAGCAGATCTAGCATGCATTCATTCCAGTACAGTTACTTCAAGCTGCATCTGAAGTACTCCCAGGGGTAAGGCTGAACTGAGCAAGATGAGTGGTGGTAGCATTGGGACACCTCCTAACTCAGAGACCATACTGTTTAAGAGACTTGGAAAATGGCCACTGCATCAAGTGTTTGGTAGATAGGCAATAAACATATGTTAAGGTGGTGGCACCATCCCAAGTTCATTGAGCCCCAGGCTATTTAGAAGTGGGAAATAGGTGACCTATAAAGCATGTAGAAATGAGGAAAGAAAGACTAATTCTTACGGCAGCAGAATCTGGAAAACAAAGTGAAAGCCTCTAATAGAAGGAGAGCTATTAAATGAGTTGAGGAATAGAATATGACTAAACCAATTTAAAGGATACAATAGAGCTCTATACTTTGGTACTCACAGTATTGTCTACAGAGCAACAACTTGGCATCACCTGTGAACCTGTCAGAAATGCAGAATCTTGGGGCCCACCCCAGAGGTACTGAGGCAGACTCTTCATTTTATCAAGATTCCCTAAGTGATTCTTATGTTTATACATTTTGAGAAACATTGCTTAACATGGAGGAATATACATGAGAAAAGTGAGAAAAGCAAATGTAAAGATCTTTAATTTGAATCCTTTTATTCTAAATAAAATTCACCTCTCTCCCTCCCTCTCTCTTTCTCTCACTATGTCTCACACGTACACACACACACACATACACACACTTGAGCACACATATGTAAAAGAAAGGAGTATATAAGCAAAAAACATGGAGAAAGATATTGAAGGATTAGAAGAATACATATTAGGTGGTTAAAATTAGTTTTCTGGTGGGGGGTGGTGAGGTGTGGGTGAGAGGAGAAGTAACAAATATTGTAGAAAGAGGTCCCTGGTAAATATTGTATATAAATTTTATATGCATAAATGAATACATGAAAGCATGGGCTCAAAAAATGGGATTTCAGATGAGTTTTACTTCATTTCATATATTTTTATGTGTTATTCCATGTATTTTAAAATAAACAAGTATTATTTATGTAACACATAAAAAAGTTATTTTCATTGTAAAACTTGTGAGTTACAAATAAGGAAGGGATTTGTTCAGAGACAATTTCTGTCATCAGGTAAGTCACAAAGCTTAGTGGACCAGCTAGCTTTAAAGAGCCCGTTGTCAATATATTCCTCAGCATTGGAACATTCAGAAAAGGCAGTGAATTCTGCTGCTTTGGCTTGCCTCAGTTCCTCCACTTTTTTTTTTGTTTGTTTGTTTTTTTGTCAGAGAAGGTCACATTTTTCTGTTTCTTTTTCTACTGTCTTGATCCATAGTCCTGTCCTTTATAAACCCTGTCTTTTCGGGACATACTACAGTCTAGCTTATATTAAATCTAATTGTGTAATGTGTGTGAATGGGAAGCAGAAAAGTGGCTGCCCTTCTGTAAACTCATTGAGGTTAGAATCTGTGTCTTAGTCATACCTTTTATTCCCAAGACCTTACACAGAACTAGGCGCAGAATAATTGCTCAATAAATATTTATTGGGTAAAATTATCTTAGGCTTCCAACAGTAGTAATATGTAACAAGTATTTTAATATTTTAACAAAAGTATCTTTCTCCTGTCACTGGTTTAGCTATAGTATTACATGACCCTCAAATATCTCTTAATTTACTATCATTCCTACATTCAGAAAGCTTCATTTAAAAAAAACTTTGATGCAGCACAGAATTACTGAGGCAACATTGAAAGCATGGTAACTGCATCTTGGATGAATGCAATGCTTTCAAAATAATTTTCAACTCCATTATGGTGAAGCATGAATAAAGAAAAGCCATTTGTGTTAAAGAAACTATCTACACATTTAAATATGACATTTGTCTATGAAAACATGCATCTCTGGCATGTCCAATATTTTCCTAGGAATTCTGTGTACTTAGGCAGAATCCATACAATTAGAAAATGATAGGCAAGTGAGATATCCTGGATAAAGTTAAAACGGCCTCTCTTATTTTGCCTCTAACTTACCCTGTCAATTTAATTTTCAGCTTTATTTGTGTTACGTGAAAATGCATTGAGAGAATTTTTGCTGAGACTTGATTGTGACCTTCAAGCAGAATCATGTATAATTATAAGAGCTACATTTGGGGTGATGGCTAGAGATGGAGCTGTCTAACTGGGGAGGATGGTTCTGGGCTGCCTTTTGCTTTTCCTGCTGGCTGTACCTAGGACTGTTCAGTTTCCCACTGGTTATGGAGACCCACTGAGAATCAGTTTCCTTGGTGATACTTGAGATTGGATCCCCATGATTACACTTGTGGGAAGGAGACTCATTCCTCTTTTAGTCTGCTTATCTCTGATGTCCTGCTATTCAGCTGTCTACACATGCCCCTGGTAGACTGTCTCCATAGTGTGGCAAGCTCATTGTTACTCTTCACTGATAATTTTTTTAACTCTTTATTTACCTTGGTTCTTTGTATAAATAAAACGTCTGAGGCCTTTCTGAACTTAAACAGAAATTAACTTAAATTTTCACTCTCATTTATAATTAGTGTGGAGGCCACTTGAAAAAAAGAAGCCCTACAGTTCAGTATGCTTGGATAGCATTGGGATTAACACAAATAAACAGGGATTTCTTTACTGTAGGTCTTCACGGAACCTTTAGTATTAAACCATGTGACGGAAATCTTCAAGAGTTAAGTATCATGTACCGTGTTCCTTAAAATTATTTTATTGGAGGATGTCATCAGCATCCTATTCCAAAAATCACAGTTTAGGAAATATTGACCTAGACAATGCAGGCCTGTACAGAGATGCTACATAGCTAACAGACAAGCATTTTTTTTTAAGTGAAATATTTTAGTTTGTATACACTAAGACCTGATGTATTGTGAAACCAATTGTAATTTTTCTAATATTCAGTAGTATAAATACTTATTCAAAATATTTGACAGAGCATCACTTAAATAAGTGTGGGTACCACCAGTGGCATTTTGAATGACACTGGCATGTGTTGAGAAAATGCAAAGTTGATCTGGTATGGCTCCACAGTCTACTGGTTGAGTGACATTGATAAGTTTTTTAGCCTCAAAAAACACGTTTCCTTTTATGTAAACTTAGAAGGGCAACAACTTCTGCTATAAGGTTTGAATGGAGCAGATACAAATACAATAGATGGGAACTGTTGATATTAATATTATTATCAATAAGAATATTCCCTTATTGTAGAATAAATCAATCCTTTGGTTAATAATGAAATGGGCTGCTTAACGGTCATGCTCCTGTTTGCCATCTGGTACCATGCATATTTGTAAAACTATAGAGAAGCCAGCAAGGGACTGGCTCAGTCTGCATAAGGAATGCTGCTTTCAGATGTTTTTTTCTTTGGGTCAGTGCAGCAAACCAGTGCTACTTACTTCCTTCAGGCCACTCTAAATAGTACACACAATTTATTATTCCTCTGTTTCCATAACACTACCAAATGGCGAATTTGATTAATCTAACCTGTGGTGACCTTGATTTTGTTAATAAATTTTGTTTTTTGTCATTTAGGTATTGATGCATTTTTTGAAAACATCTTTATTGGAGTATAACTGCTTTACATTGTTGTGTTAGTTGCTGCTGTATAACAAAGTGAATCAGCTATACGTATACATATATCCCCATATCTCTCCCTCTTGCGTCTCCCTCCCACCCTCCCTATCCCACCCCTCTAGGTGGTCACAGTGCACCGAGCTGATCTCCCTGTGCTATACAGCTGCATTTTAAAAGGTGTGATTTTCTAGAATTTCGTTAAAATGGTAAACAAATTGCCTATTGGATGGTATGGTCATATAAACTTCAATGATTGCTTCAATCAATCCCCTTGGTTGTACTTTTCATACCTTATTCATCCTTTACTAATTCCTGGTTTTATCATAGCTCTGGAATACATTTCCCTCTGGACATGAAGAGAATAATATCCACTTTCTGACATTCATAGTTTATTTGAAATTTTCAGCTGATTTTTGAAGAAATGTCCAAGTCTATGTGTGGGTGTGTGTATGCAATGCTGTACTGAAAATAGTAACAGAAATAAGATTATCGAGTCTAAGAAAATGTTTCTCATCATAGTTGATGTAGAAAGAAGATATTTTTGCGTAGAAAAGAAGATGGAGTAGAAAGGTAGTAATCTGAGAGGAAGTACAAGTTAATAGAAAAGCAAAATTGGATTTAAAAGATTAAATCTTTTTACCAACATAATTAATTTCCCTAGTAACCAAACAATATTAAACTATATGTTTGAACTTTTTCATAGATATAAAGAAAATCTATGAAGAGAAGAATAATCGTAGTTCATATGTCATGAACAGTTTTAACAGTTGAGAGGCATGTTAGCTGGGGTCATTAACTTGAATGACAGTTACATTTGCTCTTGTTTAGGGGACAGATATTGAAGGAGCAGGGAAGACTGGATCTTTTTTAAAAAGAGACTTAAGAAGAGAGAGCAAATAGGTGATGATGACTCCAAGGGTAAGGGCAGAAAAAGCAGACTAATCTCTGTATGAAAATATGAAAAAAAAGTCTTCTTAAAATCTTAGGGCATCGTTATACTTCCAAGTAATGTACACTGAGGAAAGTTATTTTAATTATATGGCAGTGGAAGAGTTACTGTAGCTAGACTTAAAATTGCATAAACTAGGGATGTCTGTATTAACAAAATCAGTGCTTTCATTTTTCTAGCTTCTCTTAATTTTCTGTTAAAGCTTCCTATTCAGTGCTATAATTGTGTAGATGATCATGGAAAGGATACTGCACAGAGTGAATTGTTGAGCATGATATCCTCTAAAAACACATACTACCTAATTTATCTTATTATCCCTGAAGTTATTTAAAATTCAAATATGTTGTCATCCTTCCATCACTCTGGCCACCCCAGCTGTCCAACTATATTCAGAGGCCAACACAGTGGAAGTGTGAATGAGGAAAATTGAAAGAACCATTCATTGTTTTTTTTTCCTCCCTAAACTAAACATAAATAACCTTTCATGAGATGACTTTCATCTGTGAAAGAGAATAAATCAAGGGCATTCTGCATTTGATTGTTATGGATCCAGCTTAAGTAAATTATATGGAGAGAATGCTATTGAATGAAATTGAAGAACTTAATGTTCAAAGGAATGACTTAGAAAATGATGTTAAATACTTGGAATTATTCATTGTCTGTCCAGATAGCTTGCATATTGTATGCCATTATTTTAACTTCCCTGCAAGATTGTTAATGAGATCGAAAAGTATGAGCTCAAAGAGCCTAGTGTGATCCTGAAAGTTGAGGCTAAATTTCTGTCATTGAAATAACATTTCATACTATTTTCTTCTTAAGGAGAGATAGACTAGATATTAAGAAATATGACAGAAAGCCAGTCTTAAGGCAAGATTGGGGAAAGTAAAAGTCATATAAATAGAACAACAGAGCAGGAATCTTGAGGTACTACTTTAAAGGAAGGGGAAAGCATTTATTTGAGAAGGGGTACAAAAATTGGAAGAACCCTCCTCACCATTACCTGCCTTCCCATAATTTCTTTTTCAAAGAATAGTATATTTCAATAAAGATATTCACAGGGGACAGAGGACACCTACCTTTTCCAGCAGCTGGCGAAGCTGCCTGCTTTTGGCATCCCGGGAGCACAGGTTTTGTTCTGGAGCAACCACTGTGCAAATGCATCGTCCATCAGGATCCTGTGCTGAGCTGTATACCTGCCACCCTTCTTTGGGACTAATCTGAGTCTGAGGAAATCAATAGCACAAAACACAGAAAACACAGACAAAGAGAGAAAGAGTGTGGGTTTGTATAATTGTAAGCAAAGCATGTTATTTTTTGATATTTAAAGCTTGTGATTTTATTCTCTAAAGTTAAAAAGAAAGAGATTAAATAATTCACATAGGCAGTACAGCTTCATCCAGTTATACCTTCCTTTTCAGTGCTCAGAAGGAGAATCTTTCTTTTTCTTTTGATTCCATATTATTAACTATTTATTGATCCTATACCACTTCCTAATGCTTTCTGTCATATTTGGACAATTTAATGCAGCTTTAGAAGTATCCACTAAATATTCAATACTTAGTCACATATCACCAATCTTTCTACACAGGCTCTGTTAGCTTGTCTTCCTCAACAGTAAGTGGTAATTAGTAGTATGTATTTTTCTGATTATTACTCATGTGTAATATTCTGAAGCAAAGTCCTCTCCCAGAGAGCTTCCCATGTATTGAAGGGTCAATTATTAATAAAGCTGGAAAGGTATCACATGAGAATATAGGGTAAAAATAATTAGACCAGCATTGTTTTGCGAAGGATATAGAGTCTCAGAAGAGTTAAAGATAGTATTTTCGCATAGGCCACCGAACTGATCTTCCCAAATTACTTTTGTGCACTTGTCACCCAAACTCCCTAGAACCCTATCTTAAAGTGACATTCCTGTTCTCCTGCAGTCTGCCTCCTATTTATGTTTCTAGTTTTTCTGTATCTTCCTGTAAGAAACTTCTTTCCAACCAAATTGGTCTTTTTGTGTCCTGAAAGTGTGCAACCTTGTTTCACATCTTTGTATGTTACTCATTTTGTTCTCCTACTTGGAATACCTCTCTTACAAACCTTCAATTTACTCAGTCCTCATGGTTTCAACCTCTTCTGAAGGATTGTCTGTGTTATTCTTTAGGCACTTAGTGTGTATTTTCTAGTATTATTATCTGTCTTTCATATGTCTTTTTCAATAATTAGTCCATATCCAGCTACAGGATATATTGGCCACTTCCTATCTGCCATATCAAGTACATTCTATCAAGTACAAAAATAAGTAACTTATTTTTTGTCTAGTTATTTTTCAGAAGAACTCTGCTTTGAGCATACATTCTCCACTATGCAATCAGAAGCTGTTGTGGATGTCTTAATGCACAGCCCAGAGAGACACTCATTCATTATTCCAGGTGCTGAGAGTGTCAGTGGCTTGACTGTCAACTGAGTTCTCTTTGGGGTTTGCTGAGGCTGAAGAATGCTGTCTGCTCAAGGTCAGACCCTATTACATGGGATAGCTCACATCCATTGACTTGCTGATGCATGGGTACAAAGAACGATGCTAAGAAGTAGGAATAATTATTATTCCCATTTCACAGAAGAGAAAATTAGTTAACTTGCCTAAGAATGCACAGTTTGTATATAGTAGAGCTATGTATGAAGCCAGAGCAGTACTGTCCAATAGAATGAGAGCCATGTGTATAATTTTAAATTTTCTAGTAGGCAGGTTTAAAACAGTAAAAAGAAACAAGTGAAATTACTTTTAATAATATATTTTATTTAACCCAGTATATCCAAAATATTATCATTTCAGCATGTACTCAATATAAAAATTATTCATGAAATACTTTGTTTTTTTCTCCTATTTTGTACACTCTTTGAAATTGAGTGTGCATTTTACACTTATAGCACACCTCAACTTGGACCAGCCACATCCCAAGTGCCCAATAGCCACAGTGGCCTCCTTATTGGACTGTATAGCTATAGAATCTTGCTTTTAATTCCAGTGCTATGGCCATATTAATATGATGCTGAACATCCAGATAATCGTTCTTCAAGGTCAATCATATGGATATTGAAAAACCTACCTGACAGGTGTTACATAGACAGACCATCCAGTTTGCATCTGAGTTTCTTTTTCCTGTGGAAATATCAGATAAACCAGTGGGCCTCCTTCTAGCTAAGTTCTGACTAACTTCTGCAGCTGGGATCTGAAATTCTTCAGTCTTTGTCCTTCCCTCTATGGTTTTCAGGGAATCAGCAGATAAGGAGATATTTCTTATATTATCAGGAGAAGAGGGAGATGAATTTTGTCTAGAAAAGAAGGTCTTTAATGACTCAGGCTGGAGGGGCTGGAGCAAGGAAGGATGAAAGAAAGGCTGAGATGGGGCTAGGAACATGGAGGTGAATGGTGCCCAGCAGAGAACTATTTTGCACAATGCCCAGTGTTACTGGGCTGGTCTGTTTGCCTTTAGACTGGAGCACTTTGCCTGGTAGGAAGCAGATTCTTAAAAGGACTTAAACCAGCCTGACCTCTCTCCACAGAGCTGCCATAGTCTGTGGCATCTTCTGTCTTGTAATTTGCGGCAGAACAGATTTACTCTCCTACTTATTCTCTCCCAGGCCCTAGCTCATCACATACCATCAGCCAACACACAGATTTTTTTCCTTTCAAGGGCTTTAGAGAAAATTACTATAGGGTGCTTATAGGCATTCCAACAACTATCATGGGGAAGCTATAAATTATAAACTCACAAAATTCAAAAAGACGTCACAGTCCTTGTCCTTAGTCTGTAATGAAAAGGAAATGGTGCCAAACCTATCTTTTAGTCTCCTTTTTCAGATAGCTCATAGAAGTGTCCTATGCTGCCTTTTATTTCTGAGGTATTGGATTCATTATCATTTCTTTCTTTTGATTCCCCTTACTCCTTCTTTCTAGCATTTATGCCTGACTATGATTGGGACAGAAAGATGTACTTAGAATTATATAATGTTAGAATCAGATAAGATCATAAAGATAATCTTTTTATACTAAAGAAGAAAAAATGCAAAGAGATCATCTACAGAATAGAGATAGGTACAGCTTAGCAGAGTAGTTTCAATGATGTAATTAAAGGTTTAAGCTGAGTAACAATATGGAACGAATATATCTCGACATAGGCTCTACAGTTTCAACTAGGCTTTTCCTGACATTGGATACAAATCTCAAATATGTCAGAAAATTAAGGCTTCTTACTAGAATAAATTTAGCTTTTGTATAAAGGAGCAGGGACCACCCAATTATAATATTAAAATATCTTTAACAGCAGTGCAAATACTGATTATTAAACCTGGCATCATTAATATTGATGTTCGCTTGCCAGGTGTTTGGCTAACTAGTAAAGAGCTTATAATGTCAGGGCAGGGTGTCAGTTGCTCTCTGGAATGAGGGAAGCAGAAAAGGTGAATAGGGTTTGATGTTCATTTAGCATTCTTCCTGAAGGGTCAGCTTAATAAAAGTAGACTCCAGTTTTGTTTGTACTTTCAATTGTCTTCTTGTAAGAATTATTGAAAAGAGCCATGGCCTTATCTACTACAGAGTTAGTCTGAATGATCTCAACTATAGCAAGTTACCTCTCTGGCAAGAAAAAGGTAACTCAAAAGAGAAAAAAGCTAGTATAAAAGATGAGTGCTTGACAGTTGTGTGGGTTTGATAGAGACTTCTGTGTCAGGTTTAGTGATAAAATAAAGGAAGCTTTATGAGCGTCTCTAGTGTTCTCTTTTATGGCACCCATATTGGCATTGAAAAGAGGATAAAAATAAAACCAGCTAAGACCTCAGGTGGAAAGAAATATTTAGATGGGTTTTGGATACCAAGGAGAAAAGATCTGCTCTCATTTTAACTTAAAAGAGCAGTTACTTAGGTGTCAATAAAACTCATATAATAGTAATAGCAAACATTTATGGTGCTCTAGCCATTAGTTGGCAGTTCACATACATTATTGCCTTTGAATATTACAGTAACTATGAACCAGGTGATGTTATTCTGCCCATTTTATAGGTGAGGAAACTGAGGCTTAGAGACAGTAAGGAACTTGCTCAAGGTCTTGTAGGAGGTAATCAGCAGAGCTGAGATTTGCACTTGCACAGTCTGATATCAGAGCTTGAAAGTTTAACCCCCATACTGCACTACCAGTTATCTGAAATTCCCTTTTATATATGATGAAGATAATTCTGATAGCATTTTCTGAGCTACCGTGAAGCTGACTACTTGGACCTGAAGGGTGCATATGGTTTATTGCTATCCAAAGCATTGCTAATCACAGTGATTACTGATGCAGTTCTCTTTGAACCTTTTGTGTTAATTAGAAGAACTAAATGAACTATTTAGCAGTTTTTAATATTACAAAACTCATGAAATATTTAGGCATGCTCTAAATAGGAGAATTAAAGTGATAATTTTAACAACTGGATTTCAAGTTTGGATTTTTTGCTTACAATTTAATTACAGAGCTATGCTTTATAAATACAAAGCTACTGTGTGAGAAATCTCTCAGAACGTCAGGGGCTTTGAACAGGAAAGAAAGATCCTGAAGACTGAGGTTAAAAATAAAAATTAAAAAAATATCTTGCATTTCAGCATGGTTTTCTTTTTATAAAACCCCTTCTTTTGTATTAGTCTCACTTCTTTTGAACCAACTACCCTTTGAAATAGACATTATCTTATTTAGGAGGAAACTGAAATGCAAAGAACTGAAGCAATGTTTTCCGAAGTCACCCGTTTAGTAAATGTTATATATGGGACTTATACCAATTTTCTCCAGTGTTCAGATCAGAGCTCTTTATGTTCATCCTTTGCAGGTAGATTGCAGATAGATGGCCTATGTCCATTCACCAATAGTTGAAAAAACTTCGCTTTAGAGGAGATGTACCCAGCGAGGGCATTATCCAAACAATGTGGAAACAAGTAGCAGTTGAGACTCCAAAGGAATAATTAGCAGTAAAGCCTTGGCGAGACACAAGTGGAGGGACAGGCAAAGGGACAGAATTCTGATTCTTTGAAGAGGACAGAATCAACTGGTTGAACATTGTTAGGTCTTATGTTTATGGTGAATGTCTGGGAATTTCATAAAAGTACAGACTGAGGCAAAGAAGAATAAGGGGTCAAGCTACTGAAAGGGGTGTACAAGGTAGGGGAAAATAAAGCAGAAAAAAATCCATTTACTAAAACCTATTCAATTTAGAGTAGGAGATACCTGATGATTTAGAGGAGATACCTGGTGAAAAGTCCTTATAAATTATCTGTCTGAGGATAGGTTTGGTCTCAGAGAATGAAATGTGGTTTAGCATGCTAATGACTTTAGTTGTGAAGAGAAGAAATGTGAGGACAGGAATGATAGAGATGTTGACAGACCACACTTAAAGAAGCTGTGTTCTGGAGGATGTGTTAATAAAGATGTCACTGCATAGCAGTTTTCCTCCTATTTCTTATGAGACTAATTGGAACTGAAATAAGAAATATATATTCTTCACTCAAGGCAACCTCAAGGCTCTAAGAAAAACAACTGTAAAAATGACAAACAAACACTAAACCGAAGACACCCTCAAATTCAGGTTGGTTGATCACTTCTTCTCATATTCTGGAAATCATAATGACTCAGAGTTGGGAAGGACTTAGAAGTCATGTCTGGTCCTATGTCTTTCCACTCAGTGACACTTCTCATATATATTCTCCTTGTGTTTCCGCTTGAACTCTGCATAAGGATTTCCCTGCTTCATAGGCAGCCCCTTCCATCGGTGGAAAGCTAAAGGACTGGCTCTGAACTTCTCTCTTAGTAATGTTCCCCCTTTTGCTCTCCTTCTGCTTTAAGTACTTAAGAATAAATCTACTCTCTTACCCATACCACAGTTCTACTCTAAAAAGGCAATTATCACATTCTCTGTGACTTTCAAGATTTACCATTCTGTTCTTTCATCCATTTCCTTAATTTGTTTAGTTGGTCTTTCACAAAATAGACATTGCCTAAGGATTTGGGGAAGAAAAACAGTGGTACAAAACAGAAGTCAGATATCTTCATCCAGGACAAGAGTTGGGAAGGACTTAGAAGTCATGTCTGGTCCTATGTCTTTCCACTCAGTGACACTTCTCATATGTATTCTCCTTGTGTTTCCGCTTGAACTCTGCATGATAAGGATTTCCCTGCTTCATAGGCAGCCCCTTCCATCGGTGGAAAGCTAAAGGACTGGCTCTGAACTTCTCTCTTAGTAATGTTCCCCCTTTTGCTCTCCTTCTGCTTTAAGTACTTAAGAATAAATCTACTCTCTTACCCATACCACAGTTCTACTCTAAAAAGGCAATTATCACATTCTCTGTGACTTTCAAGATTTACCATTCTGTTCTTTCATCCATTTCCTTAATTTGTTTAGTTGGTCTTTCACAAAATAGACATTGCCTAAGGATTTGGGGAAGAAAAACAGTGGTACAAAACAGAAGTCAGATATCTTCATCCAGGACTAAAAAAAAAAAAAAAATTGGTGAGTTAAGAAACTTAGAGAGTATTGAGAGTTTGTATCAGAGTATTCTACTCATTTTCCAAAACTTAAAACTGACTAAGTCATTGAAGTAGTTATTTATGAGGAGAAGCTGGCTAGACATTTGAAAATGTAGCAAAACAAATCATGGAAGCCCACAGGTCCCTTGGAGGCCTCTTCCCACCACAGCGGCAGGGCTGATTGAGAACAGCTGGTGTCTGCTAAATGTCCTCTGCTTATTTAATTATTCTTTTCCAGGTTCTTCCTGGTGTGGAATCCACAGTGTGAGTGATTTCTCAGAAGCTCAGCCTCAGGGGGAAGTTACTCTGCATCAGAGAGACATGCCAGAAGGAGCCTGAGCTTTCTCAGAGCCCAGGTTTTGTCTCTGCAGACACCCGCTCCTCCGAAGGCAGATGGGCCCAGTTATAGATTAGGAGGGGAAGGAAAGAAAGAGTGAGAGAGAGAGAGAGAGAGAGAGAGAGAGAGAGAGAACAGGGCCAAAGAGGAGGATAAAGGGATGTTTCAAGATTCTAAGAGAAGCCAGAGGGAGTTTATTCCCCTAATAAGGAGCAGTGTTTAACTACTTACTGACAAAAATATCCTGGAAATTTATGAGAGAGAGAGAGAGAGAGAGAGAGAGAGAGAGAGAACAGGGCCAAAGAGGAGGATAAAGGGATGTTTCAAGATTCTAAGAGAAGCCAGAGGGAGTTTATTCCCCTAATAAGGAGCAGTGTTTAACTACTTACTGACAAAAATATCCTGGAAATTTAAAAACCTGTTTCAGCTTTTGAGACATTCAAACGTACACTGCCTATTTCAGAGGTACCTGCCATAAACAGATTTAATTGCCTTTAATGATTAAAACCCTATATTTCTTATTTTTGTTTTCTCAAGGTTATTTGAAACTACCATTTTAAAGAAAGACCATATTCATATTTGTGTAAATCTGTACTTTTTGCCCTCTGCACATCCCACAAACACTCATAAAACAAATTTTAAGACCTACATTATTTATTTATTCATTCATTCATTTTCGGGGGGGTGTATACAGACTTGCAAGCACAGACTTTCAAGCTTATACCATTCGTGCTGTCTAAAGTGAGAATGTAGAGTGAGAGAGTTGAGAACGGCTGGACACCATAGCTCTACTTGGAAGGGAACTGTCATCCCTTCCATCTAAGGAAAGTGGAGTCCAGGGACATAGGAAACCACCTGAGATGGACAGAGAGAACCTAGTGTGGCACTAGGGACCAGGAGGGGCAAGGAGAGCAAAGGTGGGTGAGATGACTTCCCTGGTCAGGACTGCAGTCAGGTGACTTGCTTCTACCCTTGATTCTGTCATTAACCAGCGAGGGGAAATCTCTTTAGTCACTTAAACATTTGGGGTCAGTCTTCCCACTTGCAGAATGAGGAGGTTGGATTAGATCAGTCATATTTCCAGCTAAGCTCCTGAGAGTTCTAAGGTTTCTGTGGAGGCATTTTGACCAGGGAAAGGGGTTGATTATATGGGGAGGGAACAGATGATAGAGGCACAGTAAATGCCTCCCCCCAATAATTTATTATTTGACCCATGACCTGTTTTATATATTGGATTTCCACCTCAAGATTCATTCAACAAATATTTATTCTGAATGTATTACATAAGATTTAATTCTAAAAAAAAAAAAAGGCACTGCTGCCAAAAAATAGTGTAAAAATAACTGGCCTGGATAGTTTCTAAGATCCTTTCCAGCATTAACATTTAATGATCTTAATGTAGGAACTAGATTCATTCATTTCTCACCATGGGAATCCTAAGATATGAGCAATTATCTTGAATAGTTAAGGTGGGGAAATTACTTCTGTAATATTTGGCACTTCTGTAAAACATGCACGCACACACACTCACACTCATTCACTCACACTCACACACTTTTGCAACGTGATTTCTCCATTCCAGTGAATAACATAGTGTAAAATTTTCTGAACTTTATTTTTTGTCACTCAAAAGGTGACTCAGTCGTGTCAGAACATTTGTAGACCATACCAATATTTTATATTTTTCAACCAAGAGATTATTAATCAGAAGAAATCCATTTTCTTTAAATTACTAATTTAAAGAAAATGGATTTACTTTAAACTCATAAGAGAGCAAGAAGTTCTAAAAAAATCATGCATAATTTTGGAAAGTTGATTCTCCTCCATCAACAAGAAACAGGAAATAACCAAACCAATATCTGTAGACACAGAAAATATACATATCAGAACCAAGGTACCAAGTTTGAAACATAGCTTTTTCATGAATTGCTTAACTAGATTCATTTCTTGAAAGAGTTAATTCAACAACTAAGTTGTTAAAAATCACCAGGTACTTGAACATTGAGGAAATTTGGCTCAGTAAATATTAAATAATGTAAATTTCTTTGTTTTGTGATTGCTTATTAATGCCATGTCATGGTTTCTTTATAACTACAAATGTCTTTTACACCCTCCTGCCACACACATCATACAGGGAAGGAGGGGAATCTCAATAATGGAGGCACTGAGGTACCATAAGTGGTTCAACGGAGGTAAAAATATAAAAGCAGGTCAAAGTGTGCCTCACATGTGCTCTGCTGTTGCCCTGAGCACCAGGTTAATCTGGCAAATTATGTAATTAATTTGATCTGCCTCTACTCAGTTAATTACACGTTGATTGATAGAGTAATTATTATTAGTAACTGCAAACATATCTTGAAAATGGAGAGTTGCTTTTTTTTTTTTTTAAGTATCTGACTTTTTCTGATCTGTGGGAGCAGTCCAATGGTAAAAAACAGATAAACATAAAAAGGTAAAGGGCTCTGAATACTAATTGTTTCTGTACTTATTATTTGCTAGCAGGGAAATTGTTTTTCCAGGTTATTCCTTCTATTTGAATTTGTAAGCTTCTATTTGAAGAACCAATAGTTTTCATTTTTATTTGAAATATTTTAGAGTATTGCCAAATAAACCATGAGAAAAGACATTTTTTATAATGTGGGAAGGGTTAAAAAGCCACTAATCGTAGATGAATGAAGACTACAGAGTTAGCCTTGTGACAGGAGAAGAGTTTATGAAAAAATTAAACAATACAGGGAGATGATTTTATCAAGTAAGTTTTCTGTTCGTGATTCGTAGCTCTCTTAAAGGATTTTTTGGTCATGCTTTAAATTGCTGAATTTTTTTTTTTTATTCATTTATGTTTAAAAGAGGTTGGTTTCTCTGACTGAATGCATTTCAGTCACAGGAATTGAATTCCAAAGAAGAACCTGCTATAGTAAAACTAGATTAGCTAGAATATACCCTATAGCATATTCTGTAGGAAAAATTATGGGGATTTTACAGATGTTAAAAGAAGTAAAATAATAAGAAACAAAACATATTTTAAAAGAAAGAATTCTTCAAAACCTCAGAACAATATAAATTAAAGCTTTTCATTAAGAATTTGATGAATCTAGTATTTCCTTTCACAGCTAATTTCTCAGGCAGTTCGTTTATTCTTTGATGTAACTTTAAAGTGTTCCTAAAGGAACATCCATGACTAAAGTTACCACATAAATATTGTATTGTTGAAGAAGACCTGTAAATAGAGAAGCAAAATCTCAGCCTTTGCAGTTTACAAAATAAAGCCCACTGGTTTAATGCACTTACTTCCCAAGACGGCCAAACCCACCGGAGTGACTTACTAAGGTATCTGGCGTTGATAGCCTCGTGGTGTTCAGTCCTACCAAAGATGGGAGAGTTTGGGACATCCAGTTTGATATCATTGCCATGGTGCTAAGCACAGCGCCAAGCTTCAGCAGTGGAAGACTCATTGCTGTGGAGCTAATGAGTTTTCATAGTGACTGATTAAGATCCTGGTTCTGGGCTGGCAGCGGGAGGCGTGACTGCAGCACGCCACCTCTACAGCATGAAAAGATGAAAAGAGATCAACTTCCCAAGCTCTAATCATGCAGGGAAAGCTTACAGAACCTCTTTCCCTCACCCTCACAGGAAGTTCCCTGCTCTTCCCTTTTCCTCCTTTACCAGATACTTTGCTGGATCATCAAACAAAATATTCTTGATAGGGCTTCACTGGTAATTGTTAGAGCAGAGGTTGAAGGAAGGAGGAAATTAGAGCTTTTCCTGCTCCACTATATAGTCAGTTACCATCAACAGAGTTCACTGCCTCTGGGATTTCTGTCAGTATAATCAGCTTCTCTTTATCCTTCATAAAAAAACATAGCACCCTTAAATTGAGGTCTGTCAAAGCGCGCATTTCAAACACCAAATTTAATATCCACAGATTTCTCTGAGCATGGAAAAAGTGCTTTTAGACAAAACATGAAAACAAAGTCTGAAGAGAATATCCAAGATGATTAGATAATTGAGTAAGAAATTATTTTTTATATAGTAACCTAAAATTAGCACTGTTGCCTCTTAAAAAAAATTGTCAGAGATTAATAGCTACTGCCTGTGGAGGACATTGCCCTAGGCACCTTATATGTGAACAGACAGAAAAGGCAGCCTTGGAGAAAAGCTCCTGATAAAGAAATTTCATAGGTTCCCAGTTTTGCTTTCACGAATGAATGCTTAGCAGTTTCTCAGGCACACAGCAAACTCAGTTAACTCTATTTTCACCTTGTGAAGAATGACAGACCAGTACTGCAAGTTTATGTCATGAGAGAACATGTGACATTAAAAAAGCACAAGACTTGGCTTCTGTGACTCCCCAGGGAGTCTGAGGTCTAGCTCCTTGTTCTCTTGCAGTTAGTTGAGTGACTGGCCAGTGAATTAAAACTCCTTGGCTTCACTTTTTTTTTTCCTGCGATATGTGGGGGGTGGACTCGCTGCTCTCCAAGGCCCCTTCCAGCTGTGAAATTCAATAATCTGTTTATTAGAGTTCTGACGGCAAATGTATATATTGAATTTGCGGCTTATGGGTAATTTTATTATACTCTTTTTACAAATACTGCAAAATTGTCCACATCCAAATCTCAGGTCCCAAATGGAATAAATCAGAGGCCCTTGTCTTATATAATATATGTGGTTTAAAATAAAAATACAGAGAGAAGACGTGAAGGGAAATGTGGGTGAATGAAAATTAAGTGAAAAAGAATCATATGAAAAGGAAAAAAATACTGTTTTGATTCCTTAGGAGAATTCTGGAATTGTTTGTATCTGGAAAGATACGTATTTTCCTTAAACAGTTTTGGCAGGAGAAATAAAGAGAATATCTTTAATAAAATTGAAAGACATATATATTTATAAAGGTGTGTGTGCCTTTATTCTTCAAAACAGCTTTAAACTGGGGTGAATACTGAGACTCCTCAAATCTTCCTTGCATATATTACGTTGAAATCCAGGCTACATTTTTTCTTTCAGAATACATCCAGATGATTTCAGCTGACCCTTATTTTTTAACCACAGTGCCCAGAAAACCAAATATTACGTATTTTTGTCTTTTTCAAAAATCGTGTCATATGCAAAATTTAACATAAAAGCACCATAGTTTATATATTAAACTTAGTATTAAATAACAGCATTCATAGAAAGGACTGTTAAATTTTACATTATTATTACAATATGGCAGTAACAAAAAGTAAAGTGGATATACAAATCTAGTTGTTTGAAAAATTACCAGGAACTCTACCTGACTTTAATAAAGGAGAAGAGTCTCTTTTAAGAGCTTAATTTCCAAAATTGAAAACTAATATAAATGCAATTACTGGATAACTTAAGATGCAACATGGTAGATGGTAATTATACTTATTAATGAGCTATCAATCAACAAAATAATAGCTTCTTTAGAAGAATATAACATGAATATCAGGGGAAACCAGTACTCTTATTTGCAGATTTAAAAGAAATGAAGAAATAAAGAAAAATACAATATAAATGGAAAGCTTCTTGCAATTTCCCAGAGATGCAAATACCTGCACTGAAGAACTGAAAGAGAACAACAGTGAAAGTTTATGATTTGATGATGTTTATGAACAATGTAAAAGCTATAATGTGTGGTTTAAAAAAAAACAGATTTAAATGGCACACATTGAAATAGAAAAGCTTAAATTATAATGATTGTTAGTTATGGGAAATAAAATAGCTATGATTTATAAAAGGTTAAATAGTTTGCATTGCTCTCATAATCTAGTAAATTGATTATAATTTCCATTTTATAAGTTGGGCTCCTGTTTGCAGATGGGGAAGCTGATTTTTCTATGTGGATGTAGCAACCTGTGTTCAGGGCAAGAAACCCAGTGGTTACAGAAGTCCCACAAGCATGGTGTGAATGTTGATGGAGTAAAGTAGCAAGAGACAAGCCTGGAAATACTAGCAGTTACCAACTCCCAGGGCTTCACAGTCAGCCAAAGATGTTTGGATATTATCTTGGATGCAATTCAGGAATTTTAAGCAAGGCTGTGAAGTCATTAGTTTTATGTCTGAAATTATTACATTGGCATTTTCATGATGCAGGATAGGCTGATGGGGGTTGTAGGAACAGCAAAGCATATCAGAGACAGGAACGTAACTTAGGAGCATATTCTCATAGTTCAGGCAAGAGATGACAAGGGCCTAGAACAAGAAACTGTCTGTGGAGCTCAAAAGGATGGATACCGTAAAGAATTGGGGTGAAATCGTTAGTGATTGAATAGATGTGAGAAGTGTGGGAGAGGAAGTTATTGATTAATATAATTATTCATTAGATATTTTATGGTAGAGTGATTTCATGATAAACCTATATAGTAAATATTTAGTAAGCAAATAATTAATGACCAAGAAAGACTTATAGGTAATCTTTTGTAATATTGGCATGTGCTGTCATTGGAATTTTATTTTTCTTTGATCTGGAGCACGAAAGTTTAACATTGCTTTGGTACTCAGTACACTTGCTAGTCTGGGGACTATCTGTATGGTAGGTGTGTGTGTTGTTTTCTGGGGAACCTAGCTTGACTAAAAGAATAGGTGAACCAAAGTGACCTCTAGAAAGAGCAAAGTAGACCCTTGCTAGCAAGGAGGAAAAATAGGAAGAGTGGCATAAAGTAGAGGAAGAGGCTTAAAGTTTATGCTAACTTCGTACTCAGTCACAGAGGATGAAGAGAATAATACAACTTTGCTGAGTGACACAAAGTCATTCTGGGTCTCTGGAGCTAATAGTCCAACTCAAAATGGAGAAAAAGGACTGATGTTCTTGCTTCTTCCTTCACTGAGAAGTCAAAGCAATTACAAGAGAACTTCCATAAGGTCCTATTACTCTACCTACCCACCTGCCTCACCTGTGCCCACATGACTCTACCTTTTCTCCTGTTCCACACATAAATTGTTTGTGTTCCTAGGTAAGGTTGATTCCCCCACTCTGCACTAGATGAGTGCCTTTCAGACTATCATGCATAAGGAATTACCAGGAGAGCTTGATAAGACCCAGATTCCTTTGTCCCACCCTGAGAGTCTGACTTATTAGCTCTAGCACAGGGCCAAATAATTTGCATTTCTGACAGTCTCCTAACTGATTCTCATTCTGCCATTCTTGGACCACCTTTGAGTAGACTGCCCTAGATCACATCCATCTCATCAACTCAATGACAGCTCTCTTAATCCTTTCCTCTCTTACTGACATCAATAAATCTTCCCACTTTAATGGGCCATTCACAGCAGGATATAAACACCCACTTATATCACTCATTTTAAATACAAACAGGTAAACAGTAGTTTCTTGATCCTATTTTCTCTCCATTTATTTCCCCTATCACTCACTGTCCCTTTGCAGCATACCTTCCTGAGAGTTGTCTATACTCACCGTCTTCAGTTTCTCTTTCCCTAATCAAGGTTTTGTTCACACTTCTCTACTCCACTGATACCACTTTTATCAAGGCTAGCAATGATACCATGTTGCTAAATCCAGCAGTCAATTCTCAGTCCTCAACTTTCTTGACCTATGAACAGCATTCATCAGACTTTTACTTTATCCTTCCTGAAATAATTTCTTCAAGGATACCACATCCACCTAGTTTTCCTTCTACGTTCTGACTTACCCTTCTCAGTCTCTTTTGTCGATTCTTCCTCATCTATATGCTAATGACTCCCAAATTCATTTCTTCCTCGCAGACCTCTCCTATCAATTCAGACCTGTATATCCAATTATCTACTTGACATCTCCACTTGGATGGTTAATAGACATCTTAAATTGAGCATGTAAAAAAAAAATGAGCTTCTGATATGCCTTTCCCACCTCCAGCAAACAAAGCAAAAGAAACCAAAAAATTATATACATGTAACCATTCCTATAGTCTTCTTCATTTCAGTTCCATGGTTGAAAAGTTAGATTTCAACCTTAACTTTTTCTTTTTTTTTTTTTGCATCTCTTATCAGTTTCATCATCAGGTCTTTTCATCTCTACTTTCAAAATATACCCAGCATTCAACCATTTTACACCACTCTCACTGCCACCATGCTGCTCCAAAGTCATCATCATCTCTCATCTGGTTTAATACAAGAGCCACTGCTAATTGACCTTGTACCACTTCAGTCCTTTTTTTAACCCCCCAACAGAGTGATTCTGTTAAATTGTAAGATTATATTATTCCTCTTCTTAAAACTCTTTAATAGATTCCCATTTCACTCCTGGTAAAAGTGAGAATATTTAGCATGAACCATAAGGTTCTGCATGATCTGGCTTCCTCTTATTTCACTGATCTCATTTCTTATAACCCTTCCCTTCACTGGAGTCACTCTGGTTCTTCAGAGATGCAAGATAATTTTCCACCTCAGGGCTTCTAGTCTCTCAAATGTCTTCTCACTTCCTTTTTGTTTTAATTCAAAGATCACTTTCTCATAAGATCTTTGCTGACCACACTATCTCAAATTTCTACATTTTTCACCTGATCATTTCATGTTGTCTTTTGCTGGTTTACATTTTTTCTCCTTAGAACTTATCACAGGTTAGGATCCTATATATTTTAATTATTCATCTTGTTATTTCTTTTATCCACTAGAAATAAAGTTCCATGAAAGCAGGAACGTTGCCTGTTCTGTTCACTGGGGTATTCTCTATGCCTAGGAGAGTACCTAGTACATAGCAGGTTATCAGTAAGTATTAAATTAATGCATAAATTAATATATTATTGTTTTGTTCCTGAACTTCCCTCATTGTAAAATGGAGACCATTTTAAATGCAAAAATTAAAATAGAGCCTCCCCGCTTTGTTGCAAAATGAGCCAGTGTAATATTATTGCATTTTGCACGTGTGTTGTTACGTGTACACGATGAATGTATACCTGAGTAAAAAGATAGTGTAAACTTAAAAGTTAAGAATGCTTTTTCCTTCCAAATTTGATATTTAGAATGCAAGCACTTTTGGTCTAAGCCAAGAAGTACTGTCTCTCTTATTTTGACTTCTCTTGATAAGCCTCAAGTCACTGGAACCCTGAATAAATATATGAAATATATTTCTTCTCTTCCTCTTGCCTTTGGCTAATGAAGTTTGCCTCCAATAACATAGGGGAGGATGGAAGGGACTGTAGGCTATGGAAAGGATGAGTTAAAATAAAATGAATTGGAGAAGATGGAGATCTTAGTGTCCATTCACTCAACTTCCTTTCATTTGGCTCCTGGCAATCAATTAGGGACCACCTGTAGCTCCTAGAATTCAGTGCTTTGCCATTCTTGCCTTGAGGTTTCAGGGTTGTCTTAAAAGTGTTCACTAAAGAAAGAATGTATTGAGTGAAAAACATTAGCAAAGTTCTCTAAAGGAGGGATTTCTGTCTTCTCATCTTTGCCTTCATCTGAGAAGCCGACTGATGCTCTATAAGCCCAGGGGATCCTCTGTTGGCAGCTTTTGTTGCTACTTCAAAGGAGAAAAAAATGGATGTGTGCGGGAGGAATATATTCAGGGCAAACATGGTTTTTTGTTTTTTTTTTTAACTCTGACTTTCTACTCAAACTTGAAGAAGTGAAAAAATATAAATCCAGGATTAGGCTAGAGGAAAGGAGGATGCAAAGTGGTGTGACAGAGAGACCCTCAGACTGTAAGGCAAAAGACTTAAATTTTGCATCACTTAGTCATTGCCTTGCTCTGGGTCGTTCAGCTGGGAAATGGAGAGATTAAATTGAATTTCCTATATAGTCCCTTCCATGATATAGTGCCATACTTAAGAGCTCAGCTTCGATCTTTGCAGTTACACAAGCCCCTCCTCGCTTTCTGCTCTGACACTACTAGACAGCTGGCTGTGTGACCTCCCAGAGCCTCGGTTTCCCTATGTGTGAATCGGGGATAACAAGAGAACCTGATTCCTTAGGAATTTGTGAGGATGAAATAAACATCTACATATAAAGCCCTTATCACAAGATTTGGCAAACAAGGAGTTCTCAATCAATATTTGTCATCATTACTCTAGTGCAAAAGAAGTTTATGTATCTTTTCCCCATATTTATAGAAGAGAGAATAGAGATAGAAATTGTTAGCAATAAGGAAGTAAAGATCACCAAATTTTGTATAAATTACCAATGTAAAGGTTTAGCTTTAAGAGTTTTAAAAGGGTAAAATATTCTTGATTCCAGTGTGCTTGGTTCATAGGGATTGGCTGACAGCAGTATCCTAGAAAGGGTCTAAAGCATACCCATCCCACAGGCCAGCCTTGAGGAGCCACTTGTTTAAGCCTGTCTGCCTGGCACTGTTCTTAGAGCTTTATTTGTATGAATTCATTTAATTCTCACACAAACCCTATGAGGTTGGTATTGTTACTATAACCAGCTTATAGATGAGGAACTGAGGCACTGAGAAGTTAAGTAAGCTAGCCTAGGTCACACAGCTAATTAAGGGCAAGTTCAGTATCTGAACCTCAACTGTCACATTCTAAGTATGCTTTTAAGTATTATGCAAACACATATGTGCACACACACAAAAAATACACATGCAATAACAGTATTATAGCAACTATTTATTTCAAGTTTAATCTTTTTTTAAATAATTGGAATTATTTGGGGGAAGCATTGCAGTTTAGTCATTGCATGCTCTCAGTAAATGAATACTTAAAGCTGAGCACAAAAATTAAAAGTAATGTGTCTTACTTATTGAGTTTATCTTTGAATGTGACAGAGCCAGGTCAGGGAGTCACTGACTCAGGTAAGTGTTCAGTCCCTGCTTCATTTTCATTGGAATCTATTTTCAGGTTTTTCTAATTCACCCAACTTACCAGGGCAGACAAGTGTTAAATTATTGCCAAAAGCTCTTCTGGAAGAAATTGTTTAGAAAGAGAAATCTCAAAGAGGTTGGAAAATTGCCTGGTGATCAGAAAGAAGACTGTTTCAGTGGTAGCGTGAAAGAATAAAATTGGATCTTAAAATGTGCAGTTTTCTGAAAGGTTGTTGTAAGTTGTTTCATAAAACTTATCTCCCTCTTGGAAGTTGAAATGTATGTTTAGCAGGAACCAAAATTCTGGTAGTAGTAAATACCCCCAAACATCAAAGTATAAAAGAATACATTTGTAGCTTGCTTTTTAACAAATTCACATAAACAGCAGGAGCTCTGCAGAGTTAATTTGTACGTAGCAGCATTAGCTACTTATTTGTCAGCATTGTCCCCTCATCAGTATGTGTAGTCAAAGTTGTTTTGTGATTTGAAAGAAAGCTCTAGCAGACAAACATAGTTAAACATAAATGTCTAAGGATCTGGACTTGAAACAAGTCAGGCAAGCTTCATCATTGAAAGAGTCGTGAGAGTTATGTAGTTTTATAAAAGGGGGTTGGAAAAACAGTTAAGGCCAGGTCATTAAAACAACCATCACATAGATGAAGCTGTACAAGCTCATTACCTCATTTGCTTGTCCTTTTTTGTTTCAACACATTTAAGAACAACTGACCTTATAAAAACAGTTTTAGGAGGACAGAAGTAACTTGACTTACAAACAGCTCCCTTTGTGAATACTCATCTGAAAGGGGCCCAATGACATATATATGAACTTGACATGGATAAGTAAAGGAAAACTGTTGACAAAGGTTATCTCTTGTTATTGAAGTTAAACAGATGATTTTTTTCTGCTTCCTAATATTTTTTGTTCTCTCATTTCCCAGCTTAATTATGTATTATTTTCTGTTAGAAAAACGTAAGCAGAAGTATGTCATTATTCTCTCATTGACTTTTAAAGGCATTGATCTGTTAAACATTTATTAAGTACATTCTTTGGGCCAGGAACAGTACAATACTGAAAAATGCAAGATTAATGTGGTACAGCCTCATATTTTGGGTAATTTATCAATCTGAGAATGTAACAGACTATAAACAAATATGTACATATGAACTGAATAGTTCCAATCTTATAGAGATATAGTGGAGGATTAAAAGAAAAGGAGATTGGTATCTTCTGGTGAAATGGTCAGGAAAAAGATAGTGCTTGAGCTGGTTTTAAAAGTTTAGCTCTTAATTCTCTTAATTCTTAACTCAGGGAAATGGACAGTGTAGTTTACTATGGACCCAAAAATAAAATAAAATTTAAGTCATAAGGAATTTTGTGCAATGCTTCAAAGAGTAGAGAATTATATTCTTCAGCCCTTCCTTTGTCAATATGCATCATTTGTCCTAGTACATTTTTACCTCTCTTCCAATTAATAAAATAAAATCATGATATTTACTTAAACCATAATAATATAGGGCTATTGAGTGAAAAAAGAGAATAGAAAAAATGAACATTATTGTGAAAACAGCATTTTCCTTGAGAAGGAAGAGAGGTAAATAGAAATATCAAAGCTCTTGAAGGACCTTGCATTATCAAGAAAATTGTACTTAAAATTACATGCACATGTCAACAGGGGGTAGTTTGAATTCTAATATTTACATGTAATATGAGTCATAAAGCATATGGCTGAAAATTTAATTCTAGTATAGATGCTTCTTGTCAAGTGTCTGGTAAAATGTATGCAGATAGGGTATAGCATGAGGAGTGCTGCAATATTTGCCATTATTGAAAGTAGATTGTCTTTGCAGTGCATTCTCTCTCTCTCTCTCCTTCCCTTCCCCTCCCTCCCTCCCTCCCTACTTTTTCTTCTCCCTTCTCTCTCTACCTTCTTTCCTTTTTATCTTCCACCCTTTCTTCTACCCTTTCCTTCTTCTCTCTTCTTCTCCCTCCCTTTATTCTCCTTCCTTTCTTTTTCTCTTTCACTATCACCTACGTGTCCTACACTGAAGTAGGATACTAGTATGGTTGCAAGGGCTCCCCAGGTGATTCTGATGTGTTCCCAATTTTTAACAGCCTAGGCTGTATGGCTACAATTTAAGCACAAATAATTCTAGTATTTTACACTTCAAATTTGGAAGTTTTATGTTTTACCTTTCTACTCATTCAACACTATTTAAAACAAAACAAAATAAACAAAAGTTCCCTTTTCTAAACATTCAAGCTTGCATGCTTAGGCTATGTGGTCGTAAGGTTTTCAAGAGGTTATTGAACTCAAACCTTACTGTGGTCGTAAGGTTTTCAAGAGGTTATTGAACTTAAAACTGGAGACTGCTCATAACTACTGTTCAGTAATGGTAATGCGCCATTCATGTGCACCTCATTTTTCTTCTAAGAGTGATTCAGAAACATGCCCATGATAAAAAATGTGTCCTTTCTTAAATAGTTTTCCTTTCAATAATATACGTATTAATATCAAAATACATGTATAAGTTAGTATTTTTCTATAAAAATTGCATTTAGAATTATTTGAGGAGCAACGTGTGTTTCATGGTGAATTACTTATGCATTCAATAGGGATTTATTGATCATCCTTTATATGCTAAACACTAAATGCTAGAGATCAAAGATTAATAAAATTCACTCATTTAGGATCTCAGAAACAAGAGAGAAAAACACATATAAAATAATTTCAATATAATGTGCTATGTAATTTGTACAAAATGTAGTAGGACATAAACAGGTTAGTAATGAATTCAGTTTAGGTGGGATAGAAAAAGCTTCAGGAGACTGTAGGTTTAGGTGCATTCAGTAGAATTTCCTAAGTAGATCAGGAAGGAAAGGCCATTCTATCCCAGGAACAGCATGTGAAAATGTACCACCAAGGTGTCAGAGATCACATGTTCTTTACGGAGCTCTAAGTAGCATGGACTAGGGCCAGTGAAAAGCGCCTGGTGGGGTGGGGGGAGGGAGGAGATAGGATTGGAGAGGTAGCAGGGACCACCAGCTGGTGCTTGCGGCTCTCCCAGGAGATTAGATTTTACTAAAACTAGTCTTTCAAGAGTTGCAGGAAGGAGAGTGATAGCTAACTTGTTTGTTATTTGGGGAAAGATTACTCAGAAAAGGTGCAATAAATACTGGGGAGAGGGGTAAGGAGGAGATTGACAGCTGGGAGAGCAGTTAGGGGGCTGTTTGGATGCTCCGGTAAGAACTGAGATGAACAGAGGAAGGATAACACATGGGCTAGGCAATTTACATAGAATTTTGTGAATTATTAGATATGGAGGCCGACAAGAATAAACTCTAGATTTCACGAAACACAGTATTGCAGAAAAAGTGCTGGGGAATCATCGAGAACAGTGCTAAACATTAAGGTGCATATGAATCACTGGGGGGTCTTGTTAAAATGTAAATTTTACTTCAGAAGTTGAGGGCAGGGCCTGAGATTCTGCAGTTTGAGCAAGCTCCCAGGTGGTCAGAGTGGCTGGTCTACAGACCACACTTTGAGGAGAAGGGGCCATGGAAGCCAACTAAGTGAAGGGCTGATGTGTGTGGACACACATCCATGTGTGATGAAGAAGGTACAACCAAGGAAAGAAAAAGGGTCAAGCTCTGCAAGAGAAGGGAGAGTGAGGATTCCCAAACACACATATTTCTCACTGAAAAAAGGGGTTCAGGAGTTCCCACCATCCAGAGATGGTTGTTAGCAGAAAGCAGATGTTTAAATTTAATACAGTTTAAATGGGCCCTAAAATTTCTTAAAGTAAAGTTATAGTTAAAATTTTATCTTGGAAAAGAAAGATGAACATTAAATTATCTTACAATTGTGAGGATATATTAGCATGAATTAAGAATAGATGACGCTTTGTGTGTGTGTGTGTGAGGTTAGTTTTAAAAAATATTGTCATCTGTTTTCACAGCACAATCATGAAGAGATTTGTTTTTGCAAAACTCTCCAAGGAGCTACCTAATTTTTTCAGGACCTTTGATATTCAAATCATTATCTTTTAAAGAGCCCATTCCATAATTTCTCTCTTCAATTGTTAAAGGATATAAATCTGCCAGGCACTGTTTAATAATCTCCTTGTATTTTATCAGGGCAGTTATCTCAACACTTCCATCACTGCATGAAACCGTGTGTCATTTGCATGATTTTGATTACCTTCCATTATATTTGCATTGAATAACATTGGATAGTTGCCATATATAAAAATCAGTGGCTTAAGATGGATGCCACTGTTAGGCAGTGAGGGATATTTTAGTGGGATCTGAGGGGTTTCATTTAAAAAGTGTCATAATTTGTAAATATTTGAGTTTTGATGGCTGTTGCTGCCTTACGCAGCTTCACAATGGCAGGACTTGGGTAGCACGAACTCAGGGTTGACTACAGACTTAGCATGGGTGGTCACCCATGTACTCTGATATTGGGATGAGTGGAAACAGAAGAGGATGATGTTTTCACTTAATTCACTCATTTTAGGGAAGTAGTCTATTAACTATATGTAGAAAGGTTGATGCATTGTGTTTCTGCAGCTATGAAAATTGAAATGTATTCGTTTGATTTGGTTATATTCTCATCCATCAGGGAGGGAATAATCAGGAAGTATCTGGAGTTCTGGGGACTGCCTGAAGTTACCAGTGTTAGAGTCTCAGTGAAGGCTCAGGGTATCCCCCAAACCCCGGTAACATACTGGATCCACAAAAGGTGCAAGCTAAAGGAAAAGCCTGAAAAGTTGCTGATTGGCAGCTGAATGAAAACAAAACTACCCATGTGATGGGGGTTGGGAGGTAGGGACACCTAGATTCTAATCCTAGCTTTTCATTTAAATTTAGCAGTCTGGCATACCTTAGTTTCCTTTTCAGCTCTAACATTCTCTGACTCTGTGTGCATAGTGTTACGAGAATGGGTTTTGAAATCATATAGATCTGGCCTGGAATCCCAGTTCTGTCACTTACTATATGATCCTGACTAAGTTCTTTTCTGAACCTTATTTTACTGATCTTTAAATTAAGGATTTTAATATCTACTGATAGAGCCCATCTAATAAAGAACATCAAGGACATATCTGTAGTCCAACAGAGTTAGGCTTATTAACTTGTCACATCAAGACAGGTGGCACACCAGAGGAACCATGGAGCATCTCACCAAGCAAAGGAAGACACAGGGTTAAAAATAGGACTTGAGGGACTTCCCTGGTGGTGTAGTAGTTAAGAATCTGCCTGCCAATGCAGGGGACACAGGTTCGAGCCCTGGTCCGGGAAGATCCCACATGCCGTGGAGCAACTAAGCCCATGTGCCACAACTACTGAGCCTGTGCTCTAGAGCCCCCAGGCCACAACTAGTGAGCCTGCGAGCCACGACTACTGAAGCCCACGTGCCTAGAGCCCGTGCTTCACAACAAGAGAAGCCACCACAGTGAGAAGTCCGTGCACCGCAACGAAGAGTAGCCCCCGTTCTCTGCAATTAGAGAAAGCCCGCATGCAGCAACGAAGACCCAATGCAGCCAAAAATAAAATAAATAAATTTATATTAAAAAAAAGAGTGGACTGTTCCATTTTTACTGATCTGATTTCAAATAGCTAAGTTTCTGATAGTCTATGATTTCAGCAATCAAAGTGTCTTGGCTCTACATCCTCCAGTAAAATAACAAAAGCAGTATTTAGAGGTTGACTTAAGCTTGTACTAGGGCTTCCCTGGTGGCGCAGTGGTTAAGAGTCCGCCTGCCGATGCAGGAGACATGGGTTCGTGCCCCGGTCCAGGAAGATCCCACATGCCGCGGAGCAGCTAGGCCCGTGAGCCATGGCTGCTGAGCCTGCGCGTCCGGAGCCTGTGCTCCGCAACGGGAGAGGCCACAACAGTGAGAGGCCCGCGTACCGCAAAAAAAAAAAAAAAAAAAGCTTGTACTAATAAAATTAGACAATGCATGTGAAGTGCTGGGCACAGTTCTCTAAGCAATTACTACAATTATTAGTAGTAGTAGTAGTAGGATTGCTTAGCTGTCCTTTCACACATAAACCTTCCCATAATAAAATTGGTTGTTGAGTTAAAAGTGCCCAGTCTTTAGTCACTAAAACACAACTTTGAAAATTTAATAAGTCAATAAAGGAATGGAGTCCATTTTTTTTTAACATCTTTTTTGGAGTATATTGCTTTACAATGGTGTGTTCGTTTCTGCTGTATAACAAAGTGAATCAGCTATACATATACATACATCCCCATATCTCCTCCCTCTTGCATCTCCCTCCCACCCTCCCTATCCCACCCCTCTAGGTGGTCACAGACCGAGTCCATTGTTTTGACCTTAGAAGCCCAATGCTTTGAAAAGATGTCTGATTCAGCATAGTCACCTGTTGCCATTGAAAATACAGATTTCCCACTTGATCAGAAATGCTGCTCAAGGGGCTTGGGATGGAACGTGTATTTGCACTTTTCAAAAACTCCTGGTTTTGATATCCAGTCAAAATTTCAGAAACATTCTTATAACCAAAGAGGATGGGGAAGCAACGTCACAGTGTACTATATACTATTCCCAAATGGTTAGGATTAAAGATTTAGAACATCAAAGAATATGGCTTAAAGGTCATCTAGTCCAGATTTCGCTCAGTATTGAAATGCACGATGCAACATCCCTGATACCTAGATTTTTCAACCTGGATACTTTCAGTGTTGGTAAAATCAATCTTATGCTACTATATGCTTTGATATTGGACATTTCCTATCATGAGTAAGTCCTTGTTGTCTCTCATATTCCATTCACTGTGCTAGTTCTGCCTTGTGTTGTATCAACTGAGAGGTCTACTTCTTTCTGTTACATTATGGCCCTTTAAAATAACAAGCTCCCTAAACTTGCCTTCTTCCAAGAAGAATATGCCCAGACTTTTCAGTTCTTCCTCTTATGTTATGCTTGCAGGGCTTCCACCTTCCTGGTTATTCTCATCTGGACACACTCTTGTTGGTCAATATTATTATGCTCAGAACAGAATGAAATTCTCTGAAACATGCCAGGTTGGTCTGATCAGCCTAGATCAGAGAAGAGTAAAAAGGCTTATTCATAACAAATGATGATACATTTTTTCTTTTGTAGGACTAATGAAATTTATTGCAATTTAAATATATTATCCTTTCCTTTAAGAATTATGATTATAACTGACATAAAGAAAACATTTTCCACTCTAACAACTGATGTTTGTTAAAGTCAAGTCCAGTTGGACAGAACATGGTAATGTTCACCTATTATAATGTATATCTCAGTGATGAATCAAGCTAAAATTTTCTCATCAGTCCACAGGATGATTTAAGATACATTGTATTTTTGAATCCCCTTTAGAAGTCACTATGCTAGGGTTTCCCAAATAGCTGATCTAGAGAGAATTTCAGAGTCTTAAAATTTGGCTTTAGATCTCTAAGCATCTTCCTGATTGAGAAGTAGACAAATTCAATGGGAAAACAGCTTAGAGGCCACCACTGCCTTTTCTCTTCTGTTTTATTGCTTTGAACTTTAGGTTAAAATTCAACTCTCTCCCCTTTCTCCTTACTCTCCTAGCAAGCTCAAATATATTGGATTAGCTGATACACAATTTGTTAATTCAGGAATGATGTCAATATAATGTGAACTTAGATTGGTTCATACACGTTTTTTCCAAATTATTAACATTTTGCACCAAAAGTAACAGAAGCAACGTATAGTAGTACAGCTGAACACAGCAAGCTGAAGTTACGTGGTTCTTTACAGGATGATACTTTACCTGATGTCATGTTTCCTGACTTGATGTGGACATTCATTTTGTCCCTCTTGCTGTGGTGTTCCCAGATTGTGCGTTTTGCTCTTTATAGCTCAGCAGCCTCAATAGGTCCTTACCTCCCTTTCCATCAAGTTGCCTTCAAATTTTCTTGAAAGTTAAAATCCTGTGTTTACTGAAGTCTTTCCTTATTTATTAGAAACTAAGATATATTTTTAACTGTGTTAGTATGCTAGTACAATTATTGTTTTGTAAGTTCTCTAATCAAATTATATAGGTTTGAGTGGTCTGATAGAACCCATTATCCTGTAACGCTTTTTTTTTTTTTTTTTGCGCCGTATGTGGGCCTCTCACTGCTGTGACCTCTCCTGTTGCGGAGCACAGGCTCCGGACGCGCAGGCTCAGCGGCCATGGCTCACGGGCCCAGCCACTCCGCAGCATGTAGGATCTTCCCAGACCGGGGCACGAACCCGTGTCCCCTGCGTCGGCAGGTGGACTCTCAACTACTGCGCCACCAGGGAAGCCCGACCCTTCTTGTTTTTAATGCATGATTTTGGAAACATGATGTTTTCTTAAGGAATGCATATTTTGCATTTTATTTGCAGGGTGTTTAGGACTTTCCCAGCCAGAACTGGTGGACGGACAGTATGGTTTGAAGGGTTTTGTGGGGCTGGGGTCCTCTAACCCTCACCCAACTCAGTGCCTGTGCCTCTTCTAACACAGACATTTGGGGTCATCCTCAACATCAGTGCCAATATGCCTCCCTAAATGTGAAAATCTAATGGCTGAATAGATGACACTTTTCCCTCTCAGGAATTGTAAGCCACCTCAGTACCACTACACACAGAGGCTGACCCATAAAAACAAATTCTCAGGATTCCCACATTTCTGTCCCATGTCAGTGGCCTCTATCCCATTCCACTCAGTCTTACCCAATATGGTTTTTGCTTTATCTTTACTCCTTGGCTTTAATTTCTTGTCTCAGGCCCCAAAGTTGATAATTATCTCTTTCCCCTCCCTATGTGGAATTCACTTTGGCTTTCCTCAGGTGTTTGCTCCATGAACTTTGTGTGCTTTCTTGTTTATTCTGTCTTTTCTATTCCAGTTCTAAGCACAATGGAGCCTTCTCAACCAGGCTGATTTCTCAGCAATGTCTCTGATTGAAACAACCTTGGCCAATCCTTAAGAGGAAGTTAGAAAGACTAGTTAGATTTAGAAAGACTCTGTCATGGGAGCACAGAATGACATTTTTGATCCTGCGAGTTTACTTTCAAAGTCACCCTTACTCTCCAATAAGGCTATGCCTTTTCAGTCTTTATATCTGCAAAAGCAGTCTATTTATTAGCACAAGCCCAAAGTGGAATTCACTTTATACTGCAGACTTCTAGGTCTTTGGTTCTTCTTTTATAATGTTTTTTAATGTTATTTTCTATTCTGGTAAGTTCTCCAAGTATGTAACATTATTCTACATGTGGGAGGATATTAATATAGAAGGTAAAGGCTCATTAATTCTTTCAGATCAGTGGCAGGTCATTCAGGAATCTTTTGTGCCATATAACAACTTCCTACTCTAAAATCATTAGACTCTATCCCAGTGTATCTAACAGCCCCATAAAATCACAGCCTGGACAAATCCTGGAAGACGCTGGCTGTGGTGCCATCAGTCCAGGGCTGGTAATGCTCACATTGACTCAGAGTTGGCAAGTTCAAGGACTACTAGGTCAAAACATGAAACTTAAACATTTACTTTACTAGATTTGCTTTTAAAAAGAAAATGAAGGGTTTTTATTAAAGCCTCTAAGGATTTACACAATACTTTTAGTTGGTTCAATGTTTATGTATTTGGTTAGAATCTTTCTCAAAGAGAAAGCTAGTCCAATGATTTGTCATTATGTGTAACAAAGCTGCTTGCATTTCTAAATGCACGGGAAAGAGAAAACAGCCATTGTATTTCATCAACAGAAGGAATCTATCAATATGTAGAGCACTAACAACCATTCATTTGTATATTTAAAATATAGCCAGATGAAATAAATTGTGTCTAATTCTCAGAAAACTGTTTTACCAGCCAAGTATATTTAAGGAAACACTACTTATGTTTGGTAAATATAAATAAGATACAATTATTTCTACTTTAAAAATGTAATTGCTGTTTTGGAAGTAGAAGCTCAGTACTCTTGTCTCAGTCAATAGAATCACTGATTTTTGTTAAAATGTATTTTTGTGCTGGACTTAAATTGAATAAAACTTCTTTGACTATATATTATTTATTTTACCAAAATTAAATACTTTCAATATCATTGTTCAGTTACAGTAATTTACATGTTGAATCAATAGATAATAAAATTTTAAAAATATGTAACGCCACCTCTTAGCTTACAGTGATTAGTACCTTAATCTAAATGCTTGACTTCATAAAATCATAAGTACTTTGTTAAATGTTATAGTATATTAGGAATGCAATCTGCATTTTGAAATCTGGTTAATGTTAATTTTAAAAATAGCTATAAAAGAATGTGGGAAATTAAAGAGCATTTAATAGTATTTAATGTAAATTATGCAAATAAACATTCATCTATCCATATTAATGTTTTTATATATGCATTCTACATAAAAATTTTGCAAGTTAGGTAATCACTGAAATGCAACATGTAATGATCATTTATTTAGTCAAATATTTAAAGTAATTTTTTATAAATAATAAGCAAAGCACAATACTGGAATATGGCTTCGCTAATTTTAAGTCTTATATATGTGTGTGATTTAAAATATTTATTTGGTTTTACTATGTGCTGTGCCCGAGAGGAACCAAGGAAGAATATTACATTTTGATGATGCTAGAGGACAATGCCATTCTTTAAAATTCAAGCACTTGGCTCTTTGCTTACATGAACAGTCATGACTTTTTGGTTTGCCCTTCATGCAGTCATGGGACAATGGTGTGACAATGCTTTGAAAGCAGTACTTTCATTTACAAGCCCCTACTAGCAGTTGTGTTACTAATACTTTACAACAGGCTTTTGTGATTTGTTTGTATTCCTAAACCTGTTTTAATAATGAACAATTGGAGGCCCATAGAGGTTAAAAACACTGTCACACAGCAAGGAGGCAGAAAAAAAAAATTCAAACCTCTGGTTCTCCAAGTCTGGAGATTATAGTTACTGGTAATTTTATTCTTTGTGATCTTCTACAACTAAGACGTTTTTGCTATCATAACTTGAGCACTGACCTAAAAATGATACACTGCCATTCTATATTGCAAAGGTGGCAATGTTCTTAATATCCATGAAGAGTGCTACTGAAGGAGTTTTACACCCTGGAGGCTGCACAGTGCTTATAAAGAGAATCTAGACTAGAATGTTATTCCTCAACCTGGTTGTTTTCATGTTAGGCAGTATTCTGTTTCTTGAAGAAGAATGAAGTCCATAATTATTTATCCCACCATGTTAATACAACTCAATGATAAAGAGCTTGTAGTCTAGATTTAGCCAGACCTGGGTGTGAATTCTGGTTCTGCTGCCTAAGCAGTTCTGTACTCTAAGGAAGTTATTTAACTTACGGATAACCTCACTTACCTTATCTTTATATCAGGAATAAATACTACTACTTAGCTGATAAAGTTATTGTGAGGATTACCATGGCGTAATTGACCAGCTAAAATGCTTAGTGTAGTGCCTAAAATATATTAATATTAAAAATATTAGCTGTTACCAATGTTAAGATTCCCAAGAAATAGCATGTAGTCAGTGAATAATTGTGAAATTTTATTTGGTCAATTAAAAAAACAATTGCTTTACCTTTCCCACACAAAGTGGATATTATGTCTTTGTACCTGGACATTTAAAAGATCTCTGAGATATCAGTAGCTCCAGGAATGTTGCTCACTGTTTTAAAACTCCTCTATAATTCATCAACAACATTGTGCTCACCTTTGCCCCTAACAATCTTCCCTGACACAGAGTTTCAGCTATAGTGCACAACAATGACCTCATTTTCCCTCACTGGTATCACTGAGAGTAGCGAATGTGAAATTATCCCTGCTTGACTTGGCTGCAGACAGCACAGTTGCCTCATCATACAAGTGTGGGATTTCCAGTTTTTCATAAAGTATATGTAGTCCCTGCCTAGCTTTCCAACTGCTTGTTCTACTTTGTCCTCACACATCACAGTATAAGACTCCCCAATTACTAAGTTTCTGGTTCCTCTATGTGCTTAGATACTATTTCCTTCTTCTAGAATGTTAATGGACTTCTTACCCATAAAAATTTAACTCAAAGTTTGTTTTCTGTCTGAAGGTTTTCTCAACTCTGCCGTTCAGCAAACTTAGGGGAGGTCAGAGAGGTATTTTCTTGCAGTGGTTCCCAGTGGGAGTAGAGGTAGAAAGACTCAGAATTACCTAGGGAGTTTTTTTTTTTTTTTTTTAAGGATTTGTATGATAGGGGCTTTCCTTCCCACAAATGTTGTTGGAATGAGCACTAGAATGTGTAATATAAAAAATTTCCCAGATATTTCTAACAAAGCATCCACTACTTCTTCCTATAGCCTCAAAGAGAAGAACTGGTTCTTGATTTGATTTTATGGCTCTCATACTACCTGGTTAGGGTATAGTCACATTGTTTTATAATTGCTTATCTCTGTGTTTGTTACCCCACCAAACTTTTCAAGGGCTTTTCACCATTTTAATCCCAAGAAAGTATAGTACCTGATGGAAGTACCTGATGGAAGTTAATTGGTGCTTTTATTTTGATATGTGAATGAACATATTTTAGTACCATATTACTTATTTTATTGTCACTTAACTAGACACCTCAAAGTGAATAAAGAAAGTCACATTAATTTGTGTTTAGATCGATAGAGAGAAAAAATAGTCTATGCATAAAGTGCAAACACTTCCCTTCATAAGAAAGCCCTCAGGTCATCATCCACTTTAACTGTATACAGAACTATAAGGTTAGTTTGCTGGTGTTCTAGCTTACCAATTAGTAAATTGGATGTAAGAAAAGTGAATGGATTTGGTTGGAATCTTCTGCAGAAGGATGCACCATTTAGCAGCAAGAGTTGATAGTCAAACAGACTATCAATAACACAAATCCTAAAATAGACACCTAAAATAGCTGAAAAGTTTGGGGCGTTTTGATTTAACAATAAACATCTCCATAGATATGTTACTCAGGAGCAACAAAAATAAAACAAATGCATATTTATAATCATTCTAAGTTGTATTAAAATGTTAAATTGATTATAATAAATTGAAAGTAGAATGTACATGAATATGCATTGATACATATTAAATGTACATCAAAATGTGTACATTGAATGTAGAATTTATGTTAAAATGATAAAAAATACATTTCAGCTATGTGTTAGAACTTAAGTAGCACACAGAGAAGTGAGGTGAATGTGTGCATAACATAATGTGATAAATGTTGCCATAGAAGAATGAATTATTTCTATGGAATCAAAAGGGGAGCTACTCACTTTGAGTTGAAGAGTTATGAAACACATGAGAGATGATGAATAAGCTGGTGTTTAAAGAATAGGTGGCTTTCTGGGTAGCATTTCACAGGAGTAAAATCAGAAGTACAAAGGAGAGCCTGGGGTACTTGGAGGAGTTGAGAAGTTCTGTGTTGTTGAATTATAGAGAGGTGAAGATTAGAGATGAGTTGGGAGAAGTTGAAAGAGATGGAAAAACTTGTAGGCCATCCTGAGGAGGTCTGAATCAATACTATTGACAACAGAGAGGTGGCAAAGGTTTGTAGCAAGGTAGTGGTACGATTAGATGTATTTGGGTATTTTTGTTGTTGTTGTTAAAATAAAATACAAAATAGAGACCAGATTTGAAAATTCCCTGAGCAGATAAAGCCAGTTAAACCACATAAGGAAACCTAATTTAGCTTATCCTGCAATGCAAGTGAAACTTGGGTCATTTTTTGTAAATGCCTCTGAAAATCACAAATAAAATCTAAATTGTCTTCCAAAAATGGCATAAGATAACCACTTTTACCCAGTCCCCTGTCATTTGGAGAAACTCCAGTGCTATAACCAATGTTTGTAAAGAATAAACAGCCTCTGCATCTTCACTATGTTAAGTTGTCCTATTATGACAGGCCTCTGAGCTTCATTCCACTGTTGGTTTGAAGACTCCCAGTTCATGAACTGTGCTTCTGTGCTCAATAAATTCTTACTAATCTGTTTTTTTTTTATTAATCTGGTTTGATTTTTGGTAGTTTCTGGATTTTGACAGTTTGTTTTAGTCAGAGAACTTTAGTGAATGAATGGAGAGTGGATTTAGTAGGATGACTGGTTAGGTGACCATGGCAAGAGTTCAGGAAAAGTTTTTTTTAAGGTTTGAAAAAGACTGAAGAGAAATGATATATTAAAAAGTTATTTAGGGGCTTCCCTGGTGGCCCAGTTGTTGAGAGTCCGCCTGCCTGCTGATGCGGGGGACACGGGTTCGTGTCCCGATCCGGGAAGATCCCACATGCCACATGCCGCGGAGCGGCTGGGCCCGTGAGCCATGGCCGCTGAGCCTGCGCGTCCAGAGCCTGTGCTCCGCAACAGGAGAGGCCACAACAGTGAGAGGCCCATGTACCGCAAAAAAAAAAAAGTTATTTAGGAAGAAACGAAATTGAGTTATTTGTAGTGAGGTGGTTGGACCTGGAGTCTGTCATACAGAGTGAAGTCAGAAGGAGAAAAACAAATACCGTATGCTAACACATATATATGGAATCTAAGGAAAAAAAAAAAAGGTCATGAAGTACCTAGGGGTAGAATGGGAATAAAGACACAGGCCTACTAGAGCATGGACTTGAGGATATGGGGAGGGGGAAGGGTAAGCTGTGACGAAGTGAGAGAGTGGCATGGACATGTATACACTACCAAACGTAGGGTGCATAGCTAGTGGGAAGCAGCCGCATAGCACAGGGAGATCAGCTAGGTGGTTTGTGACCACCTAGAGGGGTGGGATAAGGAGGGTGGGAGGGAGGGAGACACAAGAGGGAAGAGATATGGGAACATATGTATATGTATAACTGATTCACTTTGTTATAAAGCAGAAAGTAACACACCATTGTAAAGCAATTATGCTCCAATAAAGATGTTAAAAAAAAAAGTTATTTAGGGCTGATTGGAGTGGAGAAAAGAGTTAGGTGGAACCCCTTACTGGAGAGAGGGAAATGAAGATGAGGCATAGGTTTGGGCAGAGGGAAATGCATGTAGCTTGGAACGTGCCACTTATGAATAAAATACCAGTGGGACATCCAAGTGGAAATGTTTTCTAAGCAGAAATATGAATGGGAGATTTGGGAATTTGTTGGATCAGGAGATTCAGATTTGATCACTGTCACTCACAGGAATGGATGAATACTACCAAGACAGAACATACAGAATGAAAACAAAAAAGAAGATTATGGACAGAACTCTGAGATAGCATATCTTTAGAGATAAGCAAAGAAAATAGGGTGTCAATGTCAAAAGAAGCAATGTTGTGAAAGGTTAAAAGAGGAATAGGAGAGAGTTCTGTGTGCCATGGAGAGAGTCACCTGTTGGATCAACAATGTCACATGTTGCAGGGAAATGGAGTAGAAAAATGGTTATCCCATCATACAGTGTAGAAGCCACTCATTACTTTAGTTTGATTGCCTTCAGTGGATTAGTAGAGCCAGTCATCTGAAGTGTGCAGATTGAGGAGCAAGTGGGAGATCAGAATGTAAACAACAATGTCAAGTCCTTTTTGCAGAAGAAGGGACTCAAGGGGAAAGTCAGATGAAGTTAAATTATATGTGGGAATATTCTTTTGAGAGTTTTGAGTGATTCTGAAATTTGAGGTTTTTCAACCAGATTTCTTACCCTGTAGTTCATTCAGCTGTAATAAGTAGATGTCTGCTTGAAGTAAGTGCGATACTTTTCCTTAGAGTAGACTTGTTTGTAAAAATGAAAATTATAGATTTTCACCTTTTAAAAATAGTGTCTACAGACACTAGCTATTTATCTCTCTTCTCTGGAAAGATCTCACTTGTTCTAGTTTAATCTCACTTTCCTTAGAAGTTAGACTTTCCAAGTTAAATGATGATGAATGATAATTATTCCTAATGAAATCTCAACTGGGCACCAAGAAGCTAGGCAGCATAGACTAGGGATAAAAAATATTATATCTTATTGTTTTGTAATAAGATAAATGTTATATCTTATTTATTTTTGTAATTATGATTAACATTTTGGTAACTTTTAAAATTCAAAAGCCTGTTATATCATTTTTGCTTTTGTATCAACTCTATTGTTAATTATCTCTCACTCTATATCTTAATGGGTACACTGTGAAAAATAAATTTCAGAAAATATGGAAAACAGTGATTTTCAGAATCATTTTTTTTTTCCAGAAAGGCTAATTTTAATTACCACGGAGCTATAGGTGCTACAGCTGAATGAGTGTATGGGTTACATGGTCATAGGACACTCAAAAGCTGCTAGCTGAAAACTATGCTTCAGTGAATACTGGAAAGTTTGTAGATTTTCACAAACCAAAACAAGGTTAAGTCTATCAGAATATCAGTAAAATAGAATTCTTTCAGTATGAATAAATTTAAAGTAGGACTGAATAGTACAAGTGTGATAACACAAATATGAGGAGAAGAAGAGTGTCTGGTGTCCTCTTGCATTTTCTGCAAGCTCCCCTTCAGTTGCTCTTCTATGAATGTGTATTCGTTTATGAGGGCCAGAGGTGGAAGTATTAGTCTCAAGAAAATCCCTGAAGTGACTTAACGTTGAATTTCTGCTGTTTTATACATCACAATTTATTTTCTATGGGGAAAATTGTCTTTGATATATCAAGTTCAGGCTTTTAAAATGATAGGCTAATAAAAATACAAGCTTATATATTAAAAATAACAAAAAATACAAATATTGTAATCATATAAATCATTTGTGTAAGTTCTGTCCGTTACCACAACAGGATATTTTAATGATGAATATCAAATTGGAAACTTTCCTAGCTTTTTATCTATTTAAATGTTCAAAAGAATTAATTTCTATAGGTAACTGTGTACACACACACACAGTGTACATGTGCACAGATGCAAATCAAAATAATTTCCAAGCCTGTTATACTTTAAAAAATAGATACATCTCAGACTAGCCCAGAAAGAAACCAGGAGAAGTTCTACATAACCACATGGGGTCCCTTGGTTAAAAAAAAAATAATGTGCTAGTACCTAATATTTTCTTTTGCAGGTTTCAAAGTCCTCTCATTCTAGCCTCAGCCTAACTCAGAGTAGGACCCCACTTTAAAGAAAAAAAGTATTTTGGGAGGGTTGCAACTTTTCCATGGTTATGACAAGTATGTACAAGATCTTCATATTAAAATTAATTCTTCTGATTCCTAATGTATTTTTCTTTCCTAGTATTAAAGAATAGTTGAATGCAGGATCTTTGTAACCAGATATCCTTGGCTAAAATTCTGTTTTCACCATTTACTAGCTTAGTTAAGTTACTAGTAGATCTTTTTCAGTTTTCTTTCATGTAGAATGGAGAAAATAATGGTACTCAGAGAGTGACTGGGTTAAATGATAAAATACTTGTTCAGCATTTTAATTTTGGCAGACAAGTTAAACACCTGTAATATTAAATATTATTTTTATTATTCCTGAATAATTTACATTTATTTATTAAGATAAGTTGTCTCCAAATTCATGATCTAGCAAAGAGAAAGTATCTTGACTTTTGAAATATAATATGCCGTCTCCAATCTTTAGTTTTTCATTTCTTCCTCTTACCTACATGGATCAGTGTGTGTCGGCTGTCCTGAGAGCAGGGATAATCACCATACCTTTGTAATCCTCTAATTCTATAAATTGGAAAAAAAATTGGAATTCTTTTCAATATATTTTTACTATCGATGGTTGTTCTGGAAAATGACTACTCCTCTGCCTGTTGACCATGTAGTTTTCAAAGACATTATATTTTGAACTATTACTGTTAGTAAATAGACACATGTCAGACTAACTCAGAAGGAAGCCAGGAGAAATTTCAATCAGTACTTCTTGAATTTAATGCTGTCTCCACTCCTTATATGCTATATTATGTTGGCTGTAGAGCTAATGCTATCATATCTGAAATAGAAGGTCTGATACAACTCTTGATCATTTTTGCCTGTATTGCAGGTAGCTGTTGCTATGGTTAATTTCTTTCTTGGATCTCTACTGTATAATAATTCTAATAATATAATAATAATGATTATGACAACAACAGTGACAAATATTCATTGAGCGTCAGGGACTGTATTCGGAATTTTGATGTATACTAAGTAATTTAATTATTGCAGAAATTGAGGCAAGTACCATTATGATCTTTTACAAATAAGGAATTTGAGGCTCTGCAATATTAAATACTTCACCCAGGGTCACACAGTACAACTGGTAGTATTCCATCCCCAGTGTTAGAATTGTTGTTCTAACTGCATTGTGATACTGTATGAGGTAGGAAAGGGAGGAGAAGGCAGATTTTCCCAAAATCTGACTTTAAGAGAAAGGGACAGGGATCTGGTCTTACCTCCCCAGCTGCCTATACAGTTTCTAACTGGCCAGCCTATAAAATCTTCCAAGCCGATTTAAGTAATTAGTAGACATTATACTGAAAGTCATTGCAGAGCTTTAAATCCCAACTTCTTTTATTTGTGGATTAGACTTTCTGAGTCACAATGACTGTGAATCCCCTCATGACTAACAATTTCATTAAGTAGAATTATTTCTGACCTCATACTTCTTGATTAAATCCATTTAAAGAAACTGGTTTATGAAACAAAGTAATTAAATCTCGTATTAATGAAGAAAAACGGAATGACTCTGTATACACCAGAATTTTTAAATAGGTAATCTCCCTTAGATTGAGAGGGAAAGTACTAAGATGTCAGTTCGTAAGCAATCTGAAAAAGTAATTAAAATACATATTGATTAAGGATAGTGAAGCTAATCTGTATGATATTGTAATGGTGGACACGTCATTATAATTTGTCAAAATCCATAGAATGTACAACACAAATAGTGAACCATAATGGAAACTCTGGACTTCAGTTAATAATTATCAATATTAGTTCATCAATTTTAACAAATGTACCGCATTGTATTAGCTTGGGCTGCCATAACAAAATACTGGGTGTCTTGGTGTCAGAGATTTATTTTCTCACAGCTCTGGAAGCTATAAGTCAGAGATCAGGGTGCCATCATAGTCAGGTTCTGGTGAGAGCTCTCCTGACTTGCAGATGACTGCCTTTTCACTGGGTCCTGACATGGCGGAGAAAGTTCTGGTACCTCTTCCTCCTCTTCTGAGGGCACTAATGCCATCATGAGAGTCCCACCCCTCATGACCTCATCTAAACCTACTTATCTCCCAAAGGCCCCATCTCCAAATACCATCACATTGAGGTTTAGGGATTCAACATGAAATTCGAGGGGCACACAATATAGTTCATTGCATGCATTATTGCAAGATGTTAATAATAAGGGAAATTGTGCAGATGTGTATACTGGGAAGTTGTATTTGGTAACAATCTACTTTCCGCTCAGTTTTTCTGTAAACCTAAAACTGTTCTATAAAATAAATTCTATTAATCTAAAAATTTGAAGTACATATTCTAGGACACAGGAAGATTTAAATGAGCAAACGTAAATCGCATACAAGAAGTGGCAATTTATAATCCCTATACTGAATTTTATAAAACAGTATTATTTCAAATATGCTGTTTTTTTTCTGTCGTTAGAACATTTGTCCCCATCTTGTTAAATGTCCCCATTTAACAAGACCCCCAAAAATATTTGCATGGAAGGGAATTGGAAAATATCATCAATGCTTATACCTAACTTCCAATAATCTTGTGAAAATGGCCTTGTCAATTTTTAAATAACTACAAGGAAAGACTTCAACAGCATCATTTAAGTGAGTGTCACAAACTAGATTTTAGTTGAATAACAAAACAATTTAACTTTGCTTGAAAAACAATTTGCTCAAAAATGAGGAAACTACTTACATAAATGACTGGTTTGCTCATGCTAAAGAGAATTTATCAGAGTTCTCTGGTAGATTCAGTGTTGCTCTCCTAATTTATTTACTGTACTTCAGATTAAAGGATTTCAGAGGTAACACAAGGAGGTTGTAAATATTTAAAAGATGGAGACTTAGATCAGCAATTCCTAAGGTTCTCTCTGTTTAAAATGTATTTTTCCCTTACACTTAAAATGAAGATTGGGATTGTTCATAAATATTCATTTCATGAATATCTTTCCCCAACTCTCTTCCTATAGTGGAAGCCACCTACTCTGAGGAGCCTCAGAGTGCAAAGCATGTTAGAAGAAACTGGCATATGCCAGAAGGGAGTGGCGCCAAGTGTTGGATGCCTTCTCAGACTCCCTCCTCCATATAGCAACTCCAAAGGCACCTGGACAGTGAACACAGAGAAATGATAGGTGCTGGGCCACTACATAATGGTATACCCTCTCGAACGCTTTTACAACCTTATCGTTTTTAAAGTATTTCTATATCCTCTGGGAGGAAGAGTGGCTAAAAAATAAACTTAGCTTCAGAAATTTAGGGTAGTCAGTTAAATAGCTCTGGCTCTGTTGTTTTGTTTGTTTTAAGATAAAAATGAGTTTAAGCCAGTCCAAAGTGAGAGAGAATTTTAATGTGAAAATTCCAAATTGCGTATTGCCATTCATCTAGTTTATTAAGCTTTTCTATATTTCAGGTTTTCATTTTTTTTTCATAATAGTCATTCTACCTTAATTCTGTATATCAAATTTTTTAGGCGACTGCATGGTTTGTCTAAGGGTTTCAGCATAGGCTGTAACAAATCATTGCATCACATAATTGATTTTAAATTGCCTTGTGGGAGGTAGTGTCCTATAGTGGGATGAACATGGGATGAGTTGCCATATCTGGATCCTATATCTAGTTCTGCCACCCTCTGATGTGTGAGATTTGGGTTAAAATTTTTGTTTCTCAAGAAACTGTTTACGTGACATCTGAAACATAATCGTTGGTAAATGGATCCTTCATTGAGCCATTTTGAAGAACAAATGAGCTTACACGTGATGGTTCTTTGTGAAAAATAAAGTAGCATGCAAAGAATAATTATTAAATATGCAGATAATTACAATATTTGACAGGTAATGGCACAAGCCATGGTTATTTTTCATTTGTTGATAATTTGAAGCAGTCTAGAGTTGAGCCAGAACCTTAAAATGTCAACCCCCATTTGTTTAAGATAAACCCACAAGAGTGGCACCAGCAGAACTCTGTATGGAAAAACTAAATCAGTCTCTTTTCATCCATCTTCCACCTCAGTCCTGACAGACTTCCTGACTCTGGTTAGGGTACCTTGACCTCTGTTTTATAAGGTGGAGATCAGAATACTGAACATGTATTTTGTTCTGGTTAAAGATGTTCAGATTTTATTGATGCCATTATTACATCTTAAAAACTAGTTTTGCAAAGAGCTGTATTTCTAAAATGGCATTAATAAATAAAACAAAAAACATGATCAAATGTTACCTTTGTATATTTTAATGTTTGTGAGAAAATGTTGAATAATCATTTTGAAATATGAGAAGGATGAGAAAATGATAAATAGGTGAAACTTATTCTGGGCTTGTAGTTTTCAGTGCTACTTTTAATATCAACCTGTTTTTAATTAAATTACCCCCAAAATTGTTGTATGTATGATAATCTTACTAAAACATGATCTTAGTTTAAGTAGTTTAAGATAGCTTTGTTGGTTACATGGCACTTCAGTACTTAGACTTTTAATGAAATACACCTTTTTTCAGATTTTATTTATACATTTTTCATTAAAGCTTAGTTGTAACTTTAATATCATTGTCACGAAGTCATAGGACTGTTCAGATTTCCTCAGAGTTTGCTGGATAAGTTTTCTCTGTTTGATAGTTATGACTGGTTTAGGATGTGTATGGCAAGGTGACATCACTTTAGTTGCAGCTCAGGAATTGAGAGGATCTCATGAGCATGCTCAGGAGGCATAGTGAGATTTAAGTGTCTTCCTCAGTGGATGTCTCAGAGAAACTACAACTGAACACTAAGGCTTCCATTTCAATTCAAGAGTGTGAGCTTCTAGAAATTTACAAATCTTTGGAGAGACCCAAAATAAGATTTTATACTTTAGAAAGAGACAAAATATACTATTACCTAGAAAGAGAGGCCTAGACAATATTGTTAATTAAAGGGATAATATGGAGGATCATTTATTCAAATTATTGGTTCAAAGGTCATATGCTTCATTTCTGGGTATTGGCTGGTATGCTGTGATGGTACAGCATACCTGAGCTAACCTTTGCCGAGACTGTTCCACTGTGGATCTTTTCAGTGTCAGAGGAACAGATTATACAGTTACCATGGAGAGCCCACAAAGCACATAGGCATTCATGTATGTTGGTCGGCCCATTAAAAATATCATAGCAGAGAGAAATTGACTGCCAAAATCTGATAAATTTGTATCTGCACCAACTGCAATTGAATAATGGTGCCATTTGTAGCACTGACGCTCTAACACTGGCTTTAGATTGGTGGTTGTAGGTAGCAGCAGGGATGGAAATAATAGAGGCAAGAGTCTAGTGTCAACCTGGGCTCATGCCAGAAGCCATTACCTGTGAGCTACCAGCATCCTTAGTAGCTACGCATCTTCTGGGTCGATCTTTCGAGTAATGGCAGGAGAGTTCTAGGAAGCAAGCTCACGATAGTAGCAGAAAATCTTACTATAGAACTTTAGAAAACAAAGGTAACCAGAATCCCTGAAAACTGATTCACAATTAGCCTCCATACATATTTGTTTGTGCTTTTAGGATCAGGTGTAATTTCATTAACAGAGAGCAGTTATGCAAACATCATTCAGATGAACCTCATTGTGAACTTTTATTAATCAATAATTATTGTTCCTCAGAGAAATCATATGAGCTGCATTTATATTTATGTATATAAACTATATAAATATAGTTTAATCATATTTGTTGGCATATTGACCAGCAATGATTATGTAAGTTCTGAGGACTGTCACCAAGGGAGAAAAATGTGAAGGGGTAATTTGGAATGAGCTGAATTATCTTTTTATCCTTGAGGTTCTAACAAAATTAAAGGAGAGCTATAAAAACTTCATCAGAGGATGTCATGGGATCCTGGTGGACTGAGGTACCATTCTTTTTTCAAGGACTAATGAGAAACCATTTTTGTCTAAAACACGAAAAACATGCCTTAAGGTTTGTTTATTAATCACTATATTTTCTTTCCAATATCAGTTTTCATGGTATTATTTATGTGTGTTGCTGACTGTACAACAGAGTTTGAATGGTGAATTTCTGAATTTGTTCATGTTTCTTCCTATTTTTGATAGTGTCTGTATTTTACAAAATGAAAAACTATTCCTTAAAATAATAATCTTTCAACTCAGTATTTTAGCTATTTTGCTATGTTTTAAGTTATTTATTGCTGTGCTCTATATCATTTCATCTTCTCTTTCTAAAAGATTTCATTTGATATATGTTAGATATTTTATATGTCTTTCCTGGATTTAATGAGCTGTTTTGCCTTTTGATGCAATACATTGGGTCTGGTTCCAAAGTCCCTTTCTCCTGTCTTTCATCATGGCTGGGATATTACTAATTCACATAAGAAAAGAGGGTTTATATAGAAGCCTAGATTTAGCTATGGATTAATTGAATGCCATTTTGATAAATGCAGTTCTGAATAGCAAATAGCCAGATACCTTCTATTCCATGTTCAGAAAATCTTAATTTATAGAAAACTGATACAAGGCCCATTTGGGAAATGCATTTTCTAAAGTTCTTAAATATTTACAGTCAGCGGTAGCATGAATTTGTAAGAAGGAAAAATACTTAAATATCAAGTTTCTTCTAAATTACATTCTTACCGTAAGGAAAATAGTACATAGTAGATGGGAAAAACTCCATTTTAGGGGATGTCCTCCATCCCCTATAATCTGGGATTATAAAAAGAGCAGTTGATACAGCAAACATTCTGACGTTTTACTCACAGAAATCCCATCTGTTTTTCTGTACTCTTGCCTAAATATTTAACATTATGTCCAGCTTTCTGGTGAAAACATGAAGGGATTATTAACAATTTCTTCACTGATTACTTTAGTTGTGAGCCTCAATAAAATTCAATGCATATAATATAGTTTCATTAGTTTTTATGTACTGTACATAGAAATTTAGTCATATGAAATATTATATATACACATACTTGATTTTAAGATACCATTGAGTATAAAATGCAACATTAAGATTAATAATGTTTTTGAAGAAAACTATATTGAACAAATATCGATTGTAAAATAATCCAATTTTCTGAAATGTTATATCCAAAAATATATGTATGTTAGACTCAACAAAAGTGGCACAATTATTTCTACTCTTAGTATTGGTGTACATATATATTGCTTTTTCTTTTAAGGGTAGAGGAGCTCTACCAGTTCTGATATTGTTATGTAATCATATATTTTATGTCCATGTATATACTGGATTAGGGTAGCCCTAAAAATACTATGCGAACTTTCAGTGAAACTCCCATTCATGTCTATGTCAGTGCTGTCTCCCAATCCCGCAGCCATGGCTGCCTATAAGAGTATACTGATCTGGCACCATGAAAGCTTCTGGAACCTAGAAAACTGCTTTAGTTGCAGGGACAACACTGATGTGAACCTGGAAGGGCAAAAGGAGGTAAAGTATGAGAGTCCAGCTATGACTTTGACATCTGATGCATTTCTGTGCAGAAGACAGCAATCTAGGCCCTCTGGACAGTGCTAGGTGACATTGACCAATTATCGTTACCAGTAGTGAGCAACTTTATGAAGGTCTGACCAATCTCAACAAAGAAAGGATAGCTGTCAAGGCTGGTGAAGTCCAGGAAAATAGCTGGAGATTTTGTAAAGTCCAACCTCCCATGAAGGAGTCCAATTATCCTCTCTACAGCGACACCAGTGAGGATCATCCCTATATAGATCACACTGAAGATCAGCTGCCCTTTGGTGAAAGCCTAAATGGTACTAAGGCCTGGTCTTACCCTTTTAGATAAATAGTTCATAAATCAAGAAGGTGATATGGATACTGTGATCATAGATATGACAAAAGTCTTCAGGAAACTGTCAAATATCTGAGTATCTCTCTGAAAAAACCATCATGGGGCGGGGGTGGGAGTTGAATGCACCGACTTACGGAATTCCAATTGTCTATGAATTAGACAAGAACTTGAAGTACACCATTCCCATGCATTTCCTGGGGAACCAGGTAACTTTAGGTACAGCCGTGGAAGCTGTAACTGGTCAGTGCAAAGTCTGGAAGTTAAGAGATCAGGAAGACCACTAACACTAAGAAATTTCTTTCTATCTACTGCCCCATTCCTATCATGCCTCTCCCTTTATGTGTCACATAGACATCTGTCAGAATCTCATGTTGGAGCTACAGATAAGAGAGTAGAAGCTCCCAGTCTCATTTCTCTCCTGTTTTGACTATTCTGCCTTTTATATCTGTTCCTCTCAAAGAACCTAGTCAAAATGTCTTCTGTCACAGATTTTTAGTTTAAGGCTTTTGGTAGTGGTTAATTTACCATAGATCTTGCTTGAATGAAGATAAGGAATAAATAAGACATGGGGATTAAGTGAGTCTAAGGTTATTCCTAGCAGTCAGCCCTACTTTGCAGTAACTGTCCCAGGGGCCATTAGCATACTAGAGAAATAGAAGGAAAATGTAACCTATATTTCAATTAAAAAAAAAAAGATCATGTTTCCACCTTAACCTGAGAGGAGTCTGGCTGGGATCAAACCTGTTTACCTGCTGTATTTACTGTTTTTTGTTTTTAATCTATGTATATAAGTCAAAAGAATAGAAATTCTTTCTGGATTTCTACTGCCAGTTAAAATAATGTACTCATACAAAATTTCAAGCCGTTCCTTACTCCACTGTGATGTAAGCTCCCTGACATCTAAGTGGTAGGAGGAGTATATCCTATTTTATATTTCAGAATCCCTTCCTCACTCACTGTTATGTGGAAGGTGAAATACCCTTAATACTTTTGATAATGTCCAGTTATGTCACCTTTTAAAGTCATGTTCTAGTTACTTGGCTTTTCCACCTGGGTCCAATACCAGTTTTAGTACAAATACCTGTTCCCCCCCCCTTTTTTTTTTCTTGGCCATAACAGTGTGCACTGATTTAGAAGTTGTGTTCAATTACATATATTGTATGTTACTTTTATATATTTGTACATATTTATTATATCTGCATTCTTAAGAATGGGTACTTTTAGAGTTACAGATTAATGTGTGAGAGACAATTCAGGATTTAATACATTCATGACACTAATAATATTGAGAATAAGAAACAAAAGAGAAAAGGGCAAGGGAAGAGGTTCCATTTAGGCTTACTTCTTGCTGTCACTTTTTTTCCCCTGGTTTATATTGCTTCTCCCTATCTTTGGAACCACTACCATCAAGAGCCTTACCAAATAAGCAGAAACCTAGGCTTATGTATTAACATTCATTCCCAGCACCATCAATGATCTAGGGGAATCTGCACTCTCCTTGGCTTCTTCTTAAATATTTTGTTTTCTAGGTTCATCTCTGGACTTTCTGGAGCCCCAGACTTCTCCCAACATCTAATTTTTCCTGGTCTCCTTGGAATTTCCCTCTTTACTTGTTATCTGTTTTTTCATAGTTCTCTGCCTGTATGTCAGTAATGTTCTTTTTTTTTTTCTTGGATAATTTGAAGAAGTACCTCAGTTTCCCTTAACATGTATATAGACATCAGAGACAGAGGAAGAGGTTGAGCCCTTGTCTAAACGCTCAATTCTTTTCATATAAAAGGTATTATAAAAGCCTCAGTTGAATTTTTGAATATTCAGAGTGAGGTCTGCCACTGAATTGGGGATGTGAACAAGAGAGTGTGTGTACAAAATGGGAAGTTATTTTTCCCTGATTGCATATAAATATGGGAAGGTTTTGTGTTTATTTTTCCCCCTGAGATTTGGAATGGGACAGGGAAGAGAAGAGAGGTAAGGGAGGAGAAAAATGAAAGTCATGAGAAAGAAATATGAAAGAAAAGCCCAAATACTTTTAAAATGAAGAATAAATAATAATCAAATTTAAATTGATTGTTTTATAGTATTGAATCACACTTTTTGGCTCAAAGATTATGTATAGAAACATAAAGTCTTGGGAAGGGGTAAGGCTGGATGGTGGATGTACTTGCGTACATCAAGTACACAAGTAAGTTGGTGTTATACATCTGGTTCAGTCCCAAGGCCAAAAAAAAAAAAAAATTAGACTGGAGAAGGAAGAAGTAGGATCAAGGGCTTGGAATGAGTTAGGACAGTATTTTCTGGATCTTACAGTAGAGGAAGATCCCAGCAGATAGTTGTGGTAATGAATTTTCAAGAGTGGACCTTTGCCCTCAATGAACATACATCCTAATGTTAACATTCTTGTATATTCTCCTACCAAATTGAAACTGGGCTATTTCCATGCAGTAAATAAAAAAGGTTGCAAGTGCTGTGGAGAAGCCATCTGAGATGACCTCAGCCATCTGACTGCAGCTGCATGACAGGCCCTGATTAAAAGCCACACAGATGAAGCCCATCAACTCACAGAGCTGTGAGAGACCATAGTAAATTGTGTCAATTTTTTTAGACACTAAATTTATTAGACACTAAAGTTTTGGGATAATTTGTTATACAGCAATAGATATTTGTAGCTCACTCCTTTACCAGTTTACTTATGAAACCATATTTTCTCTTTGATTATTTCCAATTCATTCAGCAAACATTTATTAAATGTCATATACTATGACAGGCTTTTGGTATAATAAGGTAAATAAAATATCATATCATATTCCTCCAGTGGGTTACACATGATGCAACCTCAATTATATAATTCCTTCTCTTAAGAAACATTAAGAGGGAAATTAATAAATATTTTAGTACTTGTTATTGGCACAATAAGCTATTCTTCTGCAGTAAATTAATTTAGACCTCTTTTTTCAAATTATTTATAGATATTTTTTAAAAACAAACTATAATGCAGTAGGAAAATATAGATATAGTAGATTGAATCTTTGCATAACCTCCTGGTAGGAAAGGCTTTAATAATCAAGATGTGAAACTATGAACCATAAGTCAAAAGATTTAAATATTTGACTCCATAAAATAAAAAAAACTTTATTGTGACAAAAGATACCATATATATGACAGAGAAAATATTAAAAATCTTTAATATTTAAATAGCTCCTAGATTTTTATAATCAAAGTCAAATAATCCAGTATAAAAATAGGCAAGAGATATGGAAATGCAATTCATGGAATAAAAAATGGAAAAGAAATAAACATAGAATAATATATTTAAACTCACTAATAGAAAGCAACTCTGAAGTTAGTTTAACTTTACGATACTGGCAGTCTCTTACACAGCTTGTTTTTCGGGGTAGAGAAGGGAAGGCATGTGAATTGCTAAAGTCTTTTGTAAATTCAGTGGTGTCTATTAAAACTCTACCAGCCCCACAGTTCAGATGGTTCTGAGGAAAAAAATCAGTAAAGAAGGATATATGTACTGTGGTTACTGCGTGTTTTTTTTTTACTGTGTTGTTTTTTTCAAACAACATGAATGTCAATTAACAAGATAGTAATTAAGTAAATTATCATACATCAGTACTGTATAACAGCATTTAGCCCTTCATATGAATGTGTTTTATCCAAAATTCTTGTTATATTTTTAAATGGAAAAAATCAAATTGCAGGGTAATTATGGTATTATTCATTTTCAGTGGTTAAAAATAAAGAGAAGTAAAGAAGAAAATATATATGTAATAAATTTGTACAAATATTTGGATATACTGATCTAGCACAGGAAACTTTAAGTACCAATATAAATATAATTCATAGCATTAATTAACTAAAGGGTAAAGATTATAGGGAGTAGAAAGATGCTTACTTTTTTCTCTGTATACATGTAATATTTAAGTGTCTTATTTTTGTATTTTTGAATACTTTCTTATATCATTTGAACCAACAATTCCACTTCTCAGAAGCTATCCTAAGAAAATAATTGAAAATTCAGGGAAAAAGTGTAGAGAAAATACCTTCATCTGTATAACAAATAACTACTAAATTGGAAACATCCCAAAAATCTAATCAAAGGGGACTAAGTAAATCATGTTGTAGTACTAAGTATGGTATTCATGGATATTAAAATTGTACCTTTTAAAAAACTTTTATTGATCTTATAAAATGATTATAATATTGAGTGGAAAAAGGAGGATAAACATTGCACACAAGTAATAATATTAATGCTTAGAACACATATTCTTACACAGTTATGTACATACACAAACACATACATACACGGAATGGAAAACAATCTGGAAGAAAACTGTTGTGATCAAATATTTTGCTAGGATTAGAAGTGACATTATTTTCCTTTCACTTTTTAAACTTTACTGTAATTTCTGAAAGTTTTATAATACACATCTAGTGATTTTATAATTTCTCAAAAGAAAATATCATGACCAACACGAACACACCAGAATGAACCAGGAATTTTGTGAATATTTAAAATTTTAAATGAGAGTTAGTTGATTGTCCTTCCAATCAACGTAAAACTTTGTTTCTGATATCTATATAAAAGAGTTAATTATATCGCACACTTATACACCATGCTCATTATGAAGAAAACAAAATTAAACACACAAACAAAACCTCATAAGATTTGTTTTCAGTGTGCTGAGTATAGAGAAAATCCTGAATTCTAAAACTCAGTGAAGAAAGAACCATTTGAGTCACTGCTTAAATCATTATAAAAACATACTCAAGAAAAAATTGGGGAAGATAGAATTTCTATACTAATGAAAAGAGGTAGTGGTTCAGCAAATTCAAGACAACAGAACAGATTATCATTGTTGAAATAAATTAATCTTCAAGCAGCAAATATTTCCACTTTCCAGATAAAGGCATGAGTCTTTCAGACTTTATTTAATACATATAGCATAATTTTAATTTAGCCAAATATTTGAGTAATCTGAAAATTTGATTTAATAAAAGTTTTTCTTCCAGGAGTTTATTAGTATTAGCTTAGTTTTCATAGTGATATAATAAATGTATCTTCCCCTGGACATTCAAAACCAAGGCTGTTCAAGCAGCCTTGGACATTAAAATGAAAAGGAGGGAGGGGGGGAAGGGGGAGGGGCAGAGGGAAGGAGGGGAAGTGTGGAGCCCAGGAGACAGACAGAGGAAGAGAGAGAGAGGAAGAGAAAAGACAGAAAAAGAAGAAGGAAGGAAGGGAGGAAGGGAGTGAAGAAAAGGAAGGGAGGAGAAAAGATATGTGAACATACTATAAACCAAATTTTTCCAAGTAAAATTTTTCAAGTTTTTAGAGTAAAATATGACTGTTTTCTACAAAGCTTGTATTTTGGGAAAAAAAATTAGAGAAAAAGAATGATTGTTAGATAAATGTTTAACCTTGGTTTATTCTGGTTGAACTAATGTCAGAACCCTGCAGATAAGTTTTTGGTAGGTGAATGTATTACTTCTACCCAGATCTCAGAGTTTAGAAGGATGTAGCTAGAGATCTTAAACTTGTACATAATCTGCCCCATGAATCAGTAACTTAGTGTAAAGTATGTAATGCCTTCTTCTTTGAGTGAGGGCAATTGAAATCTTTTACTGAGATTCAAAGAGGAAATTTTTAAATGGCCATTGTTTGAAAGAAATAATAACATACCATATTAAGTATTCCATATAAGGAAGATAGATAATGCATGAATAACATGCTAGTTATTACTAGATGAATATATTAAACTAAAAGCAATAAAAATAAAATGTAAGCACCAGAAGAAAACAACAAAAATATTGATGATCTACTGACCACTGTTACTCACAGAAAGCAGTTTTTTATTTTTGGGTCAGTTTCTTATAGAGTATTCTCATTTTAAATGGATTTTTCCTTTCTTTCACTTAGGTTCACAGGTTGATTCAATGCTTTCATGGTGTGATAAATAACAAAGACCAGTATTTATATGCATTAGATCATCTACATTAATGCCAATTTCATTTTCGTAAAGCCAAGCATGGTGCTTAGCTATTAAAGAAAATACATGTTAGTAGCAAAATTTCTGATGAGTGTATGCAAAGCTGTCTACATTTAATATTCATTACTAGTGTTTACAAGTCAAATCATGATATGTAGTGATATTTCACTGTGTGTTAGAATATATGAAATTGCCATTTTTAAAAAGATCTAGGGCTTCCCTGGTGGTGCAGTGGTTGAGAGTCCGCCTGAGTTGACATGGTTTCACTTAATCCTTATTGCTCACAAAATCTCAAATTTGCCTTTACATGCACTGTGGATGGTAAAGTTAGGCACATTCAGGACAGGACAATACTTTTAATTTTTTCTAATGAGGGGCTAATTTAATTATATGAAGCTCACAGTCCTCATTAGCACAAGCTTCATATATTCTATGTTCCTACTGGATAAGAATGAGGTTCTACCTTGGATGAGACTATTATTTTTTTATTTTTATTTTTTTTTGCGGTTCACAGGCCTCTCACTGTTGTGGCCTCTTCCGTTGCGGAGCACAGGCTCTGGACGCGGAGGCTCAAGAGCCATGGCTCACGGGCCCAGCCGCTCCACGGCATGTGGGATCTTCCCGGACTGGGGCATGAACCCGTGTCCCCTGAATCGGCAGGTGGACTCTCAACCACTGCGCCACCAGGGAAGCCCAAGAGACTATTATTTTTGATGATAAATGATTCTGCAATTTATTTTTCCCACCTAAACTATACCGGTGTGCCAAGCTAGAGATGTACTGGGTCTAGTCTCAGTTCTACACCAGAATGTCTGGAGAAGTCTGGGGAAATGTTAAGAGTTTTTGTATTCCCCCCAACTATTCTAATAACAGGCTGGTAAATATAAGAGACCCATAGCAGATAACTGGTCAAATTTATTGTTCTTTCAAAGACTTCATCCACAGAAGCTTATAAAATAGCAACCAGTGAACAACAGACTTTAAGTTGAAAGTTGCATATTTATCTATCAATCCAGCCTTTCCCTGATTATTTTTTCCAAAATACAACCTTTGTAGAACAAAAGTAGTCACTTTTTCCTCTAGAAATTTGAAAAATTTTACTTGGAAAATTTGCTTTACAGCATGTTCACATATTTTCTCCTCCCTTCCTTTCCCCCTCTCTCTCTCTTCTTTTCATTTTAATGTCCAAGACATTAAAATGTTGAAAGAAACCCAATAATTTTGCTTACTCATATTTTAAAACAGGTGACATTTATATTGCATACAAAATGCAGTAAAAATTTGACTGATGTCCAAACCATTTTTAACACTCATGAGTTGCTGTGAGCATTATCATGTCCTCAGTAAAGAAACCACAGAACCTGATAAAACCCTACAGAAGAAGGAATCTGTTTAGAGGCAAATACTTGTCCTCCCTATTCAACCTATAATTATTTAACAAATTGAAGGTAGTCGTTTTCATAATTTGCTATCATTTTCACTCAATATTTTTAGTGAAGTATAACAGAGAAATAGGACATGAGTTTTTTCAAATAGATTGAATGCTAGATTGTGTGTGTGTGTGTGTGTGTGTGTGCGTTCATTCATTCATCCATTCATACTACTAATGAACCTCAATTCCTGAATTCTTGATTCCTCCTGTAGTGAAAAGGATCTTTACAGATTCCTGTGAGCCAACTTTTGGTCACTGAAGAAGCAGTCAAACTGACAAGAATGAGCACGACCAACAAAGATCCCTTCATTTTTGCAACACATAGTTTTAAATTTGATTTTCAGAGTCACTTAACGGGAGGTATATCACAGAGAACCAGAAATGTAAGCTAAGTGCTCTATTAATGACATGTCCGAAGGGAGATGATCATTCCCAATTACTATTTGATATTTGTAAAACAATCTCTTGTGATATTAACAGTATATACTGTGACTTATAAAATGGTAGGCATATAAATTATCTGGTTTATTAAATCGGTGCTGATGTTTAGTCCAGATAATTTAGATCCTTAGAATAATGTTTCAGGTGGATTGACTTTTATTCACTTTACTCTATGTAAACTGAAAGAGAATTGCACTTTCTCAGAATGTGCCACTTTGCTACTTTCCATTTTAAAGAAAAATAGTTTATAGCATAATAAATGACTATTTTAATATTTGCCTTTGTGTCATATTTGAATTCTTTTTAAAATTCATTTTAAATATGTTTCACAGTCCAGTGAATGTAACAATAATACAAATTGTAACTGTTATTCAACAACTTAAACTATTTGTTCCATAACAGTGTAACTTCAGGCATCTTTAACAGGAGTCACATGTATTAAAAAAAGCCTTCTTAAGCTTGTCATTAGCATATTTGGAAATGTTTTCCCCAATGGAGCTGGAAATATATATGGCGTAGAAGCACATGAGAGATTTCTTTTATTTGGAACTCTCAGGATACAGAGAACATGATCCCAGTATTGAGCTGTTTACCTTTCACAGAGAGAATAAATATGAATACCAATAGATGTAAACACTCTGATTACTCTCAGGTCAGTAGCGGGTAGAGTGACTAAATAAGATGAATGAGCACAGGGTTTTAATATGTTTATCTGCAAAGCTTTTTCTGGGAGTCATTATGCCCTTGTACATGCTCCTAACCTTTTATTTCTAAACTCAGTTAATGGGATTTATTTCTTCATGAGTTTTACCCTAGCCCTGGACTAAGTTGCTTTATTTGCTTATTTGCTTGCAATCTGTTGTCTTGTTTCTGGTGGATTCTGCTACAACCCCAAACCTCCAATTCAGTTGGTAGAGATAAATTATGCATTATCAGTACATGCTGACCAAATTATTCTTTATTCAGGTTGGGATTTTGACCTTAAACATGTGCTGTGCTACTTTGGTAGACCTCAAGAAGATTTTTTTTTTTTTTTTTTTTGCTTATATTAAAGGAGACCTAAATTTCAGGGTTTATTCATCATTTTCCAAGAGTTTTATAGTCACCCCATGTATTAATGACAACTTTTAACTATCTTTTTCCTTCCATTGAGAGCTCCATCCCCTCCTATTGGGCCCAATTCTGGACCTCTGATCCATATCATGGCACCTCCTGAAGGGTGTTGAACTGTTTGACAGGGTCCTTGGGGCAGTGGTTTACAAATTGTATGGTTTCGCTGTTATTAGGTTATTAAATTAATTTAATGGGTCATGAATAGCTTTTGAAATTAAAATGGAATAGAATAGGATATCAGATTGAATTTGATAATTCTTACATTTCCAGTGTAGGTGTAAGAACTCTGAAATTTTCATTGTGTGTTTGTGTGTGTGTGTGTGTGTGTTTGTGCTTGTGGAAATGTATTACTTTGTGTTTCAAAAGCATTAAAGCCTAGAGCAGAGTTTCTCAGGCTTGAGTCATCAAATGGACCCATTTAAAGGGTAGATGATAATGATGATGGTAATGATACTACTACTACTACTGCTAATACTGTGGATAGCACTGTTTACTTAGATTGACTTTTGTAATATAACATATGTACAAATGTATGCAGCAAATATGTACAAAGATTAGGAATAGATTTATTATTCATTTCACTCTTATATAACTAAAAGCCATAAAAATAAAAATTTTAAACTAAAATAAAATTTAGATTAATAATGTTAATGTTATTAATATAACTACTTTCTTGACTTTAAACTGACCAGATGAGGTTTAATAATATAAAGATATATTGGCATCTTTTAATTTTCACTTGCTATTGATTCTTTTAATTTTGAGAATGATTTATCATCCCCGAATCACTGTCCAGGTCATTGTAGTTATTTTGAACAGTTTCATCAGACATTACTGATGAACTGCTGTAGCTGGTATGTTCTGGAAAGAACAGCTGCACTTTGTACACGCACAGTTTGCACGTGGTACTTATTGCAGTTGTGCAGGTCTTTTTATTCGTGTTTAGCTTGCTTATGCACTCTGTATCTATAACGTATCTCCATTCTCTGATCACTTTTTTCTATTGGAACTCTTGAAAAAAAAACATGTTTTATATCATTCCTTGACTTTGTTTGAGCCTCCCTCAGAGCAAATGCAGTAAAAGCCAAAAACCACCAAAAAACAAAAAACAAAGGTAAATGCAAGCAATAAATCCTGGGTCAAAATTAGGATGAAAGATGGTCACAAGATGATCTAAAACATGAGTCAATTTCACTCCTTTTCAGTTTATCTTTGAAGAAAAATCACAAAAATTAAAATCTATCATTGAACTTTCCAGAGTATATTCATGGAGCTCAGGAATTCCTTAGACCCCAATGTGGAAAACTTTCCCTGGAGGATTTCTCCAACTTTTTTGACTGCAGGTGGATATGTGGTGTGTGTGTGTGTGTGTGTGTGTGTGTGCGCGCGCACATCCATCTCATGTGTCCCAATTGTCTGTAGAAAAATAATCTGTGATAAAAAAAATATTGAAAGAAACAAAATGGTAACAATGCATGGATTTATATGTTTATAATTAACACCACCATCAACTGTCCTAAAATATATATCACTATAAAAATATTAAAAAATAAATACCACTACCAGCACAAGATAGCAATTATGATGGACTTGTAACAAAATGTTCTTTGTAAAATGTATTAGAATTCCAATAATTTATATTAACATATGTACACAATGAATGTTGTAAACTGGTTAAGTATTATATGGAGAACAGTAAATTACAATGCTAAGTATACTCTACTCCCTAAGTTTAGTTTGTGAATGCCAAACCTCTATTAATTCTTTAGTACCTTGCTAGTATAGCCCTCAAGTGAGCATGAAAGTGAACACCAATGGAAAGTGTATGAAACTAAAGGGTGTATTTTTAAAAATCAGTTTGAGCCATAAGAGTCCATGTGGGGGGTGAACAGTACATTAGGAAACACTCCACTAAAAGTTTAAATATAGTATTAGAAATAGCTATAAATTTACCAAACTTTAGAGAGGTTAGAAAAAAAAGATTGTTCTACATTAAAACATAAAATTGACCTATAGCCAGTTAGTTCTGGAATGTAAAGCTAAGAAAGAAATGAATATAATTCAGGCAACCCATCTGAGACAAACAGGAAAATCATTATTTCTAAAGTAAATGCAACTTTTAAGATTATGATTAGCAGTTATAGTTTGTAAGATCATTAAAGAAAAAACTCATCTCCTGATGCTGTGGCAAATTTTTGAAAGTCCTTTTGAGATAAATCATATTAACAATATGTTTCAATTGAGTATCTATTTAGCTTGAAAAAACCATACATATCTGAAAGCAAAAAACAGTTGTTTTTGTTTTTATTTTTGTTTTTTGCTTCTTTTCATTCATTTACCTGTTAGTTTTTAGACAGGAAAAAATTTTCAAAGGAAATGAGTCATCCTCCCTTAATATTTATCCATATCAGAAATATACTTAGCTTATCCAAAAAAAGAGTTTTAGAGGGGTTATTCCATATTTTCCATTTTAGAAGGATGATTTTTAAATATTTAATTTTTTGAGCAAGTATTATAGGAGATAATAACAAATAGAAGATCTCATTTCCTTCTTTGTCAAAGATTTTAATATCGAGCCACATTGCATTGCTTCCTAACTGTGATTTTTCTTGGAAAAGAGCATATTTACTTCACAAGTAGAATTTTTCCCTTAAGTTTATAGTTTAGAAGTAAAGGACCCCAGTTCCTAAAGAAAAATGTTTCTTAACTGTGAAGTACATTTTCAGACTATGCCAGGATATAGGGAAAAATAACAGAAAAGTTACAATATAGTTGCTTGGCATTTTCAAATTACATCATAATTTTAAAACGACACTTTAAGGAAAGAATTTCATGGATAAGGATATTCCAGTTGGGAAAATTTAATGGCAATTCTGTGTGTTTTGGCATTTGCACGTGCTAGACAAAAACAAATTTGCTTTTATCATTTCTTAAAGCTTCAAGGACCATAAAAAAAGCAATAACATACTTAAAAGTGAATGATTTTAAAGTGTTTAAAGATGATTCAACCTCTAAATTCTAACCCAAGTTAGGAATTCTTAGGTCGGATATATATACAATTTTTTTTAAGTGGACTTAATATGACCTGAGTCAAATATACTTCAGAGTGCAGGATAAACTGGAATATTCAGTTTAGCTTTCAGCGGTTTAAAAAAGAATTTTTTTTCAGGATGTCTTGTCGGAGTCTAATTATAATAGCTACATTTTTGCTTACTATTGGTTAAACACATTATTGAATTTAATCTTCATAAAAACCTTCTGAGGTGGATTATATAATTTCCTTTTGACAGATTAGGAAGCTAAGGAAGCTTAGTAAGGTTAAACTGCTCACCCAAGGTTATGTAACTGGTTAAGTGGCAGGTTCAGGATTTTATTTTTATTTATTTTTTATAAATTTATTTATTTTATTTACTTACTTTTGGCCGTGTTGGGTCTTCGTTGCTGCACACGGGCTTTCTCTAGTTGCGGTGAGTGGGGGCTACTCTTCGTTGCGGTGCGCAGTCTTATTGCGGTGGCTTCTCTTGCTGTGGAACACGGGCTCTAGGCACGCGGGCTTCAGGAGTTACAGCACATGGGCTTAGTAGTTGTGGCTCACGGGCTTATTTGCTCCGCGGCATGTGGGATCTTCCCGGACCAGATATCGAACCTGTGTCCCCTGCATTGGCAGGCGCATTCTCAACCACTGTGCCACCAGGGAAGCCCCAGGATTTGATTTTTGACTGATTCTAAACACATACAATAACAGCAGCTTTAATTGTGAAGTGATTCAAAGTTTTGCAATTATAGTGAGTGATTAAATGTAATTCTAAATGGTATTCAGACTTCTGGATGTTTAAGTGATTATATTTAATACTGAGTGATTTGGGGAACTAACTTATATCAGCAAGTATACATTTCCCATAAAATAAAAAAAGAACAGAATTGGATGATAAAAGTAGAAAATCCTCAACATATATTTAATTAATTCATTCAACAAGCATTTATATGGGTACCACAGAGTGTACAAAGGGAAAAGGCAGTTATATTTGGTATTTATTGCTGTGTAATAAAGTACCCCAAAACAGTTGCTTTTAAAAGATGAACATTTACTATCTCACAGTTTCTGTGTGTCAGGAATCTGTGTACACCTCAACCGGGTGCCTCAGCCTCAAGGTCTCTCACGAGGCCACAGTCACAGCTGGAATTGTGATCACATCTGAAGGCTCAGTGGGGGAAGATCTGCATCTGAGCTCCCTCATGGGTATTGGCAGGATCAACCCCTCACAGGTCATCCAGCTGATGGTATCATTTCCTTACTGGCTATTGGCCTGAGACTGCCCTCAGTTCCTCGCTATGTAAGATTATACCTAGGGCAGCTCACAGCATGACAGAAGAAGAAGGAGATAATAGTGAGGCAGAGAGTAAGAATAGGTGAAAAAAAGGATCAACTCAAAAATTTACTTCAGTTAAGGGGTACATAAATTTTAAACATTCTTTTAGGGGGTATATAAGCAGAAGAAGTTAGAATACCACTAAGTTAGTTAGAATATGAGGTAAGTCTCTTTGTAACGTCATATTGAAAGAGTAATCCTATCACTTTTGCAAATTCTGTTCATTAGAAGAGAGTCACTAGATGAGGCCCATACTCAAGTAGATAGGATTACATAAGGGCATGAATACCAGATTGGAATCTTTGGGGACAATGTGGAAGCCTCCTACCAAAGCAATCAATATTTGTTAATTTCTGGTTAACATTTGGCATATGAATTTAGAGTCTTATGAATTACCAAAACTTTGACCTCATGAGTTTAATCTATAGGAAGGAGTTCACCAAAGGAAATAATTCTTATCCAAGGATAATATTTAATTGTAAAAAATATATGTAAACAATTTGAATTTTCAATAAAATTGGATTGAATAAATACATTTATATATGTTCAATATGTAAATAAATAATTTAAACTTGGAAATGTATTTATATACATATTTTACTTAACACTTAATATGTACATTTTTTATGTATTAAACTGCATTTCAGTCTTTGCTTTAAAAGTTAGCTTTTTAGAGAGGACTTCTCTACCACATATTGGCCCTAGAATCTTAGGTTGTGGTATAGAAGTTGAATCATCACAAGAAATTTTAAAATCTTCATTTGAAATAGGATATTCCCTTCCTCTTTTAATTTTTTCCTATTGCTTATAATAGCCTGACATTATATTACCCATGAATTTCCTTATGTTTTTGATGTTTCCTTCACTAGAATGTAAGTTTCAGGATGACAGGAAGTTTGTCTGCTTTGTTCATTCCTGAGTAGCTGTTATTTAGACAAGTCCATGGATACAGACTTAAGAAATGTTCACTGAAGAAATGAATGTAATGGATATACAGATTGCTAGGGAACATAGAAAAAAAAGGTACCTAGCCAGCCTGCAAGTCCATGGCATGTTTGATCAGAAAAGTTTTCCCAGAGGAAACAATGCTTGAGCTAAAACATACTGGCGTTAGAGGAAAGGAAGGTAAAGGTCCTAAATTGATAGTGATAGCAGTCTGTGCATATGTTTGATCTTACCTAGAAGCTCATGATCTGGGTGATGTGGAGAAGGCATTCAGTGGGTTGCAGTTTGGCTGTGGGGATAAAGATGGTGAAGCAAGCAAATTGAATGTTAAAGCAAGAAAGTACTTGGTGTGGGGAAATCAGGGGGTGAAAGGTAGATGGTGAAGGAAGTGCAGCCAGGGAAGAGGCTTATAACATGGAAGAAAATGGAAGCATTAGTGAATTAAAAAGCTCAATGAGGTCAAAGACAAGTAAGACAGATTTGAATTTTGGAGATTATAATTGAGATATGGAACATGTTTGTGATGACAAAGTCAGAGTGGGTCATGGATTTGGGTACCTACGGTGGGTTGGGTTTGAATGTTAATGGAATCTATGTTGAGGACATTCTAAAGTATTAACTTTATAGATTTAGTGAAAATTTCAAAATTCCTTTCAGAAGTAGATGCCTATATTTGAAGAAATCATTAAACGTGTTTCAAAAATAAGGTTTCAAAAATACAAGGGGTGTTCATGAGATTTTTGGATTCTCTATGTCCTTTACTTCTAAATATCTTATACCATATTCCTGTATATGTCTACTTAAACAATTCAATATATTACTATTTCTCAGAGCCTATTATGTGGCATGAGAGATATAAAAATAAATATGATAAAATCTCTTCTTTTAATAAACTAGTTAAAAGTAATACTAGTTAAGGCAGTCAAACAACATTATAAGAGGTTTACATTATTTTGGACATGCAAAATAAACAGCTGTCACACCAGTTGAGAGAACCAGGGAGGACTTCAGGAAAATTATATTTGAGTGGCATCTTAAAGAATACACAGAATTTCATTAGTCATATAGGATGAGGTAGAATTTCAGGAGGAGACAAACTCTGAGAGAAAGCAGTAGAGATAAATGTGAGAGATGGTTGGGAAGGAAAAGATGGAGATGGGATGCTCTTCAATATATGGGGTATAGAGACATAGAGCTGGAAAAGTAAGAGAGGTAGAGAAGCAGGCTGCGGGAATAAGAGTTTGGACTTAAGTGTGTTTCTGATGGTTTGGAAAGAAGAGGTGAAAAATGGTGGTATTATTACTAGAAGCCAAATGGGGAGAGATTTCAAGAAGGAGGGCATGATAGGTGATTAGGAGGTCAGTAGTAGTTTGGAGAGAATAATTTCAATATTTAGTAGGCCTGTTAAATAGTACAGGTCCATGGTGAATCATGATCACAGGGATAAATTTGAGGAGTAAATAAATTCTGAGAAAGTGGAAGCATCAAGATGTGCTCTATTTCCGTAATTTTGGCAGCAAAGTAAGGAGACAGATGGTGTAGAAATTTGAAATAGTAGCATCACAAAGAGGAAATGAAGAAATTGAACATGTTTGCCATCCAGAGAGGAAGGAACTGCATAGTACAGAGGAAAAGCATGAAGATGGAAATGAAACTAAAAGGAACTAGGGAATTTAGACTAGACAGAGGTCAAGAGTGCGGGTAAACAGAGAAATTGTTCCACGACAGAAGGTTACAGTTATCAGTTATACAAAAAGAGAAGTAGAAATTCCAGAAATAAGTGATATGTTAAGGAAACTGCACTTGGTTCATCCTAATTGCTGTAATCAATGAAAAAAATTAATATTTATTTAGGGGTTGCTGTTTGCTAGGAACTGTACTTAATGGTTTATATGCATTAACTTATTTAATCCTTTCAACAGCTCTGTGGAATATGTACCATAAATACTCTCATTTTAAATACAGAAAACAGAATCTTTAGAGAATATAACTTGTCAATGCTCTTACTGAGAGGTAGGTCAGTGAATCCCTGACTACCTTGCTAGGTGGGTAGGTTGAGAACTTAAGTATACAAGGGATTTCCCAGCAGCTGTGGTGATTGACTAAGACAGCGTGGCTCTAATGTATTTAGTCTGGTTTTGTGACTTTTACCAGAAGAGTTTGGAAGCCTTAGTAGAAAGAAGATAGTAGAGAATTTCAGGAATTGCAAGGAAAATATTGCAAAAGGATAGAGGGGAAGATAATTCTAAGGTGAACATCGACATATATTTGAAATGACTGACATTGGAGTCCAGTGTGGGGTGGAAAGAAGAGAAGCCTTAAAGAAAATAGCTAGTTTGGAAGCACAGGGAATAATCAAGGGTCTAGACTTCACAAGAAGGACAAAGACAGAGTTAATTGGTATGAGAGGATGAAACACTGTGTTGAGAGGGATTTCATTCCTTCAGAAATATTTAAGTACCAAATAGATGCCACTGTGATAAGCTCTTGGATGTACAAAGGTTAATTATATATCTGTTCTGCCTGAGATAATAGGTTTAATATGGCTGAAATAGATTGGAAATGGGGGTTGCTGTAGTCATGGAGCTAAAGAACATGAGGCCAAAAATAGGCAGGGATTGTGGTCAGTGCATGATGTTAACTGTTGAGTTGATGAGGCTGATAATATTGACTTTACAAAGGTTAAACAAAATATAGTTTTCCTACTTTTGCTATTCTATGCTTGATTACTAGTGATGCTTAAGAACTTCTTGCTTACAGCTTCTGTTAAAATCTATGAATTCTCTCATTTCTTATCAAAGAAAAACCATTCTTGAAACTGTTTTGCAAATTTATACTTTTGTATATTTTGATACATGCCTTTCCTAAGGGAATTTAGTACTTGAAAACCTCTTTGAAACAAAATATAATAATATTTTAAATAGATAAAAGGTTTTTCACAATAGTAATTCATATGTATCACAATAAATTATTTCTAGTTATTTTTAATGATTTTCTGATTACAGTAAACAAATATGATTGTGTTTTATTTATCAATGTGCTGTAGACATAGCTACACTCAACTGTATTTAAATTCCTTCATTATTCAGAGGGCTCTGGATACACGAACAAGGTATTTCCTTTATTTCAATAAAATCAACATTTTTCAAACCTTTCCTTTTCTATAACAACTTTTATTCACTAGAGAATATGAGCAACTGTTGAGTATTTTTTTCTGTTGATTCAGTCATCATTATAGTTGTGAAGCTATAGTTCTTTATGTTATATAGTCCACCATCACACATTTACCTGAAGAAACTATTTAGGATCATCAAAAAATAAATGGAAGAAGTTAAAAAAATATTCTTGAGTGATTGAAGATGGGAGAGGATATGGTCAGAGTAGATTGGAACAGAGCATCAAACCTAATCACGTCAAGCAGGACCAAAAAAAATCTTGACTTTATTTTAGGAACCAGTCAGAAGTTATTTGTGACATTTAGCAGGATGAAAGAAGAAAGGGACATTCCATTCTTCATTTCTAAAGATGCGGCTGCTGGCTACAAGTCCTAGCCTATCATGTGGTCCATAATTCTCTAGAAAGAGGGGATGAGACTGAATTTTCCATTTCTAATTTTTAAGTAACTTGGAATATATTGTTTATCCTTTAATATGTGGAGGAAAGGTGAATCTGTTTTAGTACTTGAATAAATGGTTGATACATACATGAAAACTGCATTACACTAAGCAGTTTTGAACAGAATTGCTAAAAGCTATTGGCCAGCAGTGCAATTCAATGGTGACAAATGACTCTTTTTCAGAGATATTTCCTTTTTGGAAAATTGAAATTTGATGGCAAACAAGTCAAGGAAAGTAACTTTCTCCCTATTCCTGAAAATAACTTACTATTAGAAATCAGCCGTCCAGGAAAAATAAAACTGCTGATATCAATTCTCCTCCCACCTGTTTAACTCTACTCTCCACAATCTCCCCAACCACCACTACCACCATCCAGCCAGTCTCCAATAACTCACTGTCAGTGTGTGGACACAGACAAATGTGTAGATTTTAGACATAAAAAAATGTAAAAAGTGAGGAGGCCTGAGGAGGTATTTGTTAACAATTCTTGTGCTATGATAAGGTAAAAGGAACCTTTCCAATGATTTCCAAAAAAAGTTTTTGTCGTCAGGTTATGGCAACAAGGAATTGGATGAGTGTTCATGCATCATATCATATATTTTGCATATTTGACAGTTTTTATTTTTCACTAGTAAGACTTTATTCAGCTACTGTTACTTTCTGAGCACATTCTTCCACTCATGGTGAAAGTCTCCTTCTAGATTGTAACACTCTAATGCAACCAAGGAGCAAAATCTCCCCCGGTTTTTAAACATTGAGAGTAGTCTGAAGGTAGCCAAACATTCACTGGATTGCGATTGACTGCAAATGATTCCAGCTAAACTTCCCAGAAGATCAAAATCTCATTAAAGCAGCCATTAAATAAGAATATCACTTAAGATACATGCAGTGATGGACTCAGGCCAAATGTAACCAGACTGGGTGTGGGAAACTGTTAACTCCTGCAGGTGTTGTATTGCTAAAAGAGTTATTTTATTTTAGATTTATTTACTTCTTGGGGGAAGCCTACAATTTGCTCTGTAAGGGTTCCCCTTCAGACTTAAGAAAGTTGTAAATTTCTCAGTGGGGTGTGATCATCAAGCTAATAGCCTGTTTCTAGGGAGTAAATAAAGCCTCTGGAAATTGACTCTATCACAAGGAAGAGGCACTGTAAAAGCTGTGATCACCTGCTTTCAGAATTGTGATTGGCCATTATTGCCTGAAATCACAGCTGCAGTCAATGTTTTGAAGATAGTTACTGGCAGCAGCCAGGATCTGTGAGAACACTCAACAATTGGCTAAAAGTTACCTTTTAGATTTAATGAATAATTCAGGATGAAAAATAATCTGCCCCTAGCTTGGAGCAGAAGAACACAATTCTCAGCATTACAACCAGGGAATGACCTATTCTCATCATAAATATTAACTATGTATGGGCTTCTTTTCCCTTTACTATCTGGTTAAATCAATAGTAATCAGTAAGGATCAAGGGAAAACATATACTTCCACCTCTCTTCCATTTTCTAAGTAGAGTGGGAATAAGAATGGATTTAGAATGCCTTCTCCTTGAGGAGCCAGGGGAGGAATAGCTCTCTTCTCCCCCATAAATTGGAGGTATTTCCTTGACTGGTAAATTTATTCCACAGAAAACAGGGTCTAGGCTCTCTTAGAGAAATGAATTTTATAACCACAGTTCCTCTTAATACTTTTGTGTTAAATACACTTGTAAAATATCTCTTATTTCTTACATCATTGCTAAATTATTTAATTGAAACAAACATACATTAATAAATGACATGGTCCCAATTTTAATTAAACGTCTAGCAATCATGAGAAAATTCAAATATCTGAATATAAGTTATAGGTTTCAATATTTCCAACTGTGCTTTGCTTAGTAAGTGTTCTTATATATTATCTCATGTGTCTTATATTACCAAGTACATCATCTTAGAGATAATCTATTTTAGTGCCTTCATTATACGTGTATGAAAACTGAGACCCAATGAGCTTAAATAGTTTTCCGTAATGAAAAAGATAATACTAAATGGAAAGCTCGGTGTAGGACATAGAATCCTTTGATTCTAGTCTAATAATCTTCCAATGATTATAAGTGATTCCTGCCATATTTTAAAAGAAAACAATAAAACCATGGAAAAACCTCACATTTTCGAGGTCCCACAAAACTAGAGCAAGAATGAATCTCTTAGCCTAAGCAACGACAACTTGTAGGTGGAGATTACCCAGTACTCTTGACAAAAGCTAAGCTTTTGACGGAAGAAATGGAAATCTACTTCAGTCATTTGGAAATCTGACAGCTAGACTCACTCACTTGACTTACAATGATCTTCACCACCATCAGTGACCAGATTTTGAATATGACATACATATACATATGAACCATCTATACACATAGATTTAGAATATGATATTATGATACATATATACACACATGCAGCCATGCATGCATAAATGTGTATATGTTGTTTTTAAACAACTAGTAGAGGTCTTTTAGTGGAATATTTATTCATTATTTTTCATATTCACATTTTACATTTCTAATATTTTAAGCTCTTCATTTTGAATAAAAATGTTCACTTTTCTAACAATTATCTTTGACAAATAAAAAAATTAAAATTGAACTAAAAGATAAATGTGACTATCTGACATGTGAGTTTGAACTAGGTTTCCATTATAATAGCAATTGAAGCTTTTAGTATTTTTTATAAAAGCAGTTGAAGCTTTCAGTGTTTTTTTTAATTTTTATTTTGCCATGGGATACAGATAAAATCATAAGCTGATTGAGATGTTTAGACAATCACTTAAATACAGTGAAAGGGGAAATGTCAGAAGAATTTTAAGTTTTTTTTTTTAATCTCTGCAGATAATATAGTTAAAATACATCTGCCCACAATCACGTGTACCAATCACACATCAGTTATTAGGGTCAATTATTAGCACTATTTCTATATGTCCTAAATGCAAAATCATTTTGATGACAAATGCCATTCTCTGACCAGGTGGTATTAAATGCAGACAGTGAAATTCTGGTTTCAGAATTTGCCTTACTCCTGCTGACTGCTTGACATTACTTGATCTTACCTGTGCAGACTATAAAAAGAAATAACCTAGGTCACTCTGACTTTGATAATAGTTCCTGTGGTTTTAATGAGGAGAATTGCAGAAGTGACCCAGCCTACTCAGTAGGGCAGGCAAAGGTGGGTCTCCAGGTGGGTTCCAAATAACACATTTCTAAATATTCATTTTAAAGTTTTTCTTACATTACATATCATTTACATTACTGCAGTGTCAAAGCTTTTTTGGAACTTGTACCATTGTCTACCCTAAGGCTAACTTCTAATGAAAAGGGGCAAAAGTCCCTGTTAAATCTGGGACATTTTGTGGTTACCTGTTTTAAGCTCAGAAGCTTATTTTTGTAAAAAGAAGAAGATCCTTAGGATCTTTTGAAAGTTCCATTTTCTTAGGAAACACTTAGAAGTTGTACTAAACAATTCATAGTTTTTGTCCATGTCAAAGGAAATTTTCTATATACCTATCAACCTCCACTGACATATTGTTGTTTTATCTATATGCAGTCCTAGAATATATTAATTGTGAAAAAATGTTAGATGAAAATATATTTAATATTTGCAAAATCAGTCTACTTAGAATTTGCTTTCCCCACCAAATATGAAGATATGATTCAAAATCTAACACTCAAATTCATTTATTTTTACATTGTCTTCTACATGTTTAAAATGGATTTGTCTGCATAATTTAATCATTGCACATGACTGTGAGGGAAAAACTTTAATCCTCATTTTACAGATGCAGAAAAATTAGTCTTAGTTTAAGTGATTTGACCAGGACTCAGTAGGCAAAATCCAATCCTTCTCAACTTCCTTGCTGTTCTTGATTGTGCCATGTATTAGCACTAGAAGAACATCTGTAACTAAAACAGTCAAGGGTGACATTATGAAAAGCAGTCCAGTCTACATCGGAAAATAGTGGGAGAAAGTAATGAAATGTGCTCTTGAATAGCTTTCCTCCTTTTGTTAGAAGAAGTCATACACGGGAAAACTAGCCAGGCTAGGTGGCTCTCAGTGGCGTAATACTGCACACATGAATGTGTTTTGGATATCTGTAGAAGTGTTTTTGGTTGATACAATGAGGCATGACAGAACAGCAGCCTGGAATGGAAAAAGGTTGTAGTGAGTTGAATGAATATACCCAAGATATGTTCATGTCCTAAATCCTAGAACCTGTTAATGCTGCCTTATTTGGAAAAAGGATATTTGCCGATTTAATTAAGTTAAGGATCTTAGATGAGATCATCCTGGATTATCCAGGTGGGCCTTAAATCCAATGACAAGTGTCCTAATAAGGAGACAAACAGAGAAGAGGAGGCAGTGTGACCACAGAAGCAGAGATCTGAGTGATGCAGCAACAAGCCAAGGACTGCCTGGAGCCACTTGAAGCTGGAAGAGCCAAGAAATGGGGTTTCCTCTAGAGGTTTCAGAGGATTGTTCATACCTTGGTTTCAGACTTTTGGCTTCCAGAACTGTGAGAGAATACATTTTTGTTATTTTGAGCCATCAAGTTTGTGGTAATTTGTTACAGCAGCGCTGGGAACTAAAATAGGAGTGTATCAGACAAATTTTGTGCCCTCTTTCTGCTCTGCCTACTGTTTTCTTCAGCCATTGCTGTGGATCTGCTGCCTCCATTCAGCTGTACAAGGTGTCTCTCACTTCCTGCCCCAGGGCTTCTTTGCTTTCACCTATGGGACATCTGTGGGAACACACTCAGAAATTCTGATGGCTTTAAGCGGCTAGCCAACAATAGGCCACAGGTCTTTCAGATCGAAGGACACTCCTTGATTTAAAAAAAAAATTCTGGAGCCCTCAAGACATTCCAAATGTTTAATAGGTATTAATATAGGCAAAAATCCTGGTTGTAATTATTTGATCCTAGAAATAGCACTATTTCTGTATAACTGGAAAATGTTTTGGCATGCTTTTAATATAAACTGAGTTTTCCAGTAATATATTCACCATGTAAATTGAAAGAAGAATGTATTTTGTTTGGTTTGGAACTTCACCAAGATTTTTCACCATTTTTTAAATTGCCTGCTAGTTAATCCAGTGTGTTTTGTTGATAATAATATGTGAGTTGTCCATACTACACTCTTTTTTTTGTGGTACGCGGGCCTCTCACTGTGCACAGGCTCCGGACACGCAGGCTCAGCGGCCATGGCTCACGGGTCCAGCCGCTCCGTGGCATGTGGAGTCTTCCCGGACTGGGGTACAAACCCGCATCCCCTGCATCGGCAGGCGGACTCTCAACCACTGCGCCACCAGGGAAGCCCATATACTACACTCTTGATTAATCTTCATTTGTAACTCTCACACTTATGATGATTACATAAGTATGTTAAAGCATCTGGTTACTTAACTATGTCTTTTAATATTGAAAGGCATCATTTCATTATTGTTGTCTTATATATCTCAATTATATTAGTTATGTTTTTTTAATTTTTCAATTTTTTGTTATACTTTTAGTTTTAATTTTTTAATTGAAGTATAGTTGATTCACAATGTTGTGTAGATCAACACAAGTGTACAGCAACACCTTCAGATTCTTTTCCATTATAGGTTATTACAAGATATTGAATATATACTGCTCTGTACTATATAGTATGTCCTTGTTATTTATCTGCTTTATCTGTAGTAGTGTGTGTCTGTTGATCCCAAACTCCTAATTTATCCCTCCCCCCTCTTTACCCTTTGGTAACCATAAGTTTGTTTTCTATGTCTGTGAGTCTATTTCTGTTTTGTAAATAAGTTCATTTGTATCATATTTTTAGATTCCACATATAAGTGATATCATATGATTTTTGTCTTTCTTTGTCTGACTTCACTTAGTATGACAATCTTTAGGTCCATCCATGTTGCTGCAAATGGAATTATTTATTTCTTTCTAATGGCTGAGTAATATTCCATCATATATCTATATATCTATGTCATCTAAGATCCTTAACTTAATTATATCTGCAAATATCCTTTTTCCAAATAAGGCAACATTAACAGGTTCTAGGGTTTAGGACATATATATATATACACACACCACATCTTCTTTTATCCATTCCTCTGTCAATGGACATTTAGGTTGCTTCCATTTCCTGGCTGTTGTAAAGAGTGCTGCTGTGAACATTGGGGTGCATGTATCTGTTCAAATTAGAGTTTTCATTTTTTCTGGATATACGCCCAGGAATGAGATTGCTGGATCATATGGTAATTCTATTTTTAGTTTTCTAAGGAACCTCCATACTCTTCTCCATAGTGGCTGCACCAAGTCATAAGTTTTTAAATTCAAGTATTGGTAGATTGTTATTTTGTATGTAGGTTCATAGGTTATTTTTCTCAAAAGATTGCTTTGGGGTCATTAAAAGATTTGTAATAAAAAGGATATATATTAGTTTGGAAACTGTTAACGATCCTCTGAGCTAAGATAGATGTCTTTAAAGACAGACCTGATGTCCAGGTAAAATATAGAATCATCCAGTGAGGTCCTTTGCACCATGAGAGAAGAGCATTTTTGAGGAAGACCATATCTGATCTTGCTGCATAATGTTCTTTTCTCATCCCTTGTCCCAAAGAAGCTTCAACTCTACAGTTGATTGAGTACCTATAATGTAAAAATACATTCTGAATGGACTGTAAACAGTATAAATTTCAGCATTTTGTCCTTAAAAATTTATCAACAATATAAATTACAAAACATATATGTATGAACTAAACTTAAAATCATGGTCAACTGTGTCACTTTCTTGCCTTTCTTCTCTGGTTAGCATTTTACATGTCTTTTTATGTTTTTTTCTTGCCAGTGTTTTATTAGATTGTGAAGTTCTGAGGGTTTAGGACCATATTTAAATAATTCTCTTTATACAAACCCTGAAATAGCACAATGCAAAATTAGTACTTTAAAATTCTTTTTGATGAGGGAGCAAAGTTGTGTCTAAATCCCTGATAGAAATCACCCCTATTTCCAAATTACATAACTGATATATTTAAAGCTTCTGATACGCAGCATTTAGTCAAAACTAAGATTCAGTGATGCTTTGGGGGAACTTAGAATTCCGGTGAGCAATTTTTTTTCAGGCACAATCCAGAAAGGATGTTCACACTATAGAGCTATTGACATTGTGGTGTCAAAATATTTGAAAGGAAAGCAATACAATGGCATAGCAACTCATAATGGTAATATTTTATGAATCTCGTTATTACTTCATGCATAGCTGCCCTGTGAGTAGAGGCATTATAAATCTAGTCAATGATTTACTCAGGAACTCAGTGGGTATTCTTTGAACAAAACAGAAGCAAATATCTGGCAGAGTGAAGGCATAAATCTCCTGCAACTTAAAATATATAAAGTTATATTTGGTAAACAGCAATAGAACATATTATATAGGCAGGGCGAAAATATAATTTACTGCCACTTGAAATACATAGAGTTATATTTGGTAAATAGCAATTGAATATATTATAGGAGGAAAGGGTAGAAGCATATTAGAATGGGATTTTTAATTTAAATGGAGAAAAAAATAACCCAGGAGAATCAATACCAGAAGACCAGCACTCAAATCTGGAACTATGAGTTGAGACCTCCTGGCAAATTCAGGCTCTGTGGTGAAACAGATAAATGACTGGAATTATGTGGATGTGTTATTAGCCGTTGGTAGGGAGAAAAACGATTTACTTTAAGGACTCTGTTGATATGTCTACCTACTTAATTATAATACAATGGAAGGAAAAGTGAAATTAATATGCTGTGAGGTTTATTTTTACACTAGTTACCCAATTTTAACTTCACAGTAGTCCTCCAAGGTTGTCAAGTGGGTACCAAATACTAATTGAGCACTTATTGTAAAAAGACAGTGAGTGAGGAGATACAGACACAGTTACTGTTTTGAGTAGCTAATGTAAAAAAAAAAGAAGAAGAAGACTGTAATTGCCCAGTTCTTAAGAGTAAATACAGGCTAAATCAGATTAAGGAGCCAATGCAAAAGCAGCAGTCTGTAGTTGCCAAGGGAAGATTTTAATTTGAGTCTCTAGAGATTTATTTGAGTCTTCATATTACACTGAACTGTACAATTTCAGGTTGCTTCCTTGAACTCTCTTCCATATTTTGAATCTCTAACCTTAGCTAGATAATTTCAAAAGATGTTTTATTTAAAAGTTCACGTTGTATTGTTATTTGCATATTGAATGTATGTTATTAATATTAAAAATATCACCAGTAGTGAAGCTTTGGCAATGAGGCATGACAGGCCCTCAGCCAGAAGAGAAAGGGGGTTTACTGAACACCCCTTGGTTCTGCTTGATATTCTCTTGGCCCATATATTTACTCTAGTTATTGCTCTGGTAATGAACTGTGCACATATAACTTGACAGCATGTTTTCTAGGATGCATCACGTGACTTTTATGGTTTTCCTGCCTTGGGGCTTCTCTACTCCTTTGGAATGCCTACGCAAACCCACTCTGACATTTGGACTTATATATGTGCAAATCTGGAAATGCAAGGAGTTAAACACTGCAAATCTTAACTAATGGGAGACCTAAGCCAGGGGATAAATACTCCTGTCTCCATCCCTTGTGTAAGCAGATTGAGGCACATTCAGCATGGCTTCTCAGAGGGTCTTCAACATGTCTGAGCCCCAGGTACCACTCATTTAATCTTTACAACAACCCTAGAAAGTAAGTTTTACAGTTATCCTTGCTTCAAAGATGAGGAAGTTGAGGTTTAGAGATGTAAAGCAAAATGCCCAAAGGCAAGAGTTTCTTAATGGAGGACTTGGGGTTTGAATTCATATCTATCCGATTTCATGGTCTGCACTCTTACTTACTGAAGCAATGCAGCAGAGATGAATCTGTTGGCTAAAGGAATTTAGGGCAGAGGTTGAGTAAGCCATGGGGATGCCTACAGTGAAAAAGAAATAACTATACAGTTGAGGTACATCAAACCTTGTATTTTCAGATGTGGTATAAAATCCAGATGCTACCCTCTACCCACAGTCTCTTACCTGCTACCTTCCGTGATAATTCAGATTTCCTCCATTAAATATTTATTAGATCTTCAAGATCTGCTAAAACAAGTACCTTTTAAAAAGTCATTGTAAATTAAAATTTAAAAGGGGTTAGTTGTAAGCTGTCTGAGAGCAATAGCTTTGAGAGAGTAGCGTACCAAAAACAGGAAAGGAGCTGAAACTAAAAGTGAAGGAGCTACAAAGTAAAATTTCACTTTCATTTATTCTCTTCAGGGTTTCTCCTATCACTAACTATAAAAAGTATGAAATTTCAAAGCAAAGATTCCACTGAAAGTGCTACCTTCTCCCTGCTAACACATTATAATGCCAATCTGAAGATTAATTAGTGGGAAGGCCTTCTGATTTGAAAGTCTTGAAAGTGTTTTAGGAGCAATGCAATTTTTAAAGCAGTATTCCAAGTTTAGCTTTCTAACTTTAGTTAGGATATAAAGAAATAATTATATATCTGGCTTAGTCATAATTGCACCATCTTCCCTCTCATGAAAGGCTACAGATTATGTAACTGCAGCTATTGATTTTCCACATCAGACAGTTTAATGGAAAGGTTAAGAGGAAGCTGGATCAGCAAAGTTTGAGGTTACTAAATCTGTATTAAATAATTTGGGACTTAAACTCCCTCAACAGACAAGAAGCCAAGAATTTTAAAGAACAATTTCACTTCTTGGAAAAGGAATATTACTATTGCCAATCAGCAGAAGATATTTAAAGCCTGGATTGAAATAAAAGACATGAACTTTATATAATGCTAGTTTATGAATGGGATGTTTAGCATTATTTACTTTTGCAGATTATAAAAGACCCAACTGCCACTTTACAGCTAACATTGTTTTTCATTGACAATTGACATTGACATTTGGAGTACTCAGGTGAAGGAAATGATGTCAGGACCATCATGTAGTAACTATTGGCATCAAGAGGTTACAAGTTCAATTCTTAATCCTAAAAATCTTATACACACACACACATCAATACCCAATAGTTAACTGTCAAAAATACTGATTCCCCAAGACCATTAAGTAGTAATACAAAGCAATACCTCCATCACCGTTAGGATTGGAGATCATCTGAAAATTTAGCAGCTGAATAAAATGAGTTAAATGCTTCAGGAGAAGAAATGAAGTGGATGAATAAATATTAAAAAAGGGGACTAGGAAAGACCAAAACATTAGTAAATCTAGACATTGCTCACAGGACGCACAGTGAATATATGTCCAAATATATTCCTTGTATATTGAGTTAAGACTAGAGGCAAAAAGCTGAAAACCAAACATATGAAACTAAATATTTACAGTGATACCCTCATAAAGAATTCCCATTATTTTTTGTTAATATTTTCCAAGGAAGCTGTACATTACCAATATTATTTCCTTTTCAGAAAAAAAGTGAGATACACATAATTAAATAAATTGCTTATTACATATTGTAGTGAACTGACATCTAATAGCTCTTAGTTATCCTTCAGGTCTGCCCCCCTGATGCATCATCATGAAGTCATTCTTGATGCCTTTGTCTGAACTGGGTTTTCTATCACTTGCTCCCACAGCATGCTGCCATACCCAGCTTCTTAGTGTTTATCCCACTATTTTTGAAATTGTCTGTTTAAATGTAAGACTCCTCCAAATACACTGGGGTGCATGATTGAGAATAATGACCATGTTCTATATATTTGATAACAACACTGCTATCTCAGTATTGCTTGTTGGATGGCAGTGTCTGGCATCCAAAAATAATTGTTAAACTGGACTGAGTCACAAGCTCAGGATTTAACCTGACCAGTCGTCCATCCCTGACTACCCAGTTTTTAGAATACTATTTCGATAGAATTGAGTTAGCTCATTACTTTGGAGTGATATTCCAGTCACCTGTACCACCACAGGTATCACTTCCAATAAACTATGATGCCAGAAATCGCTCAGGGGTGCGAATAGGCTAAAGCAGGGATCAAGTGACAGGATTTAATGCTGACAGTGTTTAATAGCTGAAGGGTGAAAGCCTACGTGGGACTCCTTTCAGCCTTTAATCTACTGTAGTGGTCAAACAACAAAAAAGTTTTCAAATGGTCTAAAGCAAAAGCATAGACGTTATATACACATATACTCAAGGAGTGTAGATACAAAAACACATTTGACCATAAGAAGAGATTCGGAGAGGGGCGGGCCCAACCGGAAATCTTAAAAGGCCTGGTCTATGCACTTCCCCAAGTCCCACGAGGCTGCTCATCATGACCTCTCTCCCGGGCTGCTGGTTGGAGCCTGACGATGGACGCAGGTGCCACTGAGGCCCTCGGGTACGGAAGGACGACGCCCACCAGGGGAGATGGGCTGCTGGGGTTACCACTTCTGCCATCAGGGATTCACACCCGGCCATGGTGGTTTCCTGTGCAGGAACTGAGAAACCCAGTGTTGTTTTACCTGGAGGCATGGCTAGCTGACTTGCTCTTCGGCCCAGACCGAGCCATAGTTCCAAAAATGGAGTGGATGAGCCTGGCCCCGTTGACGGTGGACACAGTTAACGCCCGGAACTTTGTCGAAATCACCGTCTTCGGATGGCTGGATGTACAACATCTGGTGAAAGTAGGCTCCTGAGCCTGGCGTCAAGGCACTAGGAGCATCGTGACTGAGGTGAAGGTCTTGTAAAACGTGCATGTGGAGGGAGCCACGGGGAAAATACCTGGTCGTACCTGGCTTCCTTCCAACCTCTCATCTTTCCACAACTTTTTGCAGTTTCCTAACTCCAGTATGCTGCGTGTAGACCATGGGCATCCCTTTGTGAGAGGAGTCCAAGTAGGACCTTGGAAAAGTAGGTGGAGAGGTGATGCATTCAGGCGCATCACTACCCATGCCAGCCTAAGCTTGGTTATGCCACTATTTCCAGACCCTAGGTTCAGAGCTTCCACCATAAGAACTGATATCGCCCGCGCCACTCCAACCTCTCCCGCCCTTCCCAACCCTCATGAAGCAGTAGTTTGAAACAGTGAGCATTTTTTTCTTACCCAGCTGAGAAGATGGTACAGCTTGAGGAGTTCTTGAAGGTCCATGCATCACGTCCCCAGACCCCCCCAGCATCCTGTTGCATAAGTATTATCAGGAGCATGAGAATAATCCTGCTTCTGCTACTAAAGTTAAAGGGAAGCAAATATCCTTAAATCTCTGCACTTTTTTTTCTGTATCTTGATGGATAGTGGTTTGATTATTTTGATGCAAACATGCGTTTGTAGTGCCATTCTACTAAATAAATGAATTCCTTTTTTTCTCCAATGGCATAAAGACATTTTCTCACTCAAAACTAAGCAAATTTATAAAAGATGGACTATTCATTCATGTCTTGATGTGAGAGGTGGCTAAATGGCTGATAGGTGGTGGATTTATTTTTGTTTTTTTCTCAGTTTCTACCATTTTGAAACCGCTAACCCTTTTGCTTTTATGGTCAGAGTCAGGCCCTCATGCACAGGGGGCAGAAATGCAGGGTCAGTCAGCTTTGGGTTTCTTTTGCAACATTTGTTCTCAAACTTTAATGTGTGTAAGAATCACTTTGAGAACTTGCTAAAACACAATTTCTTAGGCCCCTTCTCCACTGATTCTGATTCAGTACATTGGGCCCATGAATTTGCATTTCTAACAAGCTCTTAGGTAATGTCACACTTCTCTTCCGAGGCTCTCACTTTTAAGCTGGTAGTTTGCCCCCTGAGTAGCAAGGAGTGTGCCTGTGCATTTTCTTGGAGTGGAGCTTCCCACCTTGCACGTGGGTAGGCATTCCAACATGCAAGCAAAGAGAGGTGATCAGCATTCATTCTGCTGGTGCTGTGATTTACCAGGGAGCCAGGGTCCTGGGCATCTTGTGCATTGGAAGGTGTCCTTCTAGCCCACTGTCCCCACCCCACCCTGCCCCTCCCCAAACAGGTGTCCTGCATAGGTGTCCTGCATAGGCTGGGCTGGTTTTCCATTACCCATTACAATGGTATGACCAATCTGTGCCAAATAGTCCCAACCCCTTGTTGCTTCCACTTTCAGGAAGCAGAATTCTTGGAGGAAAGATGACCAAGAATTCTGTGGCTTCAGACACAAAGTTGGAGTTGATTCAACTCATGCAGTTTCTTTACCCATTAGCAGTAATGGATTCGAGCCATTTGCAAAGCTTTTAAACACACACATACACAAATCTTTGATTGCAAGTAATATTGAATGTTATTCTGCTTTACTTCACATGTTTGTTAAATGCTTTTTTACATTTTTCTTATTTTTTTTAATTAAAAAAATTTTATTGGAGTATAGTTGATTTACAAAGTTGTATTAGTTTCAGGTATATAGCAAAGTGATTCAGTTATATGTATATTATATATATAATATATGTAACTGAATATATATAATATATATATATATATTCTTTTTCAGATTCTTTTTCTTATAGGTTATAGTTCCCTGTGCTATACAGTAGGTCCTTGTTGGTTATCTATTTTATATATAGTAGTGTGTATCTGTTAATCCCAAACTCCTAATTTATCCCTCCCACTTTCCCCTTTGGTAATGCAAATTTGTTTTCTATGTCTGTGAGACTCTTTCTGTTTTGTATATAAGTTCATTTGTATCACTTTTTTTTTTTTAAGATTTCTTGTGTAAGCAATATCGTATGATATTTGTCTTTCTGACTGACTTCACTTAGTATGATCATCTCTAGGTCCATCCATGTTGCTGCAAATGGCATTATTTTATTCTTTTTTATGGCTGAGTAACATTCCATTGTATGTACATACCACATCTTCTTTATCCATTCATATGTTGACAGACGTTTAGGTTGCTTCCATGTCTTGGCTATCGTAAATAGTGCTGCAGTGAACGTTGGGGTGCATGTATCTTTTTGAATCATGGTTTTCTCCAGATATATGCCCAGGAGTAGAATTGCAGGATCATATGGTAGCTCTGTTTTTAATTTTTTAAGGAACCTCCATACTGTTCTCCATAGTGGCTGTACCAATTTACATTCCCACCAACAGTGTATCCCTTTTCTCCACATCCTCTCCAGCATTTATTATTTGTAGACGTTTTGATGATGGCCATTCTGACCGGTTAAAACTACTCATTGTAGTTTTGATTTGCATTTGTCTAATAATTAGCAATGTTGAGCATCTTTTAGTGTGCCTCTTGGCCATCTGTGTGTCTTCTTTAGAGAAACGTCTATTTAGATCTTCTGTCCATTTTTTTGATTAGGTTGTTTGTATTTTTGATACTGAGCAGTATGAGCTGTTTGTATTTTTTGGAGAATAATCCCTTGTTGGTCACATCATCTGCAAATATTTTCTCCCATTCTGTAGATTGTCTTTAATTTTGTTTAGTTTTCTTTATTCAGTCCTATCATTACTTCTTTCAACTCTGAAGATAAGGATTTTTATTATCTGTATAAGCTTTTGTAACAAATAATGGTCCACTATAACCAATATTGTCCACCATTTTGCTTCTCAAATTTTTGCATATGAAAAATTTTTATTGTATGTAGTTAAACTATTTACTGTTTTCTGTGTGATTTTCCATCATTCCCACCACCTTTTACATTTAATCTTAGGAGCTCCTGCTTTGTCTTCTTTTGTAGGAATTTGATAAATATTCCTACAGGATTTTCCTTGTGGGATTTTTACAAAACCATTGAACATTTTTGACTGTTCAACATTTGTGGGAAAATGGTTATAATTAAACCTTATTCCAATTTTCCAAAAATTATCCACAACAAAGTTACTAAATGATCCTTTACTCTATCCTTTATATACATTAGCATATTGGAGTCCTAACCCTCAGTATGTCAGAATGTGAGTGTATTTGGAAATGCAAGAAGTAGTTAAGGTAAAACGAGGTCATTTGGGTGGGCCTATATCCAGTATGACTTTTTTTTTTAATAATAAGAGGGCATATGGATGGACACAGGTATGTGCATGTATAGAGGAAAGACAATGTGAGGACACAGAAGGAAGTAAGCCATCAGCAAGCTAAGGAGAAAGGCCTCACAAGAAACCAAACCTACTGACACCTTGATCTTGGACTTCTAGCCTCCAGAACTTTGAGAAAATAAATATCTGTTGTTTAAGCCACCCACTTTCTTATTTTGTTACAGTAGCCCTGGCAAACTAATACAACATTTAATACAGTTAAAAAGAAGAGAGATTGGGAAATTTCTTTTTAGAATAGTAATTTAAATGCTTGACAGTTTGGCTAATGTTTGGATTATTCATCACTATGTACTATGTATAAGGACACTACTTTTTAATCTTGATTTTATTACTCACTTGGCCTACTAAAGTCATCAAACATTAACAATTTTAAGAATTCCAAAAATTATGCACATAGAAACATTACATAAAGTAGGTTCACTATACATGGTACGCTGTGTGCATTCTATATACACAATACATGTTGATAATTAATAGAACGTGTTAAAATACAAAGTTGTATAAAAGAAAGTCAATTTGATTTTTAAGTGGCAAGGAATAGACGTAAATATCAATATTTTATGTACAATTGGGCCAGTATGCTGTCAGGGTACAGAAAATACTCAAATTTTTTTGGTTCTTCATTTAACCAGCTGGAATTATTACTTTTAAAATAATGTCTTTTTGAAAATTTGCTTTGAATAAATTTTACACTGTAATTCTCTTAAGATCTGAACTGTCTGAAAGAAATCATCTTTAAAACAAGTAAAAGGCACTGAAAAAGAAGTTTCTGTTGTCTTAAGGTAAATGATGAAGTATGCCATTAAACAGTGAAACACTTTGTCTTAAAATTCATGCTTATTTTTTAAAGCTTGATTCTCTACTCTTGAAAAACTTAAAGATAATGATCATAATCATTTGACAGAACTAAAAACACAATAACCCTCCTCTCTTAGAAATAGCTCAAAACCCTTCCTAGAAAAGAAGTTGGCAAATATTCAAAACATGGAGAAATTGATGAATATTAAAATAAAGTAATAATTATCTTTGCAAGGTAGAATAGTTTCACTTCCTATAGCTGGAAACACACAAAATTGAGGATGTTCCAGCTTTGACATCCTTTCAGAAGTCTATTTCTATATACTTGCCAATTCATTGGGAACTTTCTATCCTGAAAATAGATCATTGTAATGTCCTCAATAAGATGACCCATTGTTGTGAATTAATGCCAGATTTATCTGTGCTATTAAATTATTATGAGTATTAGCACAGCTATTAATAACACCACTTTTCAAAGAGCTTTCATTTGTATTGCCTCATTTGATCCTTTCAGCAACTCTGAGAGGTACAAAGCACTGGTTATTATCATTCTTATTGTATATGTGGGAAACTGAGACATAAAGGCTGAATTGACTTTTAGGCAGTTACACAACTGGGAACAGTGATTCACAGATCAAAAATATTTCTAATTTAAAAAAACAGTGGAAATATTTTTTAAACATTTTTATTCTGGGTCATTACTTTTCCAGTAATAGTTACTATGCATTGAATGTTTACTTTATATCAGATACTTTGACATACTTTTTTTTTTTTTTTTTTGCGGTACACGGGCCTCTCACTGTTGTGGCCTCTCCCGTCGTGGGGCACAGGCTCCGGACGCACAGGCCCAGCGGCCATGGCTCACGGGCCCAGCCGCTCCGCGGCATGTGGGATCCTCCCGGACTGGGGCACGAACCCGTGTCCCCTGCGTTGGCAGGCAGACTCTCAACCACTGCGCCACCAGGGAAGCCCCACTTTGACATACTTTATCTTTAAAAGTCCAAACAGACTTTCAAAGATAGATATTGCCATCCTCCTCTTCCAAGTGAGGATGCAGAGACCTTGAGAGGTGTGACATAATGGATTTTAAATTTAGGTCTATCTGACTTCCAAGGTCAAGCTCCTCTGTCTGAGATATTACTTCATTTAATTCTCACTCTATCTCTCTGAGGTAAGTATAGTGTCCCTTCCTTTTTATAATTCTGGAGATGATCTCGGAGAGTTAGTATCACAAGGAGAGGTTAGTTGAGGAATTGGCATTCTGGCTGGCTGAATTTTCAGTTTTCATGATTGTTGACAATACTTTTGAAATATATACATAGTTAAATTTCCTGCGTTACTAAATATAATATATTGAGAGCAATTGAAGTTTTTGTTGATGATGATTACCTTTCAATTCCTAAGAACTATTATTATTTTCATATTTTGTATTATTTTTTATAGATATTCAAGGCAACAAATTGGCTCAAATCTGTACTGACTGTCAGAGCTGACTGAATGTTGTCATAAAAAATAAATCATTAATATTGAAGAGTTTTTATGACTGAGAGATCTGAGTAATTGATTTATTATAAAGCACCTACTATGAGCTAGATATTAAGCTGTATACTGAGTATACATAGCTATATAGTGAATATATACTGAGTATACCTATACGGAGTGTATACTAACTATTCCTATAGCAAAAAAGACATGTGAACAAACTAAATATGTAAGCTAGATAGTACAATATCAGGGGCATCAAAGAGTTATAAAAAAGATCAAGTGAAAACTTTAATACATTTTAGGTTTAGTTTGACGAAAAATGCTTCACTGAGCTAAGAATGATTTAATGTTGAATAACATGTCTAAAGGAATCACATACAGGAAAGCAGTACAATATATTTACATTCTTTATTAAATATAAAACCATCCAGATGATTTTTCAGCTATTTATGTTTTTTTTATAATTTGATAGTACAATATTATGTGCACTGGGAGGAGAGGTTAGTATGTTTCAGAGTTAAATCAAATGTTAAGATCTCAGTGATTTTTTTTTCTTTTCTTTTTTTTTTTTTTTGCGGTATGCGGGCCTCTCACTGTTGTGGCCTCCCTTGCAGAGCACAGGCTCCGGACACACAGGCCCAGTGGCCATGGCCCGTGGGCCCAGCCGCTCCGTGGCATGTGGGATCCTCCCGGACCGAGGCACGAACCCGTGTCCCCTGCATCAGCAGGCGGACTCTCAACCACTGCACCACCAGGGAAGCCCCAAGATCTCAGTGATTTTTAATACTATGTCTAAATCACAGTATCATTTATTATAGTGACCAATATAGCAATGAAGGATTGAAATGGAATACAGCATTGTTTATGAAGATAGTCACAAACTTTGTTTTGTATAATAGGAAAGTTATTTTCAGAAAACACTGTTTTTAAAAAAGGTAAATTATTATTAAACTTCTATTTTTGGATGTTGTGCCAAAAATAAAAATAAAATCAATAAACATATTTTACAAATTGCAATAACTATTGCTGAATTTTTTTTTAAAAAATGCTGTTACCTTATTACTTCTTCCATGATTAAAAATATGCAAATCCTAGAATGCACTTATATTAAAAATTTGTGGAAATCTAAGAGCATGTTTCTTCTAATATTCAGGAATTATAGTATCATCCTGAGTAAGAAAAGGTCACATAATTTATAATTCTCCAATGTGTCTTTCATTTATGTTGGTAAACTCATTTTTTTGAAAGAACAATGAGGATAAATACCACATTTTATCATTTTCCCCTTTAGGGCTTCCTTCTGCACAAACATTTTTGTAGTTACTGGTCTAGTTTTGATACAGTGCTTATATATTAATTAATTTTCCAAAGAAATTCAGCATTTATTGAGCAACTGTTATAGGCAAGGTACTATAGAGATCTGTAAGAAATACAGGGCTGATCAAAACCAGAGCCTGACTTTAAGGAGTTCATAGTTTATTGAAGGATCTAGACAAATATAGATGCCTAACGGTGTATTAGTTTTCTATTGCAACTAGAACAAATTACCACCAACTTAGTGACTTACGATAATAGAATTCATTATCTTACAGTTCTATAGGTCAGAGGTCTGAAATGGATCTCATAGAGCTACAATTAAAGTCTTAACAGGGCAGTGTTCCTTCTAGAGGCTCTAGGAAAGAGACTGCTTCCTGCCTTTTCCCTCTTCAAGAAGTTGTCTGAGTTCCTCGGTTGTGGCTCCTTTCCATCTTCAAAGCCAGCAATCATATCACTCTAGCCTCTACTTCCATCATCACATCTTCTTCTCTGACTCTAACTATCCTGCCTTTTTTTTTTCATTTATAAGGCTGCTTGCGGTTAAATTAAGCCCACCTGGATAATCCAGGGTACTCTGTCCATCTCAAAACCTTAAACTTAACACATTTGCACAGGCGCTTTATCTGTGTGAGGTAACATACTTACAGGTTCTGGGGGTTAGGATGTGGACATCTGCCTACTACATATGACTAAACATGGTAAATAGATTATATCTTATATTTTATATCTTAGGTGTGGATATTGACACACTCAAAAATTCAGTGTTTAGGTTGTCTTAATCTATTCATGGAAAAGCATTTAAATATTAATAGGGAAGATTATAAGGTCACCGTTTTAACATATTCAATTAAACAGGTGAAGAATATTTCCAATCTTAGGTTTCAAAAGGAGGAAGGAAATTTGTTGATAATGTGTAGATTTAGTTAATGGACTTACATAATGAATTTTCAGTTTGCTGTTCCATGCCAACTACCTAAACTTACCTTAATTTTATTTGCAAAGTGTTTTTATCAGAGATCAGACAATGCCAGATATTAGAGCTTAATTTGATCCTTATTTAGCTCCTTGTGATGAATTGTAAAACAATGAAATAGTAGATTTTAAAGAAAATTTAATATATTATCTGATATAAATCTTTAAATAACTACGAAGATCTTTTAACTCAACATATCCCTTTACCAGACCATTTCTCTTCTCTTCTTTAAAGTAAAATGCCTTGATGTTGTCCCACTGCTTTATATATTGATCTCATCTGCATCATTTTTCCCATTTTACAGAAAATTGAACCCAAGGAAGTTAAGTAATTTTCCAAGGTCACATAAACCAGGAAGTAGGTGGACTCCAAAGTCTCCCCAGTTTTCACTTTGACCACTCAGGGGCAGAGCTTATTAAAGGTTGGTTTTTAGAAAAAAAAAAGTAACATGCCTCGAAAGAGTTTTCTGAACTTTTGATCTCCAGTTCCTCTCTTCCTATTCTACTCTTAACCTGTTCCAGTCATGTTCTGTTCCCACTGCTCCACAGACATTGTTCTAGTTAGTCACCAGCGGTCACCACAGTGCTAAATCAGAAGTCAAATCTCAGTTCTCATCTTTTGTGATCTCTCAGCAACATTTGATGCAAATGATCATTCTCTTTTCCTTGAAATGTCAATATTTTATTCATTTGACATCCAGAACTCTGGCTTTCTTGCTTTTCCTACTCTCTCACCATCCTGTCCTTCTTAGCTCCCTTTGCTTTTACCATTCAGCTCCCTGATCTCTGATGGTAGATTGTCCCAGGAATCAGTCTTTGGATTTTTACTCTTCTGTATCTTCTCTGCTCATCCCTAAGTGAGATTATCCAGTCTTAGAGATTTAGCTATTATTTACATGCTGTGAACTGCTAAAATTTTATTTCCAGCCTGGATCTATTCCTTCAGCTCCAAATTCATTTACCTAAACTCCCTACTTAATATCTGAAGTTGGATCTCCACAGGCGGCGTATGATCAGCTTATTCTAAACTGCATTTCTTATCTCTGTCCCCTCCTGTCACAGAAACAATGCAAAATTGCTCGAGTGACGTTCCCCATCTCAGTAAATGGCAACTCTGTTTTTGTAGATGCTCGGCTTAACCATGAATCTCAGAGGATTCTGTCCAGGCATTTTCTGGATGCCAGGTAGTCCTATGCATCAGACAGTGTCCTTTATTTCTTAGACATATTTCTGTAGAATGACTGACTTTAACCTGATTGCCCCAATGAATGCTAATTTTAAAATTTACACAAGGATATATTCCTTCCTGTGTGACTATTCCTTTGCTTTTGAATATTTGCTCCTGAATACAATAAGGAGGTTTGGTAGAATTTATAAATATTTTTAAATTCTCCTGTGGCCATGTCCTTTTAAATCTGTGTATTTATAATCTCAATCCAATTACTTATTTTTAACTTGTATTTTTGCACTAAATTCTACAGGGGAATTTCAAAACATTTCAGCACTTCTGAATTCTGAACAACCTGGAAATAGGAATGTCTGAAATATATTCTTAGCTCATCCTATGAGTGAAGTAATTAAAGTGTGGGTAAAATCTGTTTAAAGTTTATGTAATTAGAAAAGCTTGGGGGAAAAGTCCTATTTAAATCTAACAAGTGAAATTTCTATATTTTAAAATTATTCACAAAAAGTCAGAAGAAAAATGGAGTTAATTATCAGAGAGACCTAAGAGTCTAAAATTGTTTTAATTATCTGGATCTTCTCTACTTATAATGGCTTGAAAGTAAATATTTGGTGAATATATTTAATCATATGCTTTTGGATAGTAATTCTGACCCAAGTGTCAAGGATGCAGAGAAGTGAGGTAAGAGAGTAGTCAAGAAAGTGGCAAAGTCTAGGTTTGAATCTGGATGATTATTTTAAGGTAGTGAATATGCTATACTCATGCTCATAATAAATTGCTGAATATTTAAAGCATTAGGTGAGCTTAATTGAGCTAGAGCATAAAAAATTAGAAATTTATAGCTGTAGGCTTAAGCCAATTAAGCTGCATCATACTCAGCTACATTTAGCTGTTTGGTCACAGACGTTCTCTCTGGCAATTGAGATGGTACTAAAATAGGGATGTTATCTAATCTATATCTAACAAGGTAGTCTCTATCACAGAAAAAATCACATTTATACTATCTAGCCTTAAATCTCTTATCTTTGACAATAAGGTTCAGTTCCCCAAATCATTTCTCTTCAGCCTGTCACTGTATTCATGTAAGCCTTTGATCAATCGATGGTACAAGATGGCTTGGTATAGCAGAAAGAGCTATGTATTAAGACAAAAGTCTCCAGCAGAAGTCTCAGTTCTGCAGTTAAATCACTTTGTGACTTTGGACTAGTCATAAACTAGGACTTACGACTCTGATTGCAAGTTGGATGTAAGTCTTAAATGAGGTAAAATAGATAAAAAACTGAGTAGAGTAACTGACATATTGGAGGTATTAGTCTCCTCCCTGAGTTTCTTCATTTATTTAAATAGGAGGATTAGTTGCAACCATTTCTGATGTCTTAATGAATCTGTAAGTCTGTACAATGTGTTTTAAAACTAGCTGTTTACATTTCACATATGGTAGATAATTGTCTCTCAATATGGTAGGACATAAAAAATAGAAACTGAACAAAGTTTTCTAACTTTGGTTTAAAAGAAAGCTTACTATTTTATTGCATTTTTAAAAGGAAGTTCTTTAATTCTAGCATTGCCTTCTGAAAAACAGATATAGCAATAACAAGAAAATTGGAAAAATAATGTAATCACTTTGCTGATTGATGAGTGAAGGCCAGAGAATTTCTTGGGATTGAAAAGCATTTGAGAGCCACACTTAGCTTGAAATCTTTTAAAAATGATTTAGCCTTATTTCAAAGGAAGGATGGGTTTCATTCTTTACATATAACCACTTTCATTTTTTTTAAAAATAGATAGAAGGACTGAAAATGACAGTCCTCTATAACCCTACGCTGTAAAAGCCTAGAGAAGAATTGTGAGAAAAGAAGTAAAAACTACCTGAAATGGTTTGATATAAAATGGCCTTTTTTTCTAAACTGGGCTTTGACTTGACTTTCAACTTTTTTTTTTTTTTTTAATGAAACAGAAAGGAACCAGCTTTCTATTAATCTAGAATGGGTTTTTAAAAAATCCTTCTTTGAAAAATAATCCATTTAAACATTTCTTGGCAATATGGAGGAAGATTTATCACATCACTGGAAATTTTCTTTAAGAAGCATTGTCAAAATTCAACACCCATTTATGATGAAAACCCTGCAGAAAGTAGGCATAGAGGGAACTAGCAACAACACATGAAAGGATGCTCAACATCATTAATCATTAGAGAAATGCAAATTAGAACTACAATGAAGTATCACCTTACACCAGTCAGAATGGCCATCATCAAAAAATCTACGAACAAATGCTGGAGAGGGTGTGGAGAAAAGGGAACCCTCTTGCACTGTTGGTGGGAATGTAAATTGATACAGCCAGTACGGAGAACAGTATGGAGGTGCCTTAAAAAACTAAAAATAGAACTACCATAAGACCCAGCAATCCCACTACTGGGCATATACCCTGAGAAAACCATTATTCAAAAAGAGTCATGTACCACAATGTTCACTGCAGCTCTATTTACAATAGCCAGGACATGGAGCAACCTAAGTGTCCATCAACAGATGAATGGATAAAGAAGATGTGGCACATATATACAATGGAATATTAATCAGCCATACAAAGATTTGAAATTGAGTTATTTGTAGTGAGGTGGATGGACCTAGAGTCTGTCATACAGAGTGAATTAAGTCAGAAAGAGAAAAACAAATAGTGTATGCTAACACATATATATGGAATCTAAATAAATAAATGGTTCTGAAGAACCTAGGGGCAGGACAGGAATAAAGACACAGAAGTAGAGAATGGACTTGTGGACATGGGGAGGGGGAAGGGTAGCAGGGACGAAGTGAGAGCGAGGCGTGGACATATATACACTACCAAATGTAAAATAGATATCTAGTGGGAAGCAGCCCAGTAGCATAGGGAGATCACCTCTGTGCTTTGTGACCATCTAGAGGGTTGGGGTAGGGAGGGTGGGAGGGAGAAGCACGAGGGAGGAGATATGGGGATATATGTATATGTATAGCTGATTCACTTTGTTATAAAGCAGAAACTAACACACCATTGTAAAGCAATTATACTCCAATAAAGATGATAAAGAAAGAAAGAAGCATTGTCTGATAAAGGCAGTCCATCTTTTAAGATTTGTGGTATAAGGACCTGTGGTAAGAGGATAATCAGCTTAAGGCTGCCGCTCAGTGGAAAATTTCCTTTCATGACTCTACGAGGACTATTTGGCTTCTTTAAAGCCTAAAGTCTTGTTCCCCACTGCCTTTTGTTTTAAATTCAAGTTAATTCAGAGCCTGCAAACTGTATTAAAAGGAAATATATTGAGTAACTACTATGACTTAGTCGTTATGCTAAATTTTAAAAATTTATAATATAATGCCATTTTTGAAAAAGATATTACATATAAATATAATTTATGTATAGAGAGAGAGAGAGAGAGAAAGAGAGAGAGAAAGAGAGAGAAAGGAAGAGAGAAAGAGATTAGAAAAAGTGAAAAAAACACATGCCAGACTATTGGTGGTAGTGATTTTGCAGAGAATGACATGATAAATTTTTGTGCTATGCTATGTCTTTTCAATTTTAAGAATATAAATGTCTTCAGGAATTAGAAAATTATATCATTAAAAAATTAGTAGGAGGCCATCATAAGAAGAGTGTCAGACATGAAGGAAAAGGTATAAACTTCATCAAAGCAGGCCCTGTTTCTATCTCATTCCCTATTGTGTTTCACATTGTCTACCCCACAGAGACCACTTAATAAATATTTACTGAAGGAGTGAATGAACACATTAAAGAAAGCTGCCACAACTAATTTCAAGGTTGTCTTTAGAGACCACGTGAAATCTTTTGTCTTACGGGAACATTTACATTGTTAGACTTGAATAACATCTTCGGTCATTGCCATGGGAAATAAACATATCTAAAATACTTACAAAGGCAAGCTTTGGGAAGTATAGTCATTCAGTGGAGAAAAACAAAGCAACATAAAGCGTGTTCATTTTGTTTGCTAGAATGGTTCTTTCTGCAGGGTTATAGAGGTTTATTGTGCATGACTCAACACACATTGCATTCGGGAAGATCTACAGAATGAGCAGAATAGATCCTGAGTCCTCCTCATCTACTTGTGTCTTCCTTTTTTGGGAGGATGTTTTACTGGCAAATTTAGCCAGTAACATTTGCACAGAGTATATGTTTCCTTTTACTTAAATTCATAAGCACTTTTCTACTTTCTAACAGAGAAAACTTGACAAAAATCTATTGAATTTTATAATTTCACCGTCATTCTGATGTTTTCTTCTGGCACAGGGATTCTAAGGGTGTGATTAGGGGTAACTCTTTGCACAGATATATTTACAACTACAGAGGCAGCAAAAAATACCATATTCTGAAGGCCTATTTTATGCTTGTCACTATATTCATTTTCTAATTTAGTCCTTCTAAAAAAAGCCCTAATGGTGGGCATTATCGCATCCATTTTTAGATGGTAAAACCAAGGCTCAGAGATATAAAATTTACTCATAGAAAGCCCCTGTGGAAATGACTGACCTGAGATTCGATTTCTGGTAGGTGTGGATCAAAGCATGATTGCTTTCGTTATTTTGTTTTGATTAGAATCCATTGTCCTTTTGTCTTCACTGTAAAGATCTTGCACACCCTGAAACATTCTCATGGAAATTAGAGTACAGTCCTGAAATGCCAGGACTTGGATTGTATTCAAACTGTCACATGCTTTCTAGCTATGATATATGGGCCTGAACTCATTAGTGATGGATTCCTAGAGGCAGCAACTGTGCAGGTAAATCTTCTTAACTAAGCAGATAGTACATCATCCTGGCACTGTAAAATGTCATAAGTGCTCTCAGTGTAATAATCTTTTTGTTTCTTTGCTACATTTGGATGAGCAAAACCAGGAAGCATTAGAGTAATACCAAGTCCTACCAAAAGTATAGTCTAAATATAGAGGCATCTTGGGAAACCCACCTCTTGCATTCCACTAAACTTTCTTGAATCTTGATTGTTTAATGCCAAAAGTACTAGTTAAATTGCAGTCTTGTTCATTTGAATGCAGAAGAGTAAGTGTGCTGGGCTCTTGCCTTTATTTCTGGTATCTCCATTCTGGCAGTCCCACATCTCTCTCTACCCCTCAGGCTCCAGGAGCTTGGCACTTTGCCAGCAGTCAGCTCCTGAGACAGCCTAATGAAAGTTAATAGACCTCCAATTCAGGTAATTTACATGAATTAAAAATAACTTAGGAAACCATTTAGGGCTCTATAAAATCAAATTTAAAATACTATATGCAGAGGTCATAACAGTACAGTTCAACTTTTCTACCACACAAAAAACATAAAGTTTACTTGAAGTTCATCTGAAATATACAAATATTATCAGACAGTTGGAGAGAATAAAATTTTTACATGTCTTTTGAAAAGTAAGTAATCCCAATAATGCTTTCTTGCTCAGTTTCTTCCAGATGTTCTAAGCTTGTATTTCAAGACTGCTTACAAATTATAAGGTACATGTAGAAAAGATTTTCAGCAGAGGACAAACTTATGAGAAACTATTTCATAGTTCCTCATAATTCTGCAAAAATTATGAGATAAAATAGAATATATAGACTGTGGAAGGAAAAAAGGTGATATTTGTTCAGAAACCAAATAAAATTCTATGATAGATGTAAGAGAATGGGAGGGATCTTGAATTTGCTGTAAAAGAGGTATAATAATATTACTGTTGAAAAATCATTTAATCCTTTCCTGTGCCACAGATAGAGCTACAGTCAAACCAATCCAGAGAGATTGCTGGGATCTCTTTTAAAAACTAAATTTCTTAATTTCACAAATATTTATTGAACTAGGCATTATGAATTCAAGTACAAAGATCAGTAGTGTGCTCTTTTGTCCTTAAGGAATCTTGAATTTAGTTAATACATAAGGCAAGTACTGGCACCTCACAATGCAAGGAAGAATATAGTAGTGGCCACAGGCAATCATAAAATGCTCTGTGAGCTTTCTGAAGGGAAACCACACCATGTTGAAGTCTGCAAGGCAGAATGAGAAGATATGACTGAGGTTTAAATTCTGGTGGCTTTTCCATCTTCTAGTTCTGGGCATCTTCTAGTGTCTAGGCAAACTGTTTAACCTTTTGGAGCTTTAGCTTTGTTTTCTGTAAAATGGTAGTAGTAGAATATACTTCGTAAGTGTTTTACATAAGATTTTTCTCACTTATTCATTTATTCATTCATACACAAGTATGCACTGAGTGTTCACTGTTGGCCTGGTTGTACAGCTGTACAGTGTATAGTGTGGGTGGGGAGGCAAAAAGTTTGGTATGTGCTTTGATAGGAAGTATTTGTAGGTTACAGCAAGACTTTAAAGAAAAGTGTGGTCAATTCCATAAAAAGAAGATCCAGAATCTCTTCATAGAGGAGGCTCCCATAATCCTTACTACACAGATGAGATAATGAAAGTTTAGGACATTTGAATAATTGTCCAAAGTGTATATAGTTAGTAAACGGCTGAGCTAGGATCCAGTGCTTCTGAATTTTCACATAAAGCAATCAATTCTGTTTGCTTTGAAAGCGATTACCCACACAATGAGACCTAAAGGAAGCATTAATATCAATGGGAATGTGCTTTTTGCAATATCTCAGAGGACTTCAGACACATCGATATTTTGTTTTGTAATTACTTTTTATAATTAATGGTATATCTTACTAACTCAAATAATTGTCATGCAAAGCAGGCTTTTAAATAGAATATGGAAATATTTAAGAGGTTACTTTAAAGTAATATTTCAGGTTACTTTCAAGGAGTTTTTGTCTCTAAGCCAACACAAATGGAATCAGCTGTCTCTGTATTTCAATAATAAGCTCTTCATGACCCCCAGTGAACTCACATTTTTATCCCATGCTAAGGCACTGAGCTCATAAAGATTCATAAGACCAAAAAAAAAAAAAGGGTTTTTTTTTCCTCTATTGTGTAAGACCTTTATATAAATCAACTCCCAGTGGGGAGAGATCTACTCTACTGTACTTTCCTCTGTCTCTTCCCTTTTCCATAGCTCTTACACAGTCTTGAGAAGTATCCCTCAGTGAGCACCTCCATCCTTCTTTCCCTCCCCCTGCATCCATTGTCAGTGTAATAATGTTTCATGTATTAGTGCACTAGCTATCATAAATATATTACACAATATAGTCTAAGTTAGAGTTCACAGAGGAAATGAGATGAAGGTGCCCATAGCCCTATTGTACAGATAACTAGTTCTTAATGAGAAATGGGGAAAGATTGAAGCCTGTTGAGGATCCACAGGTGTTTTTTTTTCATCTGTTTCATATGATCATATGTTATCAATGTTTGTCTTTCTTATTTACTTAGTCAGTGTTTCTCTGACTTATCGACTTAGCATAATGCCCTTGAGGTCCATCCATGTTTTCACAAATGGCAAGATTTCATTCTTTTTTATAGCAGCTGAATAATATCACATTGTGTGTGTGTGTGTGTGTGTGTGTGTGTATTTGTGTGTATTTACATCTTCTTTATCCATTCATCCACTGATGGACACTTAGGTTGTTTTAATATCTTCAGATAGAAGATAATGAAAACACTAACTGGAAAAATACCTGTACCCCCATGTTCATTGCAGCATTATTTACAATATCTTATGAGCTCTGTAGTGGAGTTACTGGATTGTATGGTAGTTCTATTTTTAATTTTTGAGGAACTTCCGTACTGTTTTCTATAGCAGTTGCACCAATTTATATTCCCACCAACAGTGCACAAGGGTTCCCTTTTCTCCACATTCTCGCCAACATTTGTTATTTTTTTGGTGATAGTCATTTTAACAAATGTGAGGTGATATCTCATTGTGGATTTGATTTGCATTTCCCTGGTGATTAGTGATGTTGAGCCATCACATTAGTGATGTTGAGCCTCTTGTACCTGTTGGCTATCCAGATACCTTCTTTGGAAAATTGTCTATTGAAATCTGACCATTTAAGAGTTTATTATTATTGTTGTTGTTATTGTTTGCTATTGCGTTGTATGTGTTCTTTATGTATTTTGGATATTAGACCCTTATCAGGTATATGAATTGCAAATATTGTCTCCCATTCAGTAGGTTGCCTTTTCATTTTGTTGGAAGCTTTTCAGTTTGACGTAGTCACGTTTGTTTATTTTACTTTTGTTGTCCGATTTAAAAAAATCATTGCCAAGAATCATGTCAAGGAGCTTACAGCCTGTGTTTTCTTCTAGGAGTTTTATGGTTTCCGGTCTTATGTTCAAATCTTTAATCTACTTTGAGTTTATTTTTGTGTATGGTGTGAGATAGTGGTTCAGTTTCATTGTTTTGCATGTGGCTGTCCAGTTTTACAAACCCCACTTATTGAAGAGGCTGTTCCTTCCCCTTTGTATTTTCTTGGCTCCTTTGTTATAAATTAATAGACAATATACATGTGAGTTTATTTCTAGGCTCTCTGTTCTATTCCATTGATCTACATCTCTGTTTTTATGCCAGTACCATACTATTTTGATTACTATAGCTTTGTAATATAGTTTGAAATCAGGAAGTATGCTATCTCCAGCTTTGTTCTTCTTTCTCAAGATTGTTATGGCTATTCAGGGTCTTTTGCAGTTTCATACAAATTTTAGTATTGTTTTCTCTATTTCTGTGAAAAATATCATTGGAATTTTGATACGGATTGCTTTGAATTTATATATCACTTTGGTTAGTGTGGACATTTTAACGATATTAATTCCTCTATTTCACGAGTATGGAATATCTTTTCATTTATTTATGTCTTCTTCAATTTTTTAAGCTAATATCTTGTAGTTTTCAATATATAAGCCTTTCACCCCCTTGGTTAAATTTATTCCTAGGTATTTTATTCTTTCTGATATAATTGTAGATGAGATTGTTTTCTTAATTTCTATTTCTGATAGTTTGTTATTAGTGTAAAGGAACACAACACATTTTTATGTATTTATTTTGTATCCTGCAACTTTACTGAATTTGTTTATAAGTTCTAACAGTTTTTTTGAGGGAGTCTTCAGGGTTTTCTCTATATAGTATCATGTTATCTGCAAATATTGACAGTATTACTTCTTCCTTTCCAATGTGGATGCCTTTTATTTCTTTTTCTTGTCTAATTGCTCTGGATAGGACTTCCAATACTATGTTGAATAAAAGTGGCAAGAGTGGACATACTTGTCTTGTTCTTCATCTTAGAGGAAAAGCTTTCAGTATGTCACCATTGAGTATGGTGTTAGCATGGGTTTGTCATATATGGCCTTTATTATGTTGAGGTGTGTTCCCTCTATACCCACTCTGTAGAGAGTTTTTATCATAAATTAATGTTGAATTTTGTCAAATGCTTTTTTGCATTTATCGAGATGATCATATGATTTTTATCCTTCATTTTGTTAATGTGGTATATTACACTGACTGATTTGAGGATGTCGAGCCATCCCTGCATCCCTGGAATAAATAACACTTGATCATGGTGTATGATCCTCTTAATGTATTGTTGACTTTACTTTGCTAATATCTTGTTGAGGATTTTTGCAATTATGTTTATCACTGATATTGGCCTATAATTTTCTTTCCTTGTAGTGTTCTTGTCTGAGTAGCAGGATAATACTGGCCTTATAAAATGTTTTTGGAAGAGTTCTCCCCTCTTCAGCTTTTGAAATAATTTTAGAAGCACTGATATTAGTTCTTTGGATGTTTGGTAGAATTCACCAGTGAAACCATCTGATCCTGGACTTTTGTCTGTTGGAAAGCTATTGATTACTGTTGCAGTGTTCTTACTAGTAATCAGTCTGTTCAGATTTCTTATTGCATCATGATTCAGTCTTGGTAGGCTGCATGTTTCTAGGAATTTATTCATTTCTTCTAAGTTGTCCAATCTGTTGGCATATAACTGTTCATAATAGTCTCCTTTGTATTTCTGTGGTATCAGTTGTAACAACTCCTCTTTCATATTTTATATATTTGAGTCCTCTCTTTTGTTCTTTGTGAGTCTAGTTAAAGGTTTGTCAATACTATCTATCTTTCAAAGAAGCAGCTCTTAGTTTTATTGATCCTTTCTATTGTCTTTTAGTCTCTATTTTATTTATTTCCTCTCTAATCTTTGTTATTTCCTTTCGTCTAATTTTGGGCTTCATTTATTCATTTGCTTTTCTTTTTTATGTTCCTTGAGGTAAAGTTAGTTTGTTTATTTGAGACTTCTCTTGTTCCTTAAGGTAGGCATTTATTGCTATGAAATTCCCTCCTTAGAACTGCTTTTGCTGCATCCCATAAATTTTGGTATGTTACATTTCCATTTTGCTTGCCTCAAGCTTTTCTTTTTAATTTTTCTTTTGATTTCTTCTTTGACCCCTCGATTATTCTGTAATGTGTTGTTTAATCTCCCCATATTGTGAATTTTCCAGTTTTGTTCTTGTAATTAATTTCTAGTGTTACACTATTGTGGTCAGAAAAGATGCTTGATATGATTTCTGTCCTCTTAAGTTGATCAAGACTTGCTTTGTGGCCTAACATATAATCTACCTTGGAAACTTTTCTCTGTGCACTTGAAAAGAATGTGAATTCTGTTGCTTTTTGGATGGAATGTTCTGTAAATATCTGTCCATTTGACCTAACATGTCATTTAAGGCTGATGTTTTCATATTGATTTTCTGCCTAGATGATCTATCCATTGATGTAAGTAGGGTATTAAAGTCCCCTACAATTATTATATTGCTATTTCTCCCTTTCGGTCTGTTAATATGTGCATTATATATTTAGGTACACCTATGCTAGATGCATAAATATTTACAAATGTCATATTCTCTTGTTGGATTGTCCCCTTTATCATTATGTAATGCCCTTCTTTTTCTCTTATTACAATCCTTGTTTTAAAGTCTATCTGTCTGATGTAAGTTTAGTTACTCCAGCTTTCTTTTGGTTTCCCTTTGTGTGGGATACCTTTTTCATCCCTTCACTTTCAGTCTGTGTGTGTCCTTACATCTAAAGTGTTTCATTTGTAGGCAGTATACATATGGGTCATTTTTTAATCCATTCAGCCACCTTATGTCTTTTGGTTGGAGAATATACCCCATTTACTTTTAAAGTAATTATTAATAGGTGTGTGTTTATTGCTATTATGTTCATTGTTTTGTAGCTATTTTTATAGTTCCTCTCTGTTTCTTTCTTTTTCTCTTCCTCTCTTCCTTTGTGATTTGATGACTTTCCTTAGTGGTATGTTTATATTACTTTCTTTATATCATTTGTGCATTTACTATAGGTTTTTGCTTTGTGGTTAACATGAGGCTTACATATAAACAGCTTATATCTATAACAATCTGTTTTAGGTTGATAACAACTTAAGTTTGATCCCATTCTAAAGCTCAACAATTTTACGCCTCCCTATGTTTTGTTTTTATGTTATGTTTTATATCTTTTTATCCTGTGTATCCCTTAAATAATCATTGTAATTATAGTTATTTTTACTACTTTTGTCTTTTAGCCTTTATACTAGCTTTATAAGTAGTCCACTACCTCTACTATATGTTTACTTTTCCAATGAGATTTTTTCTTTCATATGTGTTCTTGTTACTAATTAGCATCCTTTCTTTTTAGTTTAAAGAAGTCCCTTTAATATTTATGTAAGGTTGGTTTAGTTGTAGTAAGCTCCTTTAGCTTTTCCTTGTCTGGAAAACTGTGTCTCTTTCCTTCAATTCTGAATGATAACTTTGCTGGGTAGAGTATTCTTGTTTGGATTTTTTTTTTTTTTTTTCTTTTCTGTCAGCCCTTAGAACATATCCTGCCAATTCCTTTGGCCTGTAGGGCTTGTGTTGAAAAAACTGCTGATAGCTTTATGAGGGTTCCCCTGCATGTAGCAAGTTGTTTTTCTCCTGTTGCTTTTAATATCCTTTCCTTGTCTTTAATTTATAATGTGTCTTCGTGTGGGTGTCTTTTTTTAAACATAAATTTATTTATTTTATTTATTTAATTTTGGCTGCATTGAGTCTTCATTGCTTCACGCAGGCTTTCTCTAGTTTCAGCGAGCAGGGGCTATTCTTTGTTGTGGTGTGTGGGCTTCTCATTGCAGTGGCTTCTCTTGTTGCAGAGCATGGGCTCTAGATGCACGGGCTTCGGTACTTGTGGATCGTGGGCTCCAGTGCACAGGCTCAGTAGTTGTGGCACATGGGCTTAGTTGCTCCGTGGCATGTGGGATCTTCCTGGACCAGGACTCGAAACTGTGTGCCCTGAATTTGCAGGTGGATTCTTAACCACTGAGCCATCAGGGAAGCCCAGAGTGGGTGTCTTTAGATTCATCTTGTTTTCAACTTTTCTGGGCTTCCTGCATCTAGATGTCTGTTTCTTTCCCTAAGTTAGGGAATTTTTCAGCCATTATCTCTTCAAATAAGATTTCTGCCCCTTTCTCTTTCCCTTCTCCTTCTGGGAGACCTGTAATACAAATGTTAGTTCATTTGATGTTGTCCCATAAGCCTTTTAGGCTATCTTCACTTTTTTAAATTCTTTTTTTTTCTTTTTGCTCCTCTCATTGGGTGAGTTCTACTGCCTTGGCTTTGAGTTGATTGATTCTTCTGCTTCACATAGTCTGCTGTTGAAACCATCTAGTGTATTTTTTAGTTCAGCTATTGTATTCTTTAGCTCTGTGATGTCTATTTGGTACTTTCTTATATTTTCCATGTCTTTGTTGATGTTCTCATTGTGTTCATCCATTCTTCTTCCCAGTTTTATGAGTATCTTTATGACCTCTACTTTGAACTCTTATCAGATAAATTATCTCAGTTTCATTTGTTTCTTTCCTGAGATTTTATCTTGTTCTTATTTGGGACATATTCCTTTGTTTCTTCATTTTGCTTGACTCTGTGTTGCTTTCTTATATCCAATAGATGAGACAACCACGTCTTCTAGTCTTAAAGGAGTGGCCTTGTGTAGGCCTTGTCCACGCAGCCTATTATATTTTTAAGAGCTTCCAGTAGTTGAGAATGTGCCAAGACCTATCAGTGTCCCATTGGGAATGATTTCAGCACCTAGATTCAGGCTGAGTGGAAGCCAGACACTCTGGCAGCAGTTTTTTTAAAGCCAAATAGTAACAGTCCTCAGGGCCACAAGCATGAGCCCTGCTGGCCATCAGAACCAGGTGATCTTTGGGTGTCCCCTGATAGCCAGTTGTAGAAATTGGTGTTCCAGATGAGTGTATAAGCTCCTTTCTGGAAGGTACTGGAGAGCTGGAGCAAGGCAGAGGAAGTATGCCAAAATGGGCTACATTTCTTGAGAACAGCTGTGTAGACCACTAAATGTGCATCAAACCTGAAGTAGGTGTTTTGACTTGTGCCCCTGATATAGCTTTGGGGGAGCTCATTAATATCTTATCCTAATAATAATTGGCAATCCACTGGGTTATGTGAGTTTGGCCTATTTCAGGAAAGCAGGCATAAGAAACTTTCTCTAACTCTGTGAGCAGCCAGTAAACAAATTCAAAATACTTATGGCAATTTATCCTTGCCAAAAAGCAACAAGGCAGCCTATGTCCTCATTTTCTTGTTCTCACATGGTCACTAAGGCAACCTACAATAATGGAACTGTTGTTTTTCACAGGGCATGAATGTGTTAATGTTCTTGGGAATCTAATGGTAAAATCTGCCTAGCATGGATTATTTTAATTATATGAGAAGTACAGAGAGTGTTTTTTCCATGCTGTAAAGATTTCAAAAAGAAAAAACTGATTTTTAAATTTTGCGGAAATCTTATATTCTCTATATTGACTAGGTGCAGTGGTTTTCAAACCTTCCTGTGCATTAGAACCTCCTAGAATGGTATTCAAATTAGATTGGTGGACCCACCTTGCATTCTCATTCAGTAAGCCTATTGTGAGATACAGGAGTATGCATTTTAAAATAGGATTTGGAGTTACAAAACTCAGATTTGATGTCTAGCTTTGCTACCTATTAGCTGCATGTCCCTGGGCAAAACATTCAACATCCTTGAGCTTCAATTCCTTACCTATAAAGTTGGAATAATATTCATACTTAATTTACAGTATTGTTGAACAAATCAAAGAATAATATAATAATAGCAGCTAACATTCAGTGAGTTAATAAGTGCTTACTCTGTTCCAGTCAACTTTTGAGGACTTTATATTTATCTTCTTCACTTTCATCACAGTCCTCTGAGGCTGGCACTATTATTATCCCCGTTGTATAGATGAAAAGACAAACATATGACAATTAATTCTTCTGAAGTCATACAACTAGTGTGTGGCAAGCTAGATTCCATACCCAGGTAGTCAGACTTCAGAACTGGCATTTGTGTTTAGTGTATTATATTCTTTTAGTGAAAAAATAGATGTGACTATTGTAAACTCTATTTTAATATAAATATAATAACTGTGATATATAGTTTGCAAATATGGTAACCTCATGTACCTGGATTTCTTGATTCGTCCTAATTGTTAATGTTTGAGTATATTTTTCTTGTCACTCTGATTACATGACAAATTACCATAGAACTTAATGGCTTAAAACAGTCACACTGTGTACTATCTTTCATGATTGTTACAGGTCAGGCATTGAGACAGGTTACTAGGGGGATGGATTATTTCTGCTCCATAATGTCTGGGCTCTCAGCTAGAAGACTCAAAGACTGGGAAATGGAATCATCTGAAGGCTCTTTAACTTATGTGGCATAGAGTAAAAGAAACTCCCTTTCAATTTGGCATGGAAATCATTTAGAAATAACATAATCTTATGTGCCCAGGCACATTTTTTCCCAAATATTTTTCTATATGTAACACATATCTATAAAGTTCTAATAATATTATACCTGTATTCTAATTTTTCCCATAAAACAAATAGGAATCATGTATTATAACAAGCTGTCTTTTATAAAACATAATCTAAAAAAATCCTTTATGCTTTCTTAGGTTTTTGAGTCTTTGTTCATTTATTTACACTATTTTTCCCCAAAGTAATTCCTACCTGTCTCCCAAAATATTTTAAATATCACTGTGTCTTTGGACACCTTCCCTGAGACTCACCGTCCCTTCTGCAAAGTTAGGAACACTTCCTCTGTATTCTCACCTTCACATAAGAACTTACAAAAATGTCCACCAAACTCACTTTGGTGGATGCTTATAAAAGTCCCCTAGTCATTCAGCTATATGGGAATATCCTATCCTTTAATTATTAATAAAATGGCTCAATTGCACTACTCAGAGAGTAGCAATTCCAGTAGCTTTTCAGACGTTCTGCAAATTATCTGGCATGTGTGGTATTGACTCCAGTTTTCCAGCACTCCTCAAATCTGAAGCTCCTTATATTTTGTCTCCATCATTGCATTCTCCTCTCTGTGCCATATTGATCAAACATGGAACATATTCCTATCTCCTTCAATTACCCTAAGCAACACTAAGACAAAGCCATGTTGATTAGAGGCAGGAATAAAGATATACTATGCACCCTGCAAAACACAAACCAAGAATTGGAACTGAGTATTAGGTAATTAACTAAATGTTATTGTCTAAATTCCCATCAACTATATCCTCTCCTGGGGGCAATTTCTTATTTTCCATGTTCTTCCTTTAGTTTCAGCTTACTATTATCTTTGGACCTTTCTGTCTAGAACATCACTCCTCATACTTCTAGTTTCTCAAACCTGTCTTCATGCTACTCGGATTCAGGTGACAACTCTCAAATATATGTCATCTTTCTATATAGAGAAATGTATCTTTGTCTTTGTTTTATTCCATGCTAAGTCATGCGCTAGTCTAGGAAGATGGGAGAGTTGAGAGAAATCAAGGTTTCTTTTATTTAAGGAAAGCTATGAAAGAAAGTTTTAAACAGTATTTGATGTGTAACAGCTATTCAAATGTAAAAAATGAGAGAATAGATGGATGGGTGAGTGGATGAATGGATGTTTTACTCTTTTGTATTATATGTATAATTTTAATGGCTACTTATTATTACAATCGATTATTTTGCTGTTTTTACTCAGCTTAGCCCCTATAGTGGAAGATTTGGGCTGTTTTTACATTATGATAATAATATTAGTAATAGATAATGTTTATTGCATGCCTACTATATGCAGACACTTTAAATGAACTTATGTAGTACTCACAACAAAACTATGATATATATGCTATTATTATCCTAATTTACACATGAGGAAAGTAAACAGCAGAGTGGTTAAGATCTTATCCCGCATTACCCAGCTAGTAAGTAGTAGATGATTTGAACTTAGTATGCCTGATTCTGGAACTCCGTATTTATAATTTCATAAACTTATTTTCACACACCTGTTTCACACACCTATTTTCATTTTGCTTGTCTTTGCTCTGTTTCCTGGTGTCCTGTTTTGTGACTCAGCCTTTACTTGGCCACTAAGTGGTGACTTGACTGTTGCTAGTCTCATCCAGATCATCAACACAAACATTCCTTCTGTTATGCATATAACAGCACATGCTGCTTTTTCTAAAGAGAGAGGGAAGCTTTGGCCCACTGTGATTAACACAAGTTTTTGGAGTTGCTGCTGAGTTTTCCCATTCACTCAGTTTCTTATATTGCTCCCTAGAATGTATTAGAAGAAACTCTTATTGGGCTTACTTTCTCAGTTTCTTACAGCTGCCTCTCTCAGGGTATTTGTAACAAGTTCCCCTGAGGCTAGAGAGAATTCTAGTGCCTCTATCAAGTATTCATCCAAATCATTCTCCCATGCTGAGAATCAGTGTATTTGCCAGGATAAATCCCAGATGTTTTGTCTCTTTCTATCTAGGGTGAATTGCCTGGAGTCCTTGTTGAGAGACTGGTACCAGAGAGAGTTGTTTCTTTCTGTCCTTGTTGTATTATATTGTCCTAATTTTAGTATTTCTTTTATAAATTATAATGCCAAGGTAGGCCTCATCTTGTAAAATTCCTGCCATGCTTTAAAAAACCCAGGGCTTCCCTGGTAGCGCAGTGGTTGAGAGTCCACCTGCCGATGCAGGGGACACGGGTTCGTGCCCCAGTCTGGGAAGATCCCACATGCCGCAGAGCGGCTGGGCCCGTGAGCCATGGCCGCTGAGCCTGCACGTCCAGAGCCTGTGCTCCGCGAGGGGAGAGGCTGCAACAGTGAGAGACCCGCGTACCGCAAAAAAACCCCAAAACATCAAAAAACTCAAAAAACCCAAAAGCTTCTTTAGAAAGTAAGGCAGTTCACAACTGGCACAAACACCATCCAGTACTATGGCCAGGTAAAGAGAAAGATCGCAGTTCATATACTAAATCGCTTAAAATTTTTATTCCCAAGAAACTAATTCAATTGCTTTTTTGTTTATTTGTTTGCTTACAGACTTCTTTGGGAACTAAAATTGGATAAAGAAATTATATAGGGAAGTAAATGTAATTTATATTAGCAGAATATTTGGAAAGTAGCTTCTTGCATTCATTTGTTCATCCAACAAATGTGTTCATTGCGCATTAATGGTCAGATATGTTGTGCCAACAGAAATGGTTATACATGGTACAGGTCCTGCTCCTCTGGTGGCATAGTGGTTGGGAGTCCGCCTGCTAGTGCAGGGGACGTGGGTTCGGGCCCTTGTCCGGGAAGATCCCACATGCCACGGAACAGCTGGGCCTGTGTGCCAAACTACTGAGCCTGTACTCTGGGGCCTGTGAGCTACAGCTGTTGAAGCCCGTGCGCCACAACTACTGAAGTCCATGCGCCTGGAGCCTGTGCTCCGCGATAAGAGAGGCCACTGCGGTGAGAGGCCCACGTACCACGGTGAGGCGTGGCCCCCACTTGCCGCAGCTGGGGAGGACCCGTGCACCGGAGACCTGGCACAGCCAAAAAAAGAAAAAAATCCTTAAAAAAAGCCCACTATAGATCTAAATCACACTCTTTTTTAAGCACTTTATTTACAAACTTGAGTGTAAGTTCATTACAGCAAGGTTATAAAAAAAGGAAAATTCCCAAAACAGTGAAAAGTTAAAATCCTAGGAACATATTAAAAACTTTCAGAAAGTATATGATATTTCAGAAGTTATAATCTACCAAGGGGTAAAAATATACCTAAGTTAAAGTATAAGCAACATTTGTTAAAACTGAAGTACAGCTTTGGTTCAAATTAGAGCACTCGTATCAGCCTGAGTAATAATACTTCCAGGCTGTTAGAAAGAGCTAGGTAGAAGACAAGAGCTATACTCCCTTACCCTTAAAAAGATAGCAGTAAAACTAACTCATGTATTGAATAAAACACTTTCTAATTTACCACATTCATATTCATCATCTTATTTATTTTTCACAATAGCCCTTTCAAGAAAATATTTTCATCCCAATTTTGTAGGTGTGAAAATCAAAGTTAAGAGAGATGAAATCACACCCCAGGTCACAGGGATTTTAAACTTAAGTATTTTGGATTACAGTTACAGCTGCCTAGCTATGAGTAGTGGCTTGTACTCAGAGTGTGTCTTAATAATTTAGGGTAATAGAATATTTGGAAAGCTAAAGAAAGTGGTAGTCTTCTCCCCAGGAAACAACACAGACATGCACGCATACAAAATTAGAATGTTCTTTCAGAAACACTTCTGAGACATATTCAGGGATACCCTATATATCTAAAGACTCCAGGATAAGAAAGTCAGGCCAAGGGTTAGTGGTATATTGTGGTTCTATAACATTTCAGTTTAATAAGTGGAGAGTTTATGTAAAAACAAAAACAAAATAAGACAACAACAAAAACAGTTTAAAGCCTTCCCCACCCCTGCCCCTTCTCCACATCACTGAAATTTAAGAATTGAGATTTTTTGTAATTGATGTCACATCTTGAGTTCCAGGGAGATGTTACTAAGTGTTTCCTCCTAATGTATTTATATATTCACACCGGGGCAAAGGGTTTTCTATAGTTGTTATTTCCTTCTGTGTATCTGCATGACACATCTTTCGTCTTTCTGTGTTCCTGTAGCAGTAATCTACATGATCACTATATGGAACATTTACAGATCCATTGTTTTATGAACCTTCTATGATTTTTCCAATTACTACTAGACAATTGCCTGTCATAATTGGTAGCCATAGGGTGAACTGTTCTTTGATGCATGTGGTACAATATGAGGGCTCTGAAATTATTTTCCTCCCACAGTTAATGAATAAATTACTGGAGAGAGATCTTTGAATAATAGCATTGCATTAGAGGAAACCGCACTTCCATTCTTTCTTTGTTCTTAGAAAAAAGAGGAAAAAAATTAGGAATGACCTTTAGTCTTTTAGCAATTAGACCATATTTTCCTCTTTGGTTAATAACAGTGACTGATGAAAGCAACTGCTTAGAACTTGGACACTTACAGCATCTTAGGATGGAAATTATCTATGGATGTCTGAGCTCAGAAACATGCAGGATTGGCAAACGCTCAACCTTTTAGTCCCATGTCCCCTAATAGGACACTGGAGCATTGTGATGGTCTTTTGAATGTGTCAGCTCAGCTAGGCTGCAGTCCCCAGTTATTCAGTCGGAGAGAAATCTAAGTATTACTGTGAAAGTATCAATATATGTGAAAGTATATGTGATTATAGCTCATAATCAATTGACTTTAAATATGGGAGGTTATCCCTAATAATCTGGGTGGGCCTAAATCAAGCAGTTGAAAGACCTTTTTAAAAATAGAGCTGAGGCTTACCTGAGAGAAGAAATTGCACCTGTGGATAGTAGCTTCAGCCTGTGCTGTGAGTTTCAGCCTACTCTTCTTGATAGCCTGTCTGACAGATTCTGGGCTTGCCTAGCCACCCCATGATTGCGTATAGAGAATTTGTTGCAATAAATCTCTTATTTACCTCCTATTGGTTCTGCATCTCTGGTTGAACACACTGGAACACATATACAGGCATTAACTGATATAGAGCAGTAACTTCAGGTATCTATTTAAGTCTTCAGAAAATATACAAACTCAATGTAAAGAGTGACCCTGAGTTAGAGAGAAACATGATGATTCCCTTGTAGTTTTCAAAACATTAAACAGGTCTGGATCAGAGAACTGCTATTGTAGATACATTCTTTCTTATTATCCTCACTTAATTTGCAAATATATTATTTAGCAGTCTTAATTATAATATTTTCTTAAGTAAAAAGTACATAGATATATGTATCTATATCTGTATATCTGTATATCCTCTATTGTATATCTATGTATATATCTAACACCCCTCAAAATGTATTTGCATAGGGATAGCCACAGAAGAACCAATGATATTGTGTATTGGTATATTTAACAACACCATATCTGGTTAAATTCGTAAAGCTCTAGAAATAAAATTTATTTGCATCATATTACTACCCTAAGCTTATAATTAAGATAAGAGTTTTGCCCCTTGCAGCACTGACTAATAATTTATGGTAAAATAACCCCAACACAATATTTTATTGAAAGTTATGTTCCTACTATTCTTGGTAATAAAAGAGTGGCTAGATTTCTGATGTCAATGTCTTTAAAGAATCTCTAGCTACTTCTATTTTGTATTTCACTATTGCACATAAATTATATATAATATTTGCCAAATACCTAGAAAAATAAGCTCTGAGAATGAAATGATAATATCAACTTATTATGGATCAGAACATACACATAGAAATTTATATGTAAAAGTTCTTAATTCTGTAAAAATTGCTTATAAATTTATTGTATTAATAATCTAAAAAAAGTTACAGAAATTGAAAGGAGTGGGTGATGGAGGTTGGTCAGAAGAAATAAGGAAAGAATGAGAGACAAACTTAAGTAGTGCCTGCTCAAGGACTGTTTAAAGAAGGAGGCTGGCTCATTGAGAAAATCATTTCTAAGCAAGAGTGAATGAATCTAACTCTCCTATTTTGATTTCACATGTTCATCTGTCCATCTTCCTCCATTCCTCATTCTGAGACATGCCAACATACCATTAGTAGTACCTGGGGTATATGCTGTTGATGATCATGTATTAAAATATATGATAATTAAATATTAACTATGTTCCAGTTACTATGCAGAACACAAATATGCCTTATACAATTTAAAGCTCACCCTATCATAAGAATGACTATCTTAATAATATGATATTATATATCATGTAAAATATGGTTATCTTAATTTTATAATTAAAAATAAGAGATTCATAGAAGTAACTTGCCTAAGATCACATAACTGATAGATTACCTGGTATTATAACTTTATGTGAATCCAGTGCTCATAATGAAAAAACACAGAAACACACAATAATGCAAGTCTGGTTGTGATATAGGATCTAATAGGTATATAACAGTAGACCATAAGAGCAAAAAAGGGAACTTCACTTTCTGACTAAGTTGGAGTTGTATGGAACAGATTTGATAAATCTTCTGATAAATTTTAAAGTTGGGCAAAATATGTGAAACAATGATTTTAACAACATTGGATGCCAGGTAACAAAGAATAATGATCTCAAAGAGACAGGGAAGAAACAGAATGAAGACTAAAATTATACCAGTTTATTGTTGTCAGAGTTTCCAGATTGTAGAGAAGGGGAAACCCAGGAGGAGTCCAGTGGACTCCTTGAGCTGAGTAGAGGAAACTGAGAATCTTGGAAGATTAGAGCTTGCTAAGTTGAGTTCTGTAGAAGAGAGGGTTGCACAGAGAGAGAAATGTATAGATTTGTAAAGTTGCCCCTCAAGTATTTGGCAGATATTGACCAGCGCTTGCATCAGTGCATGTGAGGAACTATCAGAGGCCAGAGAAGATGCTCAACATCATTAGTCATTGAGAAGTGTAAATTAGAACCACAATGAGATATCACTACATACCTGGTAGAATGTCTAAAATTTTAAAGATTGACCATATCAAATATTGGCAAGAATGTGGAAGACTTGGAACACTCATACATGGCTGGCAAAAATCTAAAATGGCAAAACCACTTTGAAGAAAAAAATAAACATACACATACTATATTATCTAGTCATTCTACTATTAGGTACTTATGCAAGAGAAATGAAAGTATGTGTCCAGTTCAGAGACTTGTACATGAATATTCATAACAGATTTATTTGAAATAGCCAATAACTGGAAACACAAATTTTCATCAAGAGGTGAATGGATAAATTATAGTATGTCCTTACAATGGTGTAGTACTTAGAAAAAGAAGGAATTAACTGTTGATAAACACAACAATGTGAATGAATCTAAAAATAATAATGCTGAGTGAAAAAAGCCAGACCAAAGAGTATATACGATATGATTCTATTTATATACAATTCTTGAAAATACAAAGTAATCTAATAGCTATAGGTAATCCTAAATAGTGGGATTACCCAAAGTAATCCGAATAGCTCTAGGAAGCAGGACAGTGGTTTCTCAGGGGAAGGTCTGGAAGGGATGGGAAAAAGAGATTACCAAGGGGCCTGAGGAAATTTTGCAAGTTGAAAGATGTATTCTTTATCTTGATTGTGGTGATAGTTTTATCAGGGAATACACATGTCAAAACTAATACAACTTATAAAACTGTACACTTAAAATATGTATTATTGTATATTGATTTTATTCCAATAAAATGATTTTAAAAACAAAAACAATAAACACAACAGCAACAAACAAAATTAAAAAAAAAATACTAGCATAAAGGAAGATTGTGATTATAATGGAATGGATTGTAATGCAATGTGCTTCCTGTTGATAGTCTTGAGTCAGGGACAAGGCAAGAGTATGGAATTATTAAAAACGGAATCTTCCAAAATTTTAGTATTGTAGGAGTGACACTTCTGATACTCTTCTTCGTTCAGAAAATGCCTGCTGTGTATTCTTGGTACTGTCAGCTGGTCTCAATTTAGTAACTTGGTCAGCATCATTCTCAAACCTTGCAGACCACCCAAGTATTGCAGTGAAAAGCAATGAAGCAGTGTCAAAAAGAATCCAATTTGATCTGATATTTATCAAATGCCTATCATTTGAAAAGCAATGAATTAATTCCCTCTGCAACTGTGAAGATGACCATGACACAAACAATACTATTGTGTTGGACACAATTTTAACTGCTTAACATATATTAAGTTATTTGATTCTCACAACAGTCTTTTGAGATAAACACTACTAATGTCTTCTCAATTTTCCAGATGAGGAAACTGAGGGGTAGAAAAGATATGGTAACTTGTTTCATGGTCTCAAAGTCAGTTAGGGCTGGGAATTGAATTTAGGCATTCCACATCCATATTCATTGTTCTTTTTTTTTTTTTTTGACTTTTATTTTGTTTATTTTTTTATACAACAGGTTCTTATTAGTTATCTATTTTATACATACTAGTGTATATATGTCAATCCCAATCATATTCATTGTTCTTAATTACCAAGTTTTTGTTTTCTGGCGCATACAAATTAATTAATTTGGCATTGTTATTTTGAGCAGCCAACAGACTTCCTAAAAAAAAAAAAGAAAAAGAAAGAAGCAGAAAAATAAAAAGAAAAGTAGGATGAGAGGATATGTTTCTTTCTTGAAATAAATGTGTGTTACAGTGAGGGAATTTGGTGAATGTGATGAATGTAAGGGAGGTAGGGAGATACATTTTTTTAATGAAAGTCCTGAGACAAAGGGATGTAATTTGCACAATAGAGGCAGTTTGCAAGGGTGTCAAGCAAGTCAGTAATGTTAGGACTTCATTTGGTTTCATACCTTTAAATAAACAATCAAGCCAGTAAGCTAATAAGTAAATAAATAATATAAAATTTCTTTAGAAATTACTTGATTCATTCAACTTTTATATTTTAGAGTAGCTGTCATTTGAAAGGCAAAGTTACAAAGATTATAAGTGGCAATAAAGATTCAATTAATTAGGTATTCTTAGTTATGATGTAGGCCATATTTTCAAAATATTTTCAAAATCAGAACCTTTCTCGTACTTTGACTGCCATCCCTCTAGACAAATTCATATTAACACAGATTTCTATTTTTTTGACCCCTACATCTCCCGTTATACTCTATTCTCTACAAAGTATAAAGAGCAATCTTTTTAGAATAATAGTTTAGATCCAGTCACTCTGTTAAAAGCCTTTGATGGCTGCAGTTTTACTGAGGATTTGATCTAAAATCTGCATACTGTGTTTAAGCCCACTTGGGATCTTGTTCCAGTTACCTTTCTAATAGCATCTCTGATTATTCTCCTGTCCTCTTCAAGCATACTTGTCCCTTTGGTGTTCCTTGAATACACCAACAAGATTCACCACTAAGCACCTTTCTTTGTCTTGGTACATGTACTCTCTTGCTTGCTTCACATTTCTGCTCAAACATCATTTTAACAGAGAGGCACAGCATAACCTCAGTGTATAAAAATCTCAAACCATTTATGATTTTTACCATTATCTCCACCTGGATAGATTTCTCACCTTACCAACCCCTATTGCTAGTGATAATATTTCATTGTATTTCTTTTTAATTGACAACTTCTGTCTACCAGAGTGTCCTCTAAGAACAAGGGGCTTTCTCTGGTTTGTTTGTTGCTATATCCCTTAGAATAGAGCCAAACTCAGAAAAGGAACTCAATAAATATTTATTGATTGAATACATAAATGAATTCCAGATATGCCAGTTACTGCGACTCAGGAATGTTATGTAAAAGCTCTATGTTCTAGCTTCTTAATTTACCCAGCAAGAAGCTAGAAAATCTAATTTGCAGTCTATTTTAGGCTAAATGACAGTATATGCTATGGGGATACTTTAACATATAGTAAGCCTTAATAAATGGATCATATTACATTGACAGTTTGGCCAGAAACTGTTTGGAAGAATAGCTTTTTAGCACCTTCATTTTCCTATTCTAAATTGCTTCAGTCAATTTCCTCTAATAAAAATCAATAACAACCACCACAAACATGTATTTTGGAAGAGCAAATGAGACAAGTGAATAAATTTTGAATTAGCAATTGTAAATGCTCTATTGAGAATTTATAACTTATTTTTAACTTAAGTTTGTTTTCTATGCAGTAGGATATTCAAGGAAAACTGAAGTATTAGTCTACATTTTGGGGGAAAATATTATTTTAAATGAAATACAATGGTTTCTTTCCTATCTCAATATTCCAGGTACATGCAGCTTAGACTTCATAATAAGCTAGAGAGTGACTTAATGCATCATTCATGATTAGTTTGAATAATCATCAGAAGGATCAGACGTTGGCAGGGGTTCCTGTAGTGAAAGGAAATGATCTACTGTTTGCAAGTGCCTCAGAATTCTGGAGGTTCTTAGCTGCTACTGCTTTTCTTTTCTCCACAGTTAGTCATTCTCTGCAGCCATTTATCTTGAATAATCCGAAAGAAGGAAAGGTCAGCCAGATTCAAGACTTCAAAGGTGCCATTTCCTTAGCAAACATGCTCTCTTCTTGATAGATTTTGAAATATTCTGCATCTATAAAGGGTTCATTCAGAATGATAAATTATGAGATTTTCCAATGTTTAAAATAAGGGTATGTTTTGAGCTTGTGTCAGCAAAACCGTTCAAACTCAACTTTCTTTGTCCCAAATAGTGAAAGGATTCTTTGCTGAAACATATCTAAGTTTTATGGGGACAATAGTTTTCCATTTTTCTATCCTTGCATAGAAGTTAAAATTAGGGGTATTAATTGGAATAATTGTTTCTTTGAAGTAAAGCTAAAATATGTAGCTATTTAAATTTCTTCAAATCACAAAAATATTTTACTCATATATGTGGAATCTAGAAAAATGGTTTAGATGATCCTATTTGCAAAGCAGAAATAGAGACACAGACATAGAGAACAAATGTATGGATACCAAGGGGGAAAGGGAGGGGGGTGGGAGGAATTGGGACATTGGGATTGACATATATACACTATTGGTACTACATATAAAATAGATAACTAATGAGAACATACTGTATAGCACAGGAGCTCTACTTAATTCACTGCAGTGACCTGAATGGGAAGGAAGTCCAAAAGGGAGGGGATATCCATATATGTATGTTGATTCATTTTGCTGTATAGTAGAAACTAACACAACATTGTAAAGCAACTATACTCTAATAAAAATTAATTAAAAAAAAAACAGGTACCTAGTAAATATTTGTTAAATAAATGATTGGTGGGTCTTTAAAAAAAATACCCAACATTTATCTAGTTAATAGTTATCTTTTTTTAAAAAAATTAACTTTCTCCCTGGTTACCTTGATTATAAAGCGTGGCTTAAACAGTACCTGGGCTGCACTATTTACCACCATAAACAGTTAATCTGCCTAAGAAACACCTACCTAGCTTTTAGGACAGCTCAAGAAAGACTGCCTCTCTGATTCCTTCCTTGCTCCTATACTGGACTGACTTGTTTACATATAGGTACTTCTTGGCTAATTTATTGAACACTTGAGTTATTTCATTTTTCTTGTTTTAGTTACCTACTATTTAATACAGTTCTGTATTATGGCTCAATAATTTATTTTAAAGCAACACACATTTTTGTGAGTAGATGGTAAATATAATGACTATAACATTCAATGCTTATTCAAAAAACAGTTACTGAACATCTCCATGGAATGAAATAAGAACAAGAGTATAGGAGAGCTACTGAATCACAAACATATGCAGGACAAAACCCTCTTTCTCACAAAATTTTCACTTTAAAAAATAATGAAAACACTAAGTTGCATAAAATACATATAGGTTGGGATGATCTATGCATTTAACAGCATTTGTCCCATTGTTCGTTCATTCATTTATCTATTCACACTTTAGGTGAGGCTCTTTGGGCTGCCAAGTACAAGATCTTCCCAGACAATATTTTTTAAGAATGCTGCAACTGAAATCCATAAGGACTCTGGGCTTCACAGGAGACTGGCTACTCTCACAATCTCTTTTTTTTTTTTGCGGTATGTGGGCCTCTCACTGTTGTGGCCTCTACCTGTTGCAGAGCACAGGCTCTGGACGCACAGGCTCAACGGCCATGGCTCACGGGCCCAGCCGTTCTGGCGCATGTGAGATCTTCCCAGACCAGGATACGAACCCGTGTCCCCTGCATCGGCAGGCGGACTCTCAACCACTGCGCCACCAGGGAAGCCTTCACAATCTCTTTTATGGTCTACAGCTACATAGTTCAATATGATAGCCACTAGTAAGTGGTGGCTTTTCAGCACTTGAAACATGTCGAGTCTAAATTGAAAAGTTATGTTTAGTTGGAATGCCTAGTCTAAACTGAGAGTTGCTTTAAGGGTAAAATGCATACCGGGTTTCCAAGACGTAGTATTAAAAAATGTAAAAATTTCTCAATAATCTTTAAAATTAATGACATGTTAAAATGACAGCATTTTGGACACATTAGTTTAAATAAAATATATTAATAAAATTAATTTCACCTATGTTAACTTTTTAATGTGGCTAGTAGAAAATATCAAATAAGATACATGGCTCATACGATATTTCTACTGGACAACAGTAGTCTAGGGCAGGAATTGGCAAACTATGGCTTGTTGGTCAAATTTGGTGCATCACCTGTTTTTGTAAATAAATTTTTATTGGAACACAGCCACATTCATTTGCTTACATATTTGTTCATGTCTGCATTCTCGCTGCAATGGCAGAGTTGACTAGTTGCAACAGATACCATATGTCCTGCAATGCCTAAAATATTTACTCTCTGTCCCTATACAAAAAAAAAAAATTGCAGATCTCTGTTCTAGAATACTGCTCTTCCATGATATCTCTGCTTCTCCCTGTGTCCCTTCTGCCTCTTCCTGCTATGAATTAGTCAAACCCCTTTGTAATCTCTAGTCTGAATTCTGGAAGAAAACAAAAATTTTGGTTTATCAAATTTCAATTGATTCTATTTGGTCAGAGCATTTTTGGCCAGGTTGTTTCATCCAACCTATAGATCAGATACTTATTTCAATCCAGTATGTGGCTAACCCTGGGCAAAAACGCAGCCTAATATTTTTAGCCTTCACAGACATCTGTGAGCAGGCAGAGAGGATGCTGGGCCCAGTGTGTGTCCAACACATTTAGCCCTATTTTAGTCCCTGGGTAAGAAAGGTAAGTAAGAGAGTGACAAATACATATACAGATAGTAGGAAACAACCAGTTCAGATTCTAGGTTCTAGGGAGAGTCTTTAAGAGCAGGCTTTGGGGGCAGATGAAGGATTAGTTGAGCCTTAAGAAAGTAGGGGAAATTGTTCAGCTTTCTGGCTTCTTCCTACTTTGATCTTCGTGAATTATAGTGTTATTTTCTTTAAAATTAGGTTTATTCCTAGGATACATTCATATTTCAGTATAACTATTAAAATATATATTCTAGCATAAATTTAAAAATGACTTTGGATTTCCATTTTAAATTATTTTAATTATAACACTATTTCTTTTGTAATTAAGAAGATTCACTTTGTTATAAAGCAGAAACTAACACACCATTGTAAAGCAATTATACTCAATAAAGATGTTAAAAAAAAAAACTGACCAAATTGCCTACCCATTTGAAAAGAATTGTAGCCCAAAAGCAAATTGCTTTTCCATCTAATATGACAGAATTAAATAAACCTGTCTACTTTCATTGTAAAAAGATTTACTTCAAATTTAGATGTAGGAATGTATAATTTCTTGGTATGGTTTTTATTTTAGAAGTAACATCAGTAAATGTGTAAAATTTGATAGTATAGATGGGTATATGTGATTATTGTGAAATCAAAATGAATTTCATTCCATTTCTAAAGACATGTAATAATTTTCCTTCCTTGTAAAGAACACTCACACTAAAATGTTTTAATTTAGGTTTAAAACTTCCCTTAATAATTTTATAGCTTTCCTAAGATGAGTTCTTACCTTGAGGGTCAATAATGACTTTTACCTAAAAGCAACAACTCTACTTTAAATATTTCAAACTAAATATGTCCTAACATAAAGGTAAACTAAATAAAAGGTAAATAACAATGTTTCTGAAGTTTAGTTAGTAGATAACAGTTGACTCCTTCTCGAAGAGTGGGCCCACCCTCTTTATTCCACCCTAAAGGAGGAAGAGTGCATAATATAGATTAGTCAAAATTTAAAACATTTTATTGGGTACCATGCTAATAAGTGTTATTTTCAGATGATGTCAGATAGCTAAGTGTGACTGTTTTCAAGGTTGTTCCTTTATGGAAGTTGCCGTCTCCCAGTTACGTTTTGGAGCAGAATGCACTGTGTTGTGGGGATGTGTGACCTTACTGCATACCAAACTCAGTTTGATTGCTGGAGATGGGGGAGAGGTAAGGAAGAATGAGCCGACCATTTAGTCTGCTTCATTATGAGGCTGTTTCATTTAGACCAAATAATATATAAAATAAATTCTCCATATGGTTCATTTTGGCATGCTAAAATTCTAAGAATCTAAGATTGAAATCTTAGTTTATAAGAAGAATGTTAAATTCTTTTGCTGCTGTGGTCCCTATATCTCCACTGGGAATTCAAAGGGAAAAAGAAGTGGTTAGATCAAGGCAGAATTCATGCATCCATAGGTTTGCTGAATACTATCGTGATGCCACCTCAGCTATTCTGGAATTAGGAAATGGAGATTAACCCAGCTTATAAAAAATAATCTCTCATCCAAAACACTATTACCCTGGGTTATTTCTTGTCAAGTTATGACCCTACATCTCTTATTCCTTGTACACGTAAGATTCTATTGAATCGTTATACCTACTTGACATCTGTTTTTTTTTTATTTAACCTGCCTAAATAAGCTGCTTTATGGAAATGCTAAAGTTTTTTAATAAACTCATGATTACCATCTTTGATAACTTGTCTTCAGCACTACTTGACTTCCATGTACACTTTTTACTGCTATTACCCATTCCCCGTGTATTAAAATTTTTTTCACTCTTGGTTTCTAAGACAGTTCCCCCTTCTGACTTTTTTTCCTAGATGTCTAACCATTAGTGCTCTGTTCATCTTGCTGGAGGCTTCTTACCCATTGGAGTTCAAAGGTTTTGGTCATTTATATATATATATGTACCAGGAGAACCTCATTTTACCCAGTGCTCTTAACTATCTTCCATGTATTGATGTCTCAGAAATCTATGTCTTCAGTCTTGAAATCTTTGTATACTTAACATCTAATTGCTTCTTGAATATACCTCAGTTTCCTCAAATACTACAGGTACCAAAGTGAACTCATGGTTTCTCATTACCACCACCTCCAAAGTCTGTTCCTGTTCTTGTACTCTTTATCTCAGTTAAGGGTATCACTGTCTACCATCAAGCTATAAATCACAGTTATTAAACTTTTATATTTCTCATACCACTCACCAAATTCTGTCCATTTTACTTCATGGTTCTTTCTTTAATCTGCCATCTCTCGATTCAACGCAATCCCAGTTTTACATAAAACCTTTTCAGGATTTTTCTTACAATTTTTTGTTATCATCCTTTTTCCATTCCAGTCTAAACTTCACAGTGCTACCATGGTATCTTACTAAAACAAAAATCTTTTTAAAATCCCCTTTTAGCTCTTTGATTATAAGATGAAATTAAAACTCTCTAATGTGTCATATAAAGCTATACAATTTGGTCTCGACCTACGGAATTAGTCCATCTCATCACTTATCACTCCAATTCATAGAACTATTCTCCTACTGGTAATACTTCAGCCTTGCCTTCCATTCTTGGGAAACATCAATTTGCCTTTCAATATTCAAATATTCTTTTCTTCCCTTTGGAACCCCTGCCAGAGCTCTGTCTTCTTTAGCTAGTGAAGCCATTCAACATTAAATATAAATTAGGTTTGGAAAGTTTGAGTCTGCAGGTGGTAGCTTATTTATTTAACCTAGAACAACTAATATCAATGAAAGGCCCTGATATTTTGAATGGCCATTTGTAGTTCTTCAAATGTCTATTTCGGTCATTTAGTGAAAAGAGCATGTAATTGAAAGTAGACAGATTTATTCAAACACAATTAATATAGTTTATATGAAATAAAGGGAAAAGAGAAGGCATAGTTTGCATCCTTTTGGTCTTTGACTATCTTAAGCCATTGCCTATACATAATCTTATCATATCCTATTACAGCAAATGCTTTATACGTCTCTCTTCCCCATTGGATGGTGAGTTCCTGCAAGACAGATTATTCCTCATCCTGGGACCTCTGGCTAACAAAGGAAAATGTGGCTACGGTTCAAACTGCAGGTAAGAGAATTCGATAATCTTAAAGAAGACTCATTAGAGGAAAAACACAGGAATGCTAAAGTCTCAATCTTTCTTTTCTTCTCACAAAACCTCACCTGTTATGAGGCATATAGGATTCCCTCTCTCCCTCTAAACAATAGTCCATCCCACAATTGGAATTCAGTGTTCATTAATAGGCCAAATAAAGCCAATTGCACAACTATCCTTCTAAAGACATTCTTTGGGAGGGGCTGTCATGAGGGATGCACTTTTGGAGGCCAGTCTCATATCTTTATTGATTAATCATAATGGGTGGGTATTCTGTGATTAACATCCTGTATTTTTTTAAAATTCATTTTTCATCAGCAAACCCTATAAGTCTGTTCATATGTTACTTTTAAATTATTGTCTTTAGCTTACCTCTCCTAAACCCACTTGTGGTGCTGTTGTTTGGATTAGGGTGGGGTGGCGGAAATGGCAAAAACTGGAATGACTCAAAGATATCAATATTTAGCAGACAAAATCAAGAAAAATGGAGGTGATAAAGGAGAAGGTGTCAAGAGTGACTTCTAGGTTTCTAGCTCACACAACTGGATGGATGGGAATACTCACTGGGGCAGAAGTTATTAAGCCAAGTTCATGTTAGGGACTGGAAGTCCATGAATTTATTTTTGGATATATTAAATTTGAGGTACTTCTGACATACCTGCAAGGAGATGTCAAATAGCTGTTGTAAATGTTGGCATAGAGCTCAGAGTTGGGTCAGTAAATGTAAGTAATTAATTAGTGAGCTAGCTGGTTACTTAAAAATGGCATTATGGCATTTGAATTAATTTATTGATAAATGGTTGATATTGATAATTTATGAGACCTTACCATTATTGGTAAGAGCTCACAATCTCCAGAGAGACAGGCATATATGTGCAAAATATACAAGTAGTTACTTAGCCATACTATAAGTATTGTAATAGAGGAATAAACCAAACATCATGAGGCCATATAGAAGGAAGCAAATAATTCTGCTGAGTGGTGAGTCTGGAGTATAAAGATGAGAAAATGTAATAGAAATCATGAAATTTCAGCTGGGTCTTGATAGAACATTGAACAGTGTCCTTCTTAACTGCCTCAATAGTACATTCTCAGAGGCATTAAGCTCATGGCATACTTGAGGACCAGCAAACAGTCCTTTTGGGAAGAATATAATCAGGAGAGATATACTTTTTCTGCATCTCTAATTGCTGCAGAGAGGAACCATTGAAAGCACTACTCATCAGTTTTTCTCTTTCTGATAATCTTACATTTTGTAATTCAACCAATTCTTTCATTTCAACAAAATTAGGTTAATAAACGTCTATACTCAATTCTTTCCTTTTGTGCCTGCACTATGTCTGTGTAAATATTCTGTAGTTTTAGGCAGTATCTGATATAAAATGCCCAAGTAGTGCTTCAGGAGGCTTGTTATCACAGTGCATGATTTCCAGTAGGAGAATCATGTACTCCTGATAATAAAAAATTATAGGTGTGCATTCAAAGGACAGTTCCAGAAATAATTACTGCCCAATAAGAACAAGGTAATTTTACAGCTGTTGTGTCAGACTTGGAGATTCAACCTTGGTGTTTTGATTGTTGAAAATGAGATATGTTTAAAGAACACTTAGATTGAATGCTCATGTAATGTATTTCATCAGAGTGCCAGAGACAATGAAGATCAGAAGGCAAGTAGATTAAGAAACACCAAAGGGACAGTATGAAAGCCACATAGGGAACTCTGAATACAAATGAAAATCTTCACCGTCACAGTAAACTACACAGAGGAATTCATAGATTAAACATTTAAAAATCCAACTGAATCTTTGTTAGAGCATAACCTAAACATCTAATTGTTAATAATTTTATTGCCAAATATGGATGAAATAATAAAATGTATGATTAGCTGTTGCACCAAAGAATGGTACAGAGATTAAATAATAGTTAATGCTTAAGTTAGATGTACTTTCTCTTTCTGCCTTTGAAATTTAAGAAAATTATAAAGACTAGATGTTACATTAATGAGATCTCTCTGGGAAGAAGCTGAATAATTAGGAAGTGAAAGGATAACATTGTGAGTTCTTAAAAGGCTAAAGACTATTAAAATTGACATATCACCAGTTCCAAGCATCATACATCAAGGAATGGTAAGGAAGTGAGAGTGGAAATTAGAAAAACTTCAGACAACACTTTCTTAAGTGTGTTTAATTCAGGAAATATACCAGGGGAGAAAAAAGATGGTAACAAAATGCTTGAATTTAACTTACAACCAGAGAAAAATGTAAATACACAGCAGAAAGGGATGCAGCAACTGTGAGATTAAGCAATGATTTATGTGGCTAAATGAATGAACCTTAGAGGTGCTATAGCATTCAGGAGACGGCATAGGTGGGTGAATGGTTTAGGTGACCTGTACTCTCTTTAGTTTTTGTGCCTGCATTAGCCAACCCAATTCCCTTAAAACATTGAAACTTTTAAACGTATGTTGGGAAAAACAGACTTTATGCTTTACTTAACATTGACAATTTGAAATACATGTTAATTGTATCTACTGCTAGCTTGGAAATTTTTATTGAATTCCATATGTTAAAATCTTTGCAAGTTTACTATGATGATATACCCTTTCATTTATGTAGCCCACTGTAATGGATTAAATTTTTCATAGTGGTTTTCACTACACTGTGAAGTGGTAGGCATAACTGATGTTATTGATCCCCTCAGAAAAAAATAGGCTCAGATAGGTCTAATGGTTTTCCTATCTCAGACAATTTATTAGTAAAAGTCAAGATTATTCACTAATTCAGAGTCCTTTTTACAGGACTGTATTATAGATTTTGGGGTCAGAAGAGCATAAAAATTGGATGCATTTTAAGTTTTCTTCAGGACATGTAAGCTTTTTTTTCATCAGAATTTTAGAATGTGGCCATATTTGCTCTCTCTGAGCAGGCAATGAAGATTGGATTTGGAGAAGACATAGGAAGAATTTCCTGGCTAAACTGTGTGAGCATGAGAGTGGATTCTTGAGTAACATTATTTTTTCCTCAAATAGAACACGCATAGTCTTTTAACTGACTTGAGAATGCAATTTTGGGTAAGATAGCTGTAGAGCTTTCTATCAGTAATATGGCCCCAGGAGGTGCTCTGGACCCTCTAAGAACTGCATCTATCTGAGGCTACAGGCTAGACATAATTTATACTACTTTCCTTTTCAGCAGTACTACAGAAAAAAATTTTCCTTACTGTTTTAAATATGCCAGGGGTTAGAAGTATAAAGCTGAACTAGATAGGTCTCAGTTCTCAAAACCACATATTTCTAAATTCTTAATGCATTCTTCTTTTCCTCCCCCCATGCTTTTTTTCCCCTTTTACTTTTTAAAGGTTTGTTAAATTTAGAGACATAATGGTGGGAAAGGACTGGCACAAATGGGGTGTACTGCTCACCAGGAACTATAATAATAATAGATATACTTTAAGAACTACTTCTATATTTCAAGCACTGTGCTATACTTGTGAAACATTCACAGCAACCCTATTCAATGGGTATATAAATATCATCATTTCTTAATGTAGAGAATTAGGCTTAGTGAGGCTAACTGATTTATTCAGAGTTGGGTGTTTGAATCAAGATCAGTCTCCATTGTGTTGCAGTACAGAAATTAGACATTTAAAAAGGTTTCACAGCAAGATAGAATGACGGATCAATCTTGGATGAGGGGTAGATGGCCGCTGAGTCAAGACCTTAGAGGGTGGCATTAATCTCTATTAGTTCCTAGGAGTTCAGTCTGGTCTTCAGCTTTTTAAGGTCATAAACTCAGTTTTGTTAGTGCTTAGACTTGACTGAGCAGTTGTCTGCTGACACATGTTAACCAAATTCACAAGAGATTGACATATGTAATAAAAATGCAAATTTATAATTTCCCATGTGAAATATGGCAGGTGGATTGGATATTTGCATTGGAGTGACCAGTAATGATCAGAAGTTGCTTCAAGCAAAGGAAATCAAAATAAGATGACTTAGTCATATAATTCAAATAATACCAGTGTCGGATACCCTTAAGTCTCTCTACAGACGGTAACATATACTCATGTTTCTGTTGTAAAATGATACTTGGATTCTTGAAAAACTCTGTATCCTGAAAAACTGTGTACTAAAAATTACAGTATTATGGGGAAAATGGGGTTGGGACAAATCACCCAAAACCTATGTAATTGTGTATCCAGAACACTAACAAAAACAATAAATGGTACCTTGAGAGATTACTTGGATAACTTGGGAAGGCAGCTCACAATAGCTTCAGTTTGCACCATGAGATACTATAAATGCCAGGAGCAACTGAGTGTAAATTGTGACTTGTGGGCTTGGGACAATGCAGATGGAAGCATAACTCAGAGTCACTATGTTTGCCACAATGGGGAGTACAGCCTGCCACAAGCCTAGACCAAGGGTGGAGGTACATTTTACTGGAGAAGGTGACCTGGGTACAGAGGCTCATTATCATTCTAGTCTCATAATTCCAGCTCCACATGCCTAGAAAAGAAGCATTTGTAAAACATCACATTTCTGTTACATTAACATTATTCCTGTATTTGCCACTCACATAAGAGCTGCTTGGTGTTATAGAGGATGTGTCATAGCAGAATGGTCTGCCTGTGTTTGTACCCTTCCCCCTGGGCAGTTCTTGGGTTGGGTATATTAAATTGCCTCAGTGATTCTCCTTTTATATTTATACCTGACTACTGGCCATTTCTTCATTTTAATTGATACATTCTTAAGCTATGTAGTATCTTAATGAGTATCCGTGTACCTCACTGTCACCCTCTTTAGATGGAAGAGAAATAGAGTCACTAGAACCCTAGAACTCTGCCAGTCCCACTGAGAAAATCCTATCACAACATCCATAACCCATGTTAACCAGTCTTTGCTTGAACTCTTATAGGGATGGAGACCTTAAATGGTCTATCCTTTCATCTACTTATAAAAACTGCATATGCTCATGACATTTCTAAACTTTTGAGTGTTTGGAGAAGACATAATATATTTAAATGAGTCTTTAGCTTAAGAATAAATTGAATAGAAAGAAATTTCTGATTCTAAATATTGAGATACTATGATGAGATTTATTTGGATAATATATGTAGAATGGTCAGTGGACCTCAGAGACATCTTTTTGGATATGTCAGTTTATCATAAGGAAGGCTCATCTACAAAACTGGTGAAGGAGGATGATGGGGGCAATGAAAATTTCACTGAAGTGTATTTTTACAAAATTAATGACTTATAAACTTCTCAAGCAGTTAATAGTAATTGTTTTATGAAGAATCTTAAAAATAAGCTAATTTTTATTAGATGTAATTTTACATCTAATTTGTACATAGAGAAATTTAAGTTGACTAAACTTTGCGATTTAAGTCTTTTATAAATTATAGTAACATATTTAAGATGGATACTGTATTTTTTAATCTACTTTCCGTAAGATGTTATGGAAAAACCTGGATGAACTTTTTGGCCAAACCAATATTTAATTTTGCTTTCAATAACTTGATTCCTTGACCCTCTTAAATACCATGTGTCAAGCCTTCTTTGTTGGTCAGAAAGAGCAGAGCCATAAGTAATAATTTTTAATGTTAGAAAATATTTTTACTGAAAAAAGAAATCATTTTAAAATATTTGAGTCTATTAAAATAAAGACTCAAATATTTGAGTCTAAATAAAATAAAGTTAGAGATAGAAGAAAACACCTACAGAAGTAATTTTCCTAATGATCCTGGTCCCTGACAAATGGACTATGTAATAAAAAGCCATTAATACTGTTATTGTGATTTATAATCTTGCAGTGTTTCACAGAAGAATAGATAAAGATTTACTGCAGACAGTGAGGGGAGACCATGCCTTAGTAAAAAGCAAATTCCCATCATGGGTTGGAAGCTAAATAACCAATATATTTTCATGACTGAAAGATATAACTTATAAAGTGATCCAGGAAACTGGGCATAAACCTTCACACAAGAGTTTGGATTTAGAGCTAATATGTTAAAAAATTCTAAAAGAAAGAAAACTATATAGCAATATACACATTGAGGAATGTGGGAAGTTCTGTGAAGACCTCCAGATTCAGCTGCTTAGCTTCCTTTCACCTCTTCTTGGCTTCTTTTCTAACACTCATAATCAGCTCACTTTTATCTGTTAATAACCCTGTCGACTTTTTCATTTATTCTCCAGATTATCAAATTACTGACTTTTTTTTGGCACCTTCTATGAAATAGGTATAGAAATATTTTCTAAAGTTAAATAAAAAGTTTAATGTTAGTCACTTCTCATCGTTACCAGCATATTCTTATTTTTGAGGGGTCAGTGTTGGAAGGGGAAGGGTTGATGGTTAGAACTACAGGGATTGCAGAGTTTGCAGAGATTCACAATTCAATGCCATAAACACATACAGAATTTTGACTAGATGTTATACAACTGTCCCCTCACATTTTTTTGATCTGCAGTACATAGCGAAGCACTTTTCTTCTAGTAGGGACTTTGACAAATGATTAATTATTGTAAGCGATGATTGGTAAAGTCAGCTGTGTTGTTTCTTTCCTTTATTAAAATACAGAATTAGCAAATAAAAGAAAAAAATTGCCTATAATGATTTTTGGAGAATAAATTATACTTCATTCTCTAACTGGTTTGTTGAACATAAATGACTTGTAAATTATCATCAAAATGCAATTTCTTCTTGAATTTTTATTGATCCTCAATCCTTTTTTTCAATGAGGGTGAACTTGTCTGTCTCAGAATGAAAAGTTTCAGTAGGTCCTGGAGTTTTTACATTTTGACAAAAATAACATACAGCTCTAAAATTGCTTCAATAACAAACACAATCTTGATTCAGGAATTAGCATGAACTTTGTAATGATCAAAGAACTGAAGCTTTTCTGTGTTAAATATTCCCTCCTGCTTCTCCACTGACTTCAAACAGGAAGTCTATAGATAACATGGTTAGTAGCTCTCCTTTAACCTTCCAACTTGTTTGTCTCCACCCTTCAGAAATGGTTAACTCTTTCCCGAAGCCGAAGTTTGAGGGTGGTGCATAGATGGGGAGCAGGATTAGCCAGTTTTTTCTTAGCGAGGTGTCTCTGTGCTCATTGGGCTGCTAGTTAAATTTGGTACCACTCTGTGGGGATGCAAGTGATTAAAGCTGAATGTCTCATTGTGTGACTTGGGATTTTTACAAGTTCCCTGGTGGGCTCTTTTTCTTGTAATTTAGTTGACATTAGTGAATGCACCCTGTGCAGAGTGGAGTTCCTTTCTCTGTCCTGGACAGCTGGCAGTACAACTTCATATCCTTCCTGTTGAAGTCTCCTCATATTTCTGGGCCACCCCATTGCGCAGAACCCAAGACTCATAATGCATGTGTTCCCCATTGTCAAACAGTATGTGGAAGATTTCCATATATCCCTTTTCCTGACAAACTCTAGGAGTACAAGCAAATTCCATTATCACTCTCCTTGGCCTGCTTCCAAGGCAGGTAGTTAGCTTTTCTCTTGTCCTCTAGATTCTTTTCAGGTAGGCCAACCCCAGTCCACAATCAGCCTCAAAAGGGTCTGATGCCAGTTTTATGTGTCTAATTGCAGAAAATTTATCTCAGCTCTGTAGGTGGTCCTTTTGAAGCCCCCTTTACCAGGATTTGTGTTAGAAGGTAGCATCATATGTATCTGGAGAGGGAGACATAACTCAGAAGAAATCTGTCTACTAGTTTTAGGTTTTATTGTTGTTTTTTCATTTCCTCTCTCAGACACCTTTTACACCCTTGAGCTTAATGAAGGATCCAAGAGATGTAAGCAAGTTTCTTTTCATCCAGTTCGTGAGTTTTTCATGTCTTTTTAATATCCTTGGTTTTGATGAGGGGACCAAGAGATGGGAAGAGATTTTAATTCATCCCTTCTGTTAATTCCTCATATGGGGTTGGAGGTATACCTTGTCATCTCTCTTACTGGTTCCTCTGTTGAAATTGAGGAAAGGAAGAGATTCATTCTGGTATTTTTTAACACTGCAAACATAGCAGTTATTAAATGTGTTGTAAATGTTGATTTACAAATGAATTGACTCAACCAAGGATGACCATGTTCTGGAGGGCATGCATTCTTCTTACGGTTATATTGCCAGTGGCTAGTACAGTGCCTGGAATGTATGAATATTCAAAAATAATAGTAAAAACAAAATTTCTGCCCACATTTCATGGTTTTCACTGTGATATGGTCTGATTAGTGATTGTTTTTTCTTCTCAGTTCAGCTAACTCTGAGCAAGGCTTTATAGAAGGGATTCCTAAGTTAGTCTTGAAGCAGATTGTGGGTGGTGGTGGTAAATATATGTGAAAGCAGGCTTGGAAGGAGCATGGTGTACATTTCAGGCCAAGAGATCAGCAAGTACCAAAACGTGGGGAGGAACACCTTGGGGCCCTTGGATAGTGCTGGAGTGTGTGGCAGAATGAGAAAGCAGGGGGTCAGATCGGACAACACTGTGGGGGTTTTATATGCCACATTGAAAAGTTCGCATTTGTCTTTAGGATAATGGGGGCCTTTGAAAGATTATAAGTGGAAAATACGTTTTCTTCAGTTTGTAAATGAAGGACTTAAAGAAGAAAATTCATTAATTTCAAGTATAGTGTATTTTGAAACACTCGTCATCAAATCAAAGATTTGTGTTTCTCCTGGTTACATATGTACAGCTTTGAATGGACCTTCACCATTATCAAGGAGTTATAATTTTCTGGCCTTCAATTTTAGGAAAAAAAGAAAGTCTTGCTTAAAATAAGGAAGTGCACATCTTCTTTAGCCATTCGTCTCTTGATGGACACTTAGGATGCTTCCATGTCCTGGCTGTTGGAAATAGAGCTGCAATGTACATTGTGGTACATGACTCTTTTTGAATTATGGTTTTCTCAGGGTATAGGCCCAGTAGTGGGATTGCTGGGTCATATTGTATCTCTATTTTTAGTTTTTAAGGAACCTCCATACTGTTCTCCATAGTGGCTGTAACAATTTACATTCCCACCAAAAGTGCAAGAGTGTTCCCTTTTCTCCACACCCTCACCAGCATTTATTGTTTGTAGATTTTTTGATGATGGCCATTCCGACTGGTGTAAGGTGGTACCTCATTGTAGTTCGGTTTTTTTTGTTTTTTCGTTTTCTTGTGGTACACGGGCCTCTCACTGTTGTGGCCTCTCCCGATGGGGAGCACAGGCTCTGGATGCGCAGGCTCAGCGGCCATGGCTCACGGGCCTAGCCGCTCTGTGGCATGTGGGATCTTCCCGGACCAGGGCACAAACCCGTGTCCCTTGCATCGGCAGGTGGACTCTCCATCACTGCGCCACCAGGGAAGTCCCCATCATTGTAGTTTTGATTTGCACTTGTGTATGGTGGTATGGAGTGTTCTAATTTCATTCTTTTACATGTAGCTGTCCAGTTTTCCCGGCACCACTATTGTAGAGGCTGTCTTTTCTTCATTGTATTTTCTTGCCTCCTTTATCAAAGATAAGGTGACCATATGTGAGTGGTTTATCTCTGGGCTTCCTATCCTGTTCCATTGATCTATATGTCTGTTTTTGTGCCAGTACCATACTGTCTTGATTATTGTAGCTTTGCAGTATAGTCTGAAGTCCGGGAGCTTGATTCCTCCAGCTCCATTTTTGTTTCTCAAGTTGCTTTAGCTATTTGGAATCTTTTGTGTTTCCATACAAATTGTGAAATTTTTTGTTCTAGTTCTGTGAAAAATGCCATTGGTAGTTTGATAGGGATTGCATTGAATCTGTAGATTGCTTTGGGTAGTAGAGTCATTTTCACAATGTTGATTCTTCCAATCCAAGAACATGGTATATCTCTCCATCTATTTGTATCATCTTTAATTTCTTTCATCAGTGTCTTATAATTTTCTGCATACAGGTCTTTTGTCTCCTTAGGTAGGTTTATTCCTAGATATTTTATTCTTTTTGTTGCAATGGTAAATGGGAGTGTTTTCTTGATTTCACTTTCAGATTTTTCATCATTAGTGTATAGGAATGCAAGAGATTTCTGTGCATTAATTTTGTATCCTGCTACTTTACCAAATTCATTGATTAGCTCTAGTAGTTTTCTGGTAGCATCTTTGGGATTCTCTATGTAGAGCAGCATGTCACCTGCAAACAGTGACAGCTTTACTACTTCTTTTCCGATTTGGATTCCTTTTATTCCCTTTTCTTCTCTGATTGCTGTGGCTAAAACTTCCAAAACTATGTTGAATAATAGTGGTGAGAGTGGGCAACCTTGTCTTGTTCCTGATCTTAGTGGAAATGGTTTCAGTGTTTCACCATTGAGAATGATGTTGGCTGTGGGTTTTTCATGTATGGCCTTTATTATGTTGAGGTAAGTTCCCTCTGTGCCTACTTTCTGGAAGGTTTTTTATCATAAATCAGTGTTGAATTTTGTCGAAAGCTTTTTCTGCATCTATTGAGAATATCCTATTGTTTTTATACTTCAATTTCTTAATATGGTGTATCACATTGATTGATTTGCATATATTGAAGAATCCTTACATTCCTGGGATAAACCCCACTTGATCATGGTGTATGATCCTTTTAATGTGCTGTTGGATTCTGTTTGCTAGTATTTTGTTGAGGATTTTTGCATCTATGTTCATCAGTGTTACTGGCCTGTAGTTTTCTTTCTTTGTGTCATCTTTGTCCAGTTTGGTATCAGGGTGTGGTGGCCTCATAGAATGAGTTTTGGAGTGTTCCTCCCTCTTCTATATTTTGGAAGAGTTTGAGAAGGATAGGTGTTAGCTCTTCTGTAAATGTTTTATAGAATTCGCCTGTGAAGCCATCTGGTCCTGGGCTTTTGTTTGTTGGAGGATTTTTAATCACTGTTTCAATTTCAATGCTTGTAATTGGTCTGTTTATATTTTCTGTTTCTTCCTGGTTCAGTCTTGGAAGGTTGTGCTTTTCTAAGAATTTGTACATTTCTTCCAGGTTGTCCATTTTATTGTCATATAGTTGCTTGTAGTAATCTCTCATGATCCTCATTATTCTGCAGTGTCAGTTGTTCCTTCTCCTTTTTCATATCTAATTCTATTGATTTGAGTCTTCTGCCTTTTTTTCTTGATTAGTCTGGCTAATGGTTTATCAATTTTGCTTATCTTCTCGAAGAACCAGCTTTTAGTTTTTATTGATCTTTGCTACTGTTTCCTTCATTTCTTTTTATGATCTGTTCTTTATGATTTCTTTGCTTTTGCTCACTTTGGGTTTTCTTTGTTCTTTCTCTAATGCTTTAGGTGTAAGGTTAGGTTGTTTCTTTGAGTTGTTTCTTGTTTCTTGAGGCAGGACCATGTCCTTCAAGGGAAGTGTATGATATTGTTTTCAATATTAAAGTTATATTTGAGGCCCAAGCAGACCAGCCTTCAGTGTGACCTGGAGCTGTCCAAGGTGGTAGTACAGTTCAAGATCTAGAGCTGACAGAAAATCTCAATTTGGTCAAATCATTTTTTATTTATATTTTTTCACTTATTATAAAGCAAGTTGTTAGGAGTATGAAGAGTATTCTAAAGAGGAAATAAAGGACTATCTTTTATGTAGTTTAATGACAGAGGATTGATAATCTAACTTAGTTTTGCTTTAAGTATTTCAGAGCTTGTGTGTGGGTGTGTGCATGCCTGTGTGTATGTGTATTCCTAAATTTGATTTTAAGATAATTTTTTAAGCGTCAACTTTTGAGTTTATGGTTTAGTAAGTATTTTTTTTAATTGGACTTTTCTCTCTTTGCAGATCTATAATAGTGTGGCATAACTAGTATTTTTTTAAGTTATTGTCCAATTTGTTTCAAGTCCCTGACATTTAATTTTAATACTCTCCTTTTCCTCTGAGAAGGTAATGGTGATATGGTAACTACTGTTCCTTGGGCAGATCAAGTGTTTCTGTCTCATTAGAGGACGGTCCTGTGGTATTTCCAAGAGGCTATTTAAAACATCAGTTTATGTTGGAAATTGTGCCTTTTTGAATACCAAGTATCTTTATGATAATGCTGTAGGCTCTGCTATTCTTCATGCATTTCAGTGACAAAGATGGAAAATTAGTGCATTGATCTTGACCTTAAAAATGCATTCCTTTTGCTACTTAATGATATTTTCCAATGGATTATCTCTTCTGGTTGAAATGTTTATTATTGTTCATTGTCTAATTTTTGAGATTAGACTTTAAGATGTTGGTCTAGAAAACATTGTAGAGATGACTGAGTTCAACCTCTTGAAATTCAGATGAAATCATTGGGGTTCAGAGAACTCAGTGAGGCGTTATTTCTTAGACAACATTGTCGACCCAGAGCTAGAACTTCAGTGCTCTGGAGCACAATCCAGTACTTTTGTCAGGTTGGGTCCTTGATATGAAAGATTTACAACTGTTGAAAATTGGAAGGTCTACATTCTGTTTTATGAACTTAATTATTTGCTAAAGTGATCTCTAGGCTTGGAGACTAAGCTGCATGGTTTACTGAGTTTACTGTGTGTACCACAAAAGTGAGTTTACAGATCTATCAGTCTCAGTTCCTTCAGCAGCCACTTATTGAGAAGCTACTGTGTGCGTCCTCTGGGGCACTTGTAAAAATAAAGAAGATTGAATTTCTTGTTTTGAACTGTTCATGAGGGAATCTGACACAAATACAAATGACTCTAAAAAGATAGGCTGTCTAAATGTTATAGCAAAAATTAAAAACGGTGCTATGGGCCCATGGAAGAAAAAGCTAATTCTGTCTGGGCAGAGTGAGACCATGAAGGATCAGTAGGTCTTGAGAGTTAAGGAGTAGAAATATTGATCTTCTAAGGAAAATAAATATTGTGAAACAAAGGAATAAAGACTCCAGAAGGCATAGATGATTTTGAAATAGTACATTTTTGATAGGGCTTAGCAAAGAGTGTCCAGGGACTAAAAGAAGAAATGAGGTGACAGTGTGAAGAATTTTACATGGGATGCTACATTTTATTCTGAAGAAAATTGGGGATTATTGAAGGTTTTGATAAGAAAAGCAGACGAAAAATCAACTTGCTTTGATTTAAATGTTTTCCCAGGGTTTTTGAAATCATACAGCCTAAACTATCCACTATTACAAAAGATCACTACAGTCCCAGATTTTTTGTTCACTTGCCAAATCCTTTTCTACTCAGATCCAAGACCCAGTTTCTGTTGCATGTATTCAATGTTTTTCTTGACCCTCTGAGAGTCAGCTCTTCTCATTTCTATAACTTGTAAAGGTTCTATACCACTAACAGATAATTTAGTACCTGGGACCTGATAGTTGCTTGGAAAGTGTATGTCAAAATTAGCAGTTATTGCTCAGCTTATTTTTACCCGCTGCAGTGTCAATGTTTCATGCTGCTTTTCCAATGACTAGCATTTTACTATTGTACTTGTTAATGGTTTGTGAAAGAAATTCGTGCACAAATGCATGATTTAATAAGTGGATAAAAGGGTCTTCTAGGGTTTTGAGTATTTCCATACCAATACATTGTTTAAAATCAGCCTGCTCATAACTAACTATTTTTAGGAGTTCTAAATATTTTGATATCATCTCCCAGCTCTGTAATTTCAGAATTACAGAGGTAGTGCCTCAGGGTTCAGACACTTCAGTTGCACCAGTGGTACCCTCACTTTCTTTAGTTTTGGATGTTGCAACAATGGTTCTCCTTTCATAATTTTACCTTTATGCCACTGTGGAGATGTTTTAAATTTCCTTTTATTTAGGTGATAAGGACCTGTAACATCCTGTCAATTTATTATTATGTTTCTGGTTTTTTGGGGGGTTTTTTTGGGATTTTTTGCGGTACATGGGCGTCTCACTATTGTGGCCTCTCCCGTTGCGGAGCACAGGCTCCGGACGCGCAGGCTCAGCGGCCATGGCTCACGGGCCTAGCTACTCCGTGGCATGTGGGATCTTCCCAGACTGTGTCCCATGCATCGGCAGGCGGACTCTCAACCACTGCGCCACCAGGGAAGCCCTTTGTTGGGTTTTTTGATGCAAGGTGCAGTATTAATCTAATCCTACATACATTACATAACCCTACCATCTCCTCATGCTTGTGCCCTGAGTTAGTTTCTCGACAATTTGCAAATGCTACATTGTCGTGCTATTTATTTATCTAGTTTTTGATTCAGTCTCTGTCCACAACTAGATTGTAAGACCCATGAAACAGGGACTGTCCTAACACGCTCTTGAAGCATGTTCCCCAGAATAAGATGTAGGATAAATAGGAAATGAGAAACAACTCTATTTGTTCTTCAGGGCCCTCATTCTCACTTTCACAAAGGAGGAAATTCAATAATAGAACATCATGTTTTTGTTGTTGTTCATGTGGTTGATGCCACTGTTGATGACATGAGAAAAGCTCTGGCTCAATCCCCCTTACCGTGGAACTTGTCTAGTGAGTTGATTGTGACCTTACCTCAACCAGTGAGAAGCCAGTATGAGGTTATCAGTATATGCTCCATGGAGGGTTGTGCTTTACAGATGAAAGTAAAGCATCCCTGCTCAACAGAAAGCAAATTATTTCAGTTATCTAAATTAACAACATATCCAGGTTTCTCTCAGGCAAATAGTTGTTATTTGGGGACAGTGGTGTGGATATTGTCAGATAACATTTAGATTAACATTTAAAGTGGCACAGCAACATACCTACATAGTCCCATGGCTAGAAAATAATTATTGGCTAAATCCCACACATGCTTTTAGTTTTTAAAATGAATTTAAGCTTATTATCTGTGCACTGATACTTTTACCTGTAAGGAGCCATAAGCAATATCCTTTGGACATTAAAGAATTAATAGTAAAACATTTTTGAAAGGTTTTGTGTTTTTGAAATACGTCATTTTTCCTGTAGGTAGAGGGATTCACAAAATATCTGAAATAATTTGTTTTGTTTCCTAAGGTAACCATTTTTCTGGTGGCTTTCTGACTTACGGCCAGTCTTTTTTGCCAGAATATCAGGGTTTCTTGAGGACAAAAATAGTCTCATTTCAGCTAGCAGAAATGTCATTTGGAACTGCAAGTGACCATTACCACAGAAAACATAAACCACTTATTAATGCTTGCAACACAACAAGTAACACAGTGATTTCATAAGAGATTGCTTTTTCCATACAGATGGAAGTTAATAAAAAGAGACAGCAGAAGGGAGAGGAAGGCAGCAGAATGTTATTGCATAGAAAGTATAGTCTTCAGGAAAAAAATATTTAGGAGAACACCAGGAGCATTGGAATATACATATACAGAGAGTTGAAAAAGGAGGGTAAAAATAATACATAAAAATGACAGAAGGAGCTAAAAAAAAAAAGGAAATGAAGGAAGGAAAGTACAGGAGGAATGGGAAGCAGGATTTAAGGATTTGCTACAAGTCACCAAAAGCATAGTCATAGTTGTAGTCTAGTGGACATTATTAAGTTCCAAAGGGACATTTTAAGTTCTTTGAAAAATTAATAAGGGGAGGACAGAAAAGAATACAAGATTAAGAGACAGAGTCCACAAAATGCTAGGACATAGTACAGTCAATATGTAATTAGCAGTTTGTGTTTTTTTTTTAACTTTTTCATTAGCCTTTTAAAATAAATGTACCTAATATATAATTAGATAATTTCAAATTACTCTGTTTTGTGGTTAAATTCCACTTAAGGAACTGTGACCTGATATTATATGTAGGAGAATCATACGTATCCAGGTGGATTGTAGTGACCATCTGATCACTGGATGGATGCCATGACTGGACAGATTATTGCTGATTTCTAGCTGCACCCACACCTTTTCCACCTTGTAAAAAAGCACAATTGGAGAAGGCTTGCATAATTAGTAACCTAACCAATTTTGTTCTATTCTGGCGTCTTTGTTTTTTTTTGGTTAAATAACTGATACTTTATTTGGCATCTAATTAATCTTTGAGTTCTTTGATATATTCGATTTTGCTAAAGAGCTGAACCACAGTCAACTGAAATTTAGATTCGTTTGTATTTTTCTTTTCCTTGAGCACTTACTGTGATTCTGGATAAATCCATGAGTACAAAAAGTGCGTAGAAGATTGGAACAAACTAAAATCACAGCATCTAGGGGACCTGAAATGAACATGTGCTTAGCAATTACTTGTTGAATTGAAATACATCTCAGAATTGGAAGGGACTTTAGGGGCCATTTGTTAATCCAATTCTATCCTACTTTATGCAAAAGATTTTTAATACCAACAAGCAGTGTTCAAGAGATCAGAGACGATCTGTAAGTGAGTAAAGATAGAACATATAAAATCGCCTCCTTCCACCCCTCTTTTGTCAACCCTTATGGCAAATCACTGGTTGTTATTTTTTAAAATAACTGTGCTCTTGATTTATTCCTAAAGACATAGCCTTTTCTGTTTTGAAGAATGTTACTTTCTCTTTTCTCTTTTGGTCCCCTAAATATAAACGCTTCCACACCACTGTTTCAAAAGATAATGTAAGCTTTATGAGGACGAGGGCAGGGGCAGGAAGAGAGTTTCTGGAAGGAATATGTATTTTCTGTTTTCCTAAGATATACTGAGAATAATGTAAAATTGGATAAGAGAAACTAGATGAGTAATGTCAGGTAACAAACTTAGCACATTTAATTAAGAAGTAGGACATATAGCACAAGCAATATTTTTTGAACACTGATTTACTGAAAAATAAGCAGCTGTTTATTCAGCACTTACTAAATGCCAGGCCTTGGACTTGGTGCTTCAAAAGATTATCTTATTTAACCTTCATTTAGTCCCATGAGCGTGGTATTATTTTCCCCACTGTATTACTGAGAAATGTATGATCTAGAGAGAAGTAACATGCTTCAAGCCAGACAAGTAATTTATTACAATTTCAATCAATAAACATTATTTTTTGCAATTCCCTGTCATTTGGACCATGTAATAATTGTGACAGTTTAAAGGTGACATTTTATCATTTTAAAGATGGTAAAAGGAAGAAGAGGAGTAAGGAAGGAAGGAAACAAGCTTTTTTTAAATATAAATGGAATTTTGATGGGAAATTTAAATCACTCCTGTTTATTCAATTGATAGGATAATTTGAAAGTCATTTCATCTATTTTTGTAATAGCTTCTAAAGATCTCTCTTAGGCAAGATTCAAGTAAAATTTATAGGACTAACTTAGATTATTATGTGATTTGGAAATAAGCTGCATTTATAAATATTTTGTAATTCATGCTGTTCACTTACTTCCATAGTTGGTGTAATTAATTTCAATTGTTGAGGTTTTACTCTAGTAGTTACCAGATGAAACTTTTCCTTTTTCATACACAAATACACATGCACACATACACAGGCACGTGCTTTCATTTTCCATTTCCCATTTCTTAGTTCAACATCGTTGCATTACCTTACACCTTCTTTTTATTCTATTGTAATGTCATCCAATAGCAAGGGAAATGAGAAGAATGTCACAGAGGGTTTTGTTTTTTGTTTTTGTTTTGCTTTAGTCACATAAAACTAAACTTAACATTTTTCTTCTTTTTTGTTTGTTGGATAATTAGAAAGACATCAGATAATTGATTAAGAGCCATATGTGAGCCACGTCTTTGTAAGCATATGCTAGAGCAGAAGTAAATTGCTAAATATAACAAACTACACATTTCTTTCCATTAATGTAGTACACAGAAATAAGACTATTTTGGTTTCAGGATTTATGGAAGAAACAAAAGTGAACCCAGATTTCCTGTGTATTTGAGGCTGAAATAACATGTCCTCTTGGACACTGGAAAATTGCTGTTTAGAACTAATAGCCCCCATATAAGTCAGTGAGACAACTTTCTTGTAGTGCTTTAAAAATATTTCAAGGTAATTTTCAGGATAGAGTTTTGACCCATTACAGTTAAAATATGTAACCCTGTTTGCTGTTAGCTTTGACATTCTTTCCTGGTTATACCATATCAACTTCTAAGGCTCAGTGGATGAGTCTTCCCTCGAGTATGATGTGACATCTAAGATAAATCTGGCCCAGGGTGAGGGGGAAGGGAGTGATACATCTTTCTACTTTCTACTATAATCTTTGTTGAATGCCCTCCAATTAGTTTATGGCTTTGCACATTCTCCACATCTGGAGATATTTGAACTTGCTAAACCTTTTCATAAAGTCAGTGAAAAAATAACTATTTCCTGGGGAAAACTCAGACTTGTCTTTCAATGTACATGAAAGAGTCATTATTGGTTTACTGCAGACAGCAACATGTGAGAAACTCACAATCAATCAACAGTGACATTCCCTCATGTCTACCCACTTCCCTGAAAATTTCTTTCTCCTTTTCACTTTTATTGAAATCTCAGGTTTTCCTCTGAGTACGCAGCTGCTTCTAAAGTAATCTCAAGCCCTTTGCCACACTCCTCTATCACTAAGTCTGGCAGTGGAAAAGTCCTCATTGCTCCTAATTTTCAGGACATTCTTTTTGACTACCAATAACTTATTCTCACTTTCAGCTGCTCCCCATGCTTTCTACTTCACTGAGAAGATAAAAGCGATTACAAGAGCGCTTCCACATGCTTGCACTTCCTTATTTAAACTACCAACAGCATTTGTACACGTATACTTTGTCTTTCTACTTGTTTCCATAGAATTCTGTGTTCCTATTTAAAACTAACCTCTCATAGATTATTCCAATCAGCATTATAACATGGTGCTATATCTAGTTTTAGATATCAGCAAAAACAAACATGTCTGATGCCATATCCTCCTCTAGGTATACCCCATTTCTCTTCTCTTCATAGCAAAACTCCTAGGAAGCCTTGTTTATATCTGTCGTCTCAAGTTGCTCTTCTTCCATACTTTATTGAGTCCATTAGGATGAGGATTTTGCCACCATCTGTCTACTGAAACCACTTATCAATGTCATCAATGATTTCCATTTCTAAAGACTGTATAGTTTTCAATTTTCATATTACTTAGCCCATATGAAGCATATGATAATTTAGTAATTTAATAAATCTTTCTCCTTGAGACATTTTCTTCACATTGTTTTCAAGACAACATCTTCTTCTAGTTTTCTTCCTGTCTCATGAACTACTTCTCAGTCTATATTACTGGTTGTCCCTCATTTATTTAGCTCTAAATATTTGAGGCTTAGTGGTCCGGCTACTTCTCTTGGTGATCCCCTCCAGTTTCATCGACTCAAATACTGTCTAGATATTGATGATTCCCCAAATGATATATTCAGTCCAGACCTCTCTACTGGACTCCAAATACCAACTGCCTACTCAGCAACTCTACTTGGATGTCTAATAGACATTTCAAAGTTATCATGTCCAAAATCAAACTCCTGATCTCCTCTCCCAGTATTTTTTTTTGCATCTCAGGAGACATATTTCTTTCCAGTGGCTTAAGTCAACAACCTTTCATAACCAATTTCCAGTGCATTCACACATTCTATTAGCCACCATCAACATTAACTTAGTTTTTTATACCACCTGGTCTCTCTACTTTTTCCCTTAACACTAGAAGTAAATTCTTCACACAGCAGCCAAAGTGGTCTTATTAAGACAAATGTATTTCATGCCCATCTATGCTCAAAACCCACTAAAATCTTCCCATCCCACTCAGAATCCAACAAACCACTTACAGGGATCCACATGATCAGGCCTCATTTTCTGTTAGTCTTCTCCTTGCTCAATTTCCTTGTTCCTAGTCTCCTTGCCCTTTCCCAAAATTGCCATGTATGCTCTTGCTTTTCTAAATATGTACTTAAAATTTCCTCTGCTTGGAATTCTCTTCTCCCAGATATCTTGTAGTTCATTCCCTCACCTTCTTCATGTTTTTGCTCAAGTATCACATTTACGGGGGAACCTGTTCTATTTGTCACTACCCCACAACATGCCGCTGCCTCTCACTCTTCTTTGTTTTGTTTTTCTTCCACATAATGTACTACTTTTTGACATATATTTGCTTGCTTGTTTATTATTTTTTATTAGACTGTAGTGTTATGAGGGCAGAGATTTTGTCTTGTTGGTCACTGCTATGTCTTTAGATTCCAGATAGATCTAGGTACATGGCAGACATTCTAAAACTACATTGAAAATCTTTCACAAGTCCCTAGTGATGCACGTCATGAAATCAGTGATTGGCTCCAAACTTCTATAGCAGGCTTACCTTAGTCATTTTGTTGCCTTTGTTGCAACATGGCAACCCATTTTACATGTTTTGAACTTTGGGGCTCTCAATTTTAACATTTTGATGGGGTTTTATTGTATTTTTGGAATGAATAGAAGAAAAGAATAAAGAAATTAAGTGAAAAAGGAAGGAAGGAAGAAAGGAGGGGAAAAAGGAGGGAAAAGGAAAAACAAGAAAGAAATCCCTCTTAGTCCAGGATGAATAAGCTTTGAATCATGAAAAAAAAACTGGTTAATAGAATTTTTGTTTTTAATGAAGAGGTTTTTTATTTTTTTAATAAATCTATTTATTTATTTTTAGCTGTGTTGGGTCTTCATTACTGCATACTGGCTTTCTCTAGTTGTGGCGAGTGGGGGCTACTCTTTGTTGTGGTGCATGTGCCTCTCCTTACAGTGGCTTCTCTTATTGTGGAGCATGGGCTCTAGGTGCACAGGCTTCAGAAATTGTGGAACTCGGGCTCAGTAGTTGTGGTTCACAGGCTCTAGAGTGCAGCCTCAGTAGTTGTGGCGCACAGGCTTAGTTGTTCCGTGGCATGTGGGATCTTCCCGGACCAGGGCTCGAACCCATGTCCCCTGCATTGGCAGGCGGATTCTTAACCACTGTGCTACCAGGGAAGTCCTTGGTCAATAGAATTTGAAATCAATGTGCAACTTGAGAAAAAATTTAAGGTGATGCTAAATTGCAGACCGGTTTAACTAAGCCAAAATCATCTAGTAGCCAGATGAAAATACAATACATCATTTATTTAGGGGAAACTATCCTGACAACAGACTTGTGACCAAAGGATTCACAATAATTTTAATAATTGAGTAATAATAATTTTCATGCATGGTGGTGGTCATGCAATCCATGATTCAAAGAGTCTTCAGTCACGACTTTCATGGGAGCCCAATCAGCATGATATGGACAAGGCAGGGACAGATAATCAAAATAAAATTGTAGAGATCTTGGGGTAAGGTATGTGTTGGGATTCTCAGTAATTTCTGTTTTGATAATTAAGATAGGTAGATGGTTAAAAACTAGCTTGATAGATAGAGATGAGATTAGATAGATAGATATAATACAGAGACACTTAGATATATAGCTGTATAGATTGTTTTAAATTTTATTACTGTGATGACTAATTTTAAGTATCAACTTGACTAGGCCATGGGGTGCACCCGTATTTCATCAAACATTACTTTGGGTGTGCCTGTGAAGGTGTTTCTGGATGGCACCAACAATTGAATTGGTAGACTGAGTAAAGCAGATTGCTCTCCCTAATGTAGGTGGGCCTTGTCCAATCAGTTGAAGTCTTAAATGGAACAAAATGGCTGAGTAAGAGAAAATTCCTTCTGCCTAACTGCCTTTGAGCTGGGACATCAATTTTTTTTCCTGCCTTTGGACTCATACTAAAAACATTGACTCCTTCTATGTCTTGAGTTTGTAGTCTTTTTGACTGGAACTACACCATTAACTCCCCTGGTTCTCCAACTTCTTGACTACAGATCTTGGGAATTATCAGCCTCCATAGTCACATAAGTCAATTCCTTATAATAAATATTTTTACATATGATGTGTGCTGTATTATGTACACATACATTATATATATATATATATATATATATATATATATATATATATATATTTATATACACACATACATCCTATTGGTTTTGTTTCTCTGGAGGACTCTAATATAACCACATTTTGTTTTTTTTATTTGTTTTGGGTTAAGGTAATTCAACTCCAGAAATATTTAAAAATCTGGTCAGGTTAAGTCTTAGACCCTTTAGGTAGTCATTTTTCTAAGAATTTAATGCTACCACTAGTTCTCTTTGTTTTTCATCTGCATCAGCTTCTCTTACTTCCCATATGATTAGCAGCAAAAGAGCTAAGTCACATTAAAACGTTCTTTAGTGCTCACATGCTCTTTTACATCTCTGTGACTTCATACAGGCTCTTGCCTTTTCTTAATGGAATAATTATCTTTTTCCTTTCATTACCCAGCTGATCTTCCTTTAAGCATCACCTCCCTCAGGAAATTTTCTTTTATGTCCCAGTCTACTGAATGTGTCCATTCTTTATGCCCTACTTGCATCCCATACAAGTCACTGTTATAAGACATATTACAGTACTACAATTATTGGTATACCTATATGAGTTCTCCAGTAGAAAATATTAAGATCTTTTTGAGAATAGTAACTGTGCCTTTTTAAAAGTGCTTTTATCTCCAACTCCTAGAACAGTGTCAGGTATGAGTATTTGTTGAAAAAATTAATATAATATGAATGCCAGTGAACTACCTTATCATATGTAATATTTAAGATCATTGATAATCATTCATTTCTGGACTAATTATTTTCTCATATTACAAATTTTCTTAAAGTTAAAAACAAATCTCAATTATTTAAAATTAAATTAGCAAATTCAGTGTTTTTCTTGACTGCATGTAAAAAGAGTGGATCCTGCTTATAGTATGTGGAATGTTACTAAGCAATCATCATATTTGACTGTGCCTTTATTTGTGTAACATGCATTGGTTCTCTAAATAAAATTGCTTTGAAAATCAGCACTGAAGACGTGCCAATGTCTTTAGTAAATCAGATTTGACTGATGAAGAAGAAGGAACTGTCATCATCATTTTACTGAATCATTGGTAGAGAGTTTGTATTTTCACTGTAGATTATAAATCCAGGACAAAGAATCTGGAATCAAATGCTTTTAAAAAGTCCTATGCTGGCAAAGACATGAAATGAAATCCACTTACTTCTTAGGTTGAGGGTAAGATTCTATAGGCAGATTTTACCTAACAACAACAACAAACATCACTTTGTGTCTTACAAATATCAACTAGGGGACACAGTAACCTATCATGTAATTCAGTTAGGGTTATGTGTAATCTAGTAAGTCTTCTTTAGTAAGCGATTTTTAATTTCTATACTACCTTTATAATTTTTAGACCTCACTGTAATTTCATATCTATGGTCTTTCTAATCTTAATATTCACCAGTACAGACTGTAGCATTATTTGGCTGACTTAAGTTTTGTATTTACATATTAATTATTATCATCAAGACGAATGCATTAGTTTCCTGTTGCTGCTACAACAAATTACCATAAACTTAGTGATTTTAAACACACAAATTTAGTATCCTATGGTTCTGGAGGGCAGAAGTCTGAAATAAATCTTATGAGGTTAAAATCAAAATGTCAGCAAGGCTGTATTCCTTTATGGAAACTACAGAAAAATCCATTTTCTTGGCCTTTCAGTTTCTAGAGGTGGCTTGCATTCCTTGGCTTTTGGCCCCTTCCTGCATCTTTAAAGTGCTTCTCTCTCATCTCTGCTTCTGTCATCTTCTCCCCTTTTTCTGACTCTGAGCATCAGTCCTTGTTCTTATAAGGACCTTTTTTTGTAAAAAGAAAAAAAATAATTGTATTTTTTTTTTGCGGTACGCGGGCCTCTCACTGTTGTGGCCTCTCCCGTTGTGGAGCACAGGCTCCGGACGCGCAGTCTCAGCGGCCATGGCTCATGGGCCACTCCGCAGCATGTGGGATCTTTCCGGACTGGGGCACGAACCCGTGTCCCCTGCATTGGCAGGCAGACTCTCAACCACTGCACCACCACGGAAGCCCGAATTGTATGTTTTTAAAAAATTTTTTGATTTATATTGGAGTATATAGTTGTTTAACAATGTTGTGTTTCAGGTGTACAGCAAAGTGATTCAGTTTTACATATACATGTTTCTATTCTTTTTCAAATTATTTTCTCATTTAGGTTATTACAGAATATTGACCAGAGTTCCCTGTGCTAAAGAGTAGGTCCTTGTTGGTTACCTATTTTAAATATAGTAGTGTGTATATATCAATCCTACACTCCCAAAACTCCCAATATATCCTTCTCCCCTACCTTTCCCCTTTGGTAACCATAAGTTATTTTTCTAAGTCTTCGAGTCTTTTTCTGTTTTGTAAATAAGTTCATTTGTGTCATATTTTTGATTCCTCATATAAATGATTTCATATGATATTTGTCTTTCTCTGTCTGACTTACTTCACTTAGTATGATAATATCCAGGTCCAGCCATGTTGCTGCAAATGGCTTTATTTCATTCCTTTTAATGGCTGAGTAATATTCCATTGTATATATGTACCACATCTTCTTTATCCCTTCCTCTCTTGATGGACATTTAGGTTGCTTCCATGTCTTGGCTATTGTAAGCAGCGCTGCAATGAACATTGGGATCCATGTATCCTTTCGAACCATGTTTTCTCCAGATATATGCTCAAGAATGGGATTGCTGGATCATATGGTGGCTCTATTTGTAGTTTTTTAGGGAACCTCCATACTGTTCACTGTAGTGGCTGTACCAATTTACATTTCCACCAACAGTGTAGGACGGTTCCCTTTTCTCCACACTCTTTTCAGCGTTTAATGTTTGTAGACTTTTTCATGGTCACCATTCTGATTGGTGTGAGGTCTATCTCGTTGTTTTGACTTGCATTTCTCTAATACTTAGCAATGTTGAGCATCTTTTCAAGTGCCTCTTGGCCAATCTGTATGTCTTCTTTGGAGAAATGTCTACTTAGGTCTTCCGCCCATGTTTTGATTTGGTTGTTTGTTTTTTGATATTGAGCTGCATGAGCTATTTGTAAATTTTGGAGATAATCCCTTGGTCGCCTTCATTTGCAAATATTTTCTCCCATTCTATAGGTTGTTTTTTCTTTTTGTTTATGGTTTTCTTTGCTGTACAAAAAAGGGCCTTTTTGATTACATGATCCCATCAGAAAATCCAGGATAATCTTCCCAATTCAAGTTTCTTAATTTAGTCAAATCTACAAATTCCCTTTGGCTATATAAGGTAACATATTCACAAGTTCTGTGGATTAGGATATGAACATCTTTGGGAGGACATTATTCTGTCTACTACAGTCCATATACTTTTTTTCTTTCTATATTTAGCCACATAAAGAATTGTAACTCAGTATTAGAAAATATCATTGGAAGTCATAACTCAATAAAAAAAACTTTCTAATAATTATTTTTGATTAAAAGTAGTCTAATTACTTGAATACTGTCTCACTCTCCAATATTAGAAACACATAGCCGTAAGCTAGCTAACCATCCATCAGTTATGTTATAGAGGAGATTTTTGCCTTATGCAGAATTAAAATAGATGGCCTTTATATTTCCTGTAACTCTAAGAGTCTCTTTAACTATTGTCAGATAAAGACAGTAGATACACAATGTCGTTCACTCATTTGTTTTTCATTAAATCTTCTAAAGCTAATGGAATGATACAAAATAAATGTAAAATATGCTGTAATGCTTGGGATATGGAATGACCTTATACGTTTTGACATTTATTTTTTTGTGTCACTATGTGTGTACAACTGAATTGTTATAGTCTGCTCAATGACATAACTTTAATTTTCAGCAGTAAAGTAGAAGAAGCCTAGATTGTATCATTAATTTTAACAACCTGAGAGTCTGTGAGCAGAAGGAAGGAGGATGAAAGGGTGATGAACTACATTTAGATGAGATGAATATGCCCCATTTTAGGATGACCTACCAATACAGAAGAGCATTTTGTTCAGCATCCTTAATTTTTACATGAGGAAATGGAAACCAAAAAAGTTTAGTGAGTTGCCCAAAGCCATACAACTAGATAGTTGCAGAGTTGATATTAGGCCTCAGATTTTCTAACTCCTAATTTAGTACTCTGTTCACTCCACTATGAACTTTCTAATTTCCTAATTATTATATAATTTGTTCAGAATTTGATATGGTTTCTCTCTTCATCTTAATTTTACATGTTAAATTAATGTTAATTAGGTTGAGTCCCTTGAGAGGTATCTTTTCCAAAAGCAATGACCATGTAGATGGACAAAATGAAGTATGTTTCTATTTTATTTCTATCTGCAGTGTTTAGATGCAAATAAAAAAGGAAAAGGAATTTAAGAATGCTTTCATGCCTTTTTCTTCCTTCTATTTCTTCTTACCAAGAGATATTAAAGATCAGTTGAACTAAATTAGAGACCCTTTTTTTTTTTTGCGGTATGTGAATGTGTGGTGTTGGCAGGGGGCAATAAACGTCACTTGAAATGGTTAAATAAGCATTGGCAGATGTGTTGTATATATCATCTTTAAAAGCTGCATCCTTGATGTGTAAATAAATGCTTACCTCCCCTCAATTTTTCTTTTTCTTTTAACTATATTTGAATGTGTTCACCTTCCTGCTGCATGTAAGCTCATTTATAATTTCATCACTTCTTAATATCCATTTTTATTTTAGGACAAATATTTAGATTTGGAGCCTTTTCTTGCTTTTCGTGACAGGGAAGTCATCATGCTTTGGCACCAATGGGGGCACTACTAGTAAATATTGACTCCTTCAACCTACTTGATTCCTTACTCTCAAGTGTCTTATGCCCTACTTTGAGTCACTATATGTTACAATAACTATCTACCTCTTTGGCATGAGCTTCATAGCACTCTGTACATTTCCTCCTACTTATCCCTGGAATCTTTTAAGGTATATGGCAGTCAAACTAGAGTCATTTTATTCCCTGACTTGGTCTAGCACTCAGCTTATTGTAAAGAAGAATACATCTGTAGCAAAATATAAATAATAACAAGTATAGTAAAAAGTCTTTAGTGTGTATTGAGCTGGATAATATTTCAGTTTGTTTAGTACTACAATAATATGCACTAAGATGTAGTCATCATGCCCCAAAACGCATGTAGGTGTGAAAATACTCACCAGATAAACAATTGCATAAGCAGCCATAGACATAGATCATTCCCAGAAGCAACGGTGTCTTTTGTAAGGCAACATTTCATCAGTGACATTTTGGTGCCAGTGAATCAACATATCCAGTACTGATCTCTATTTGCAGATATCCTGCCTTTTGGAACTGGTCTCTCTAGTAATGCTATTTAAATCATCAGGGGATAATTCTTCTTAATCACATTCAGTTTAGTTGGAAAAATGAAAAGGATCTTCTATACAATTTATGTCCTTCCTATGGAGTTATCTAGATAGCTGTTTATTTGTGCTGTTGAAACAATTTTATTACTGATATTTCTTTTCAGAGCATTTTAACCTACAAAGTTAATTATAAAAATTTGAATTTCTGATTATATTTAATTCAGATAAATCTAACTCTACTTCTATTTGCTTTTAATCATTTAACTTTATTCTCTTTGGGAGTGTTGTGTTCATATAGTAATGCAGTACAAATATGGAGCCAATACTACTTATCTTCCTATTGTGGTATTATAAGAATATATAGTAAGATAATAATTTCAATGGAATATTTTAGATCCTTAAAAAAATAACTCAGTCCCTAAAAGAGGTGGAAAAATATAGGTAATATACTAATTTATCCAATAAGGTAAGACATTACATAAAATATAGTCAAAACAATAAGCACACATTAATAAAATGTTTAGACTCATAAACTTATGCAAATAAAATGGACACTTATAGATACACCAAGGAATAAGAGGATATGCTAACTTTGCCAACAAGCATCATGAAACACAGCAATTCACAAGAGTACTGAATTTGTAGCATCCCAGGGAGTTACCAAAAGTCAAAAATAGCACTAAGGGTGGTGAGGTAAGACAGGAAATTAATCAAAAAATTTAAAAGACATCATCTTGCAGCATTCTTCAAGATAAATAACCTGGTATCAATTCCAAACCCTTAAAAACAAGGTTCTTAAAATTTGTCTTACTTCCCTACCCCTGATATATTATCTGATGAGAGCATGGGCCAAAAACACAGATTATATCCATAAGTTATTTAGCCTAGGATTTTAACGTTTTTTTCTTCATCTATTCATTTGTTCATTCAACAAATGTTGATAAATATTATATCTGAATAGGCACTGTGCTAGTTGATAGATAGGAAATGATAAGATCATGATCAAAACACAGAGCCTGCCCTCAGGTACATTATAATTTAGTAGGGGAGACACAATATAATAAATACCCAGTTTTTGTAAAAAAGAAAGTGGTAAGTATAGTAAGAGTGATTGGAAATAGAGTGTTTTATAAATCTGGGAGGGGAAGAAATACAATTCAGTCTGTGTTCATTGAACACCTATTCTGTGTCAGACACAGTGCCAGTGGCTGTAGATGTAAAGATAAATAAAACATCATTCTTTTCTTATAGGAGTTCTTAGTTTATCAGGATTATCTTCTCCTGGGGTGCAGGGCATGTCAGGAAAGGATTTATGGAAGAAATGATATTTGAGTTGCATCTTAAAATATAGGTAAATTTTTGACATATGGAGAAGAAGGATAGAGCTTTCCAGGGAGAGGCAAAAGCATGAACATAGCAGCATCTGTGTTCCTTTTCTCTGAATTTATTTTTATTCTGCTGAAGGCTTGGTATGAGAATAACAGAAGGCATAACTTTGTGATTATGCTTTATAACACCTTGTTTTTAAAGCACAAAAGATGTGTTTTTAGAAAAATCTATTGTTTTTACAATATTTTTGAGTATTTTTATTAGCACCATTTAAATTACTGGCACTATTGATAGAGTTGGTCTAATTTTGTTTTTGTGTCTTGGACCCCTCTTCCCCCAAAATGGTTTGCAACCTCTTGAAGTAACAAGTGAGTTAAAATTAAACTTCACTAAGGTATGGTGTGCAGGTATTTTTGAAATAGTATATTTCTTCTTAAATATTAGGTGTTTATGGGTAGGGTCTATCCTAGATATTATACAATTGCTCTCATCTATTTTTGCCCTTCGTATGAGAGAATCAATTCTTGAGTTACTAAGGTGGACTTGCATTTGGATGAGCAGCATCAGGAGAAATGCTGTTGTATCTAATTAAGGGTCAGGTCTTTTCAAGGATTTTATAGAAGTTTCTATTGAGAAAAGCCGGGAAACTGGTATAAACAGAGGGACTGAAAAAGCAATCCAAGAGAAAAGAGCAAAGAAATTGTGTTCATAGAAATGGTCATTTCTCCGTTACTGCTATGGTCTGAATGTTTGTCTCCCCCCAGATTCATATGTTGATATCCTAATGCCCAAGGTGATGGTATAAGGAGGTGGGGCCTTTGGGAGGTGATTATGTCATGAGAGTGAAGCCCTCGGGTCTCACAAATTTATGATCTTATAAGCTGTACTCTATAAAAGAATCTGTTAATTTTTAATGAATGATCAAATAGTATTATACAGACTATCTTAGTCTGTTTGGACTACTATAACAAAATACCCCAGACTGGGCAGCTTATAAACAGATACTTATTTCTCACAATTCTGAAGGCTGGAAGTTCAAGGTCAAGGTACCAGCATGGTCAGGTGAGCTCCTTCTTCCAGGTTGTAGACTTCTCTTTATATTCTCACATGGTGGAAAGAGTGAGCTCTCTCTCTGGGGCCTCTTATATAAGAGCACTAATCTCATTCATAAGGGCTCCATTCTCATGACTCAGTCACGTCCCAAAGGCACCATATCTTAATATCATCACATTGAGATTAGGTTTCAGCATATGACTTGTGGGAAGGGGAGGGGGCACACACATACTGACCATAGCATAGAGTCATCCTAGAGTTTAACAAAGAAGTTTTAAGAACATGTAGATTTTTTGTTCTGGTTCTGCAAAAAATGCCATTGATAATTTGATAGTGATTGCCTTGAATCTGTAGATTGCCTTGGTTAGTATAGTCATTTTGACAGTATTGATTCTTCCAATCTAAGAACATGGTATATCTTTCCATTTGTGTCATCTTCAATTTCTTTCATCAGCATCTCATAGTTTTCAGAGTACAAGTCTTTTGCCTCCTTAGGTATGTTTATTCCTGGGTATTTTATTCTTTTTGATGTGATGATAAATGGGATTGTTTCCTTAATTTCTCCTTCTGATCTTTCATTGTTAGTATATAGAAATGCAAGAGAGTTCTGTGTATTAATTTTGTATCCTGCAACTTTACTGAATTCATTGATGAGCTCTGATAGTTTTCTGGTAGCATTTTTAGTATTTTCTGTGTATAATATCACATTTCTGTGGAAACACAGAAGACATCAAATAGCCAAAGCAGTCTTGAGAAAGACAAATGGAGCTGGAGGAAGCAGGCTCCCTGACTTCAGACTATACTATAAAGCTACAGTAATCAAAAAAGTATGGTACTGGCACAAAGATGGACTTACAGATTAATGGAACAAGATAGAAAGCCAGAAATAAACTCACGCACCTATGATCAGTTAATCTACAACAAAGGAGGCAGGATATACAATGGAGAAAAGACAGTCTCTTCAATAAGTGGTGCTGGGAAAACTGGACAGCTACATGTAAAAGAATGAAATTAGAACATTCTCTAACACCATACACAAAAATAAACTCAAAATGGATTGAGACCTAAATGTAAGACTGGATATTATAAAACTCTTAGAGGAAAACATAGGCAGAACACTCTTTGACATAAACTGCAGTAAGATCTTTATGGATCCACCTCCTAGGGTAATGAATATAAAAACAAAAATAAATGGGTCTAATTAAACGTAAGAGCTTTTGCATAGCAAAGGAAACCATAAACAAAACAAAAAGACAACATACAGAATGGGAGAAAATACTTGCAAACGAAGCGACCAACAAGGGATTAAGCTCCAAAATATTCAAACAGCTCATGCGGCTCAATATCAAAAAATAAAGAACCCAATCAAAAGAAATGGGCAGAAGATCTAAATAGACATTTCTCCAAAGAATACATACAGATGGCCAAGAAGCACATGAAAAGATGCTCAGCATTGCTAAGCATTAGAGAAATGCAAATCAAAACTACAATGAGGTATCACCTCAGAATGGCCATCATCAAAAAGTCTACAAACAATAAATGCTGGAGAGGGTGTGGAGAAAAGGGAACCCTCTTACACTGTTGACGGCAATGTAAATTGGTACAGCTACTATGGAGAACAATGTGGAGGTTCCTTAAAAGACTAAAAACAGAACTGCCACATAATCCAGCAATCCCACTCCTGGGCATATATCCAGAGAAAACTGTAATTTGAAAATGTACATGCACCCCAGTGTTCATTGCAGCACTATTTACAATAGCGAAGACGTGGAAACAACCTAAATGTCCATCGAGAGGGGAATGGATAAGAAGATGTGGTACATAAATACAATGGAATATTACTCAGCCATTAAAAAAAGGAAATAGTGCCATTTGTAGCAACATGATTGGACCTAGAGATTGTCATAGTGAGTGAAGTAAGTCAGACAAAGACAAATATCATATGATATCACATATGTGGAATCTAAAAAAAATGATACAAATGAACTTATTTACAAAATAGAAACACAACATTGTAAATCAACTATACTCCAATATAAAATTTAAAAAAGAGCATGTACGTTCCTCATTTTACAGGTGAGAGAACTGAGATCATAGCTTTCCCAAAGTTATATATGTGTGTGTGTGTATTTGTTATATAATGTATAATAAACATATACAAGTATTTATTATATATATATAATAAAAACACATATATACATATCAGTGGCAAATTAGGGATGAAAAATGAGGGACTTTGTCTGAATCCTGACCCTTTTGTTTCTCACTCTTGTGCTGCTTTCCCTCCCAACAGAGAATGGATCATCACAATAGTCATTTTCTAAAGAGAATTGTTGCAAAATTACAAGGAATAAAAATTTTTTTAAAAAAATAAAGGAGCGCAGTACCATTTTAAGCTTTTCAAGTTGCCAAGAGAAAGAGTCAGAAAGAATATTTACATTCCAAACTAAATATTTAATTGGGTTAAGAAGGATGGAATAAAACGAGAGTAGCAAAGTCATTTGCACTTTCAAAACATAGGTGGGCTGTGTTGAGCTTTTCATTTTTTACCATATCCGGGTTTATTGGTATGTAATTACAGACCCTTGCCAGATGCCATCGATCCATATTTTCTGTTCTAATTTGAGTTGATCCTGTTGTACAGAGGATGTCTCTGGCATACAGGAGATACAGGAGAAGATAGATTTTTTTTTTTTTTTTGCAGTACGCGGGCCTCTCACTGTTGTGGCCTCTCGTGTTGCAGAGCACAGGCTCCGATCGATCGCGCAGGCTCAGCGGCCATGGCTCACGGGCCTAGGTGCTCCGCAGCATGTAGGATCTTCCTGGACCGGGGCACGAACCAGTGTCCCCTGCATCGGCAGGCGGACTCTCAACCACTGCGCCACCAGGGAAGCCCAAGAAGATAGATTTTTAAGATGAATTTTAAAGCAAATTCATACTGATCTCAGTTTATTTCTCTTGCTGCTTTTTCTTTTATCAATTTAATTTTAAAGTTATAAGAAAATAAACTTTAACTAGATTTATGTGCTAAAGCCACCTCTAGCCAATTTAGGTCTTTGATGGTTTTGTTTTTAGCAATACCGAAACACAAAGGCAGTTATACATGGTATATTATGTTATGAAGCACATAACAATATAATTATTGAAATTCCCTTACTTCCCATTGTGTTTATATGGCTTAAAGCAACTGTCTTATTTAAGGCAAGAGTTCTAATTGGCCAAGTTGTTTTAGATAGAAAAAACAGTTTGGTGTTGAAGATTATTGCTGAATCATTGTTTCACTTTATGTCTGTAGTGTTAGCAAGTACCATGGTGATAAGTTCTTTAATATATTTCTAAGTAAGGAGATAGTGAATGCTTTCTCAATCTAAGCATGCTAGGGCATTTTGCAATATATTTACCACACAGGTATGACTGCTTAAAAGTACAAAGGTCACTGCAATGTGTGGCTATGCCCATGTCACCTCTTTTTAACTGTTCCCCAAGTGTCTGACTCCAGTGTAAATGTTCTATTTGAAATCTGCACAGTCACATTTATACCTCCTTTCTTTATGATTCAGCATTGCAGAGCAGAGAAATTCACAGTTCTGGTTCAAGGGATTACTGTTTTGTTATAATGTTCAAATAATGGTCTGCTAAAAATCTTCTTGTAAAAGAAAAAGAGGTTCACTCTCCTACTATCAAGGTCATTACTAAACTCTGTGCCTTCTGTTTAAAAGCACAGAGATGCCATCTAGCAGCCGCCCTCAGGAATTTCCTACACAGAAATAGTCCTTTCTCTATAAAACCGAGCAATAATTGAATTCTTACAAGCTTTTGGTTTTTCTTAATTTACTTAAGATTGGATGAATGATGATTTGGCATATTGCCTGTAGTTCAGATACTCCATTACCAATGAAATTAATTAATTAATATCTCTTACAAAGGGCAAAGGGATATACCTATGAGTTTGTAAATGGAACTGGAAATTTGTTAATATGATTTTAATTAAGAAAACATAATTCTCATGATTTTCTTGAGAGGAAAATTAATAATCTGTCTATATAAAAATACAAATAATTGATTGATTTTTTTGAATTGCCTTCCTTTACTGAAAGAAAATACTAATCTTACCAATATTCTGGTATATTAAATGAGAGAAAAGAAAGTAAGTGGATGCTGAAAGTAAGTTCATCCTGTGAATATAAATGTTTGGGCACTTTTTTTAAATTTAACAATAAATTTGACTTGCAAGTGATTTATCTTGCTGTAAGATAGTGATACCTAAGCACTTTATAAAATGTCATATATGATCTGTAAGTTTCAGTCTCAGGAAGAATGATCATAAACATAAATATTATATAATCTTCCATGAAATGGAATTTGTACTGTTGTTAGAAGCCTTTTTGTTTCAGATAAATTAATATATAATAAGCATGCTCTAAAATTTAGATTTCCAATATTTGCTATATGTGACAATCCTATACCTTAAAAAGTCTATTCAATTTTAATAGCTCTACTGTATTGCCAGTTTATGTGTATCCATGCATGATTTATGTGTAGTATAAATATAAAATGCAATAATATAGAAGAATAATTAAATGAATTTATTTAAAAGTATGATTTTGAAATATATCAGTCCTAACATTATAAAATTTTTTTTATTAGCTGTTTAGAATTTTTATATATTTAAGTTTCATCACTTATTACTTATTTGTCCACAAACTGGTATTTTGTGCTACTGTATTATTGGAATTTAATTTCAATTTTGCCAAACGTAATTTGCATCATGGATGTTAATTATTATCTAAACCCTTAAGTAGTTAGTAAAAAAATAAAATTTGAGAAAATTTCTATTTCATAACCTAATTGACAATCATTTTGAGAATTCAGTGGTGCCATTTGTGATTTGGGGGAGGGGAGATGATATAGTTTTGTGATTTCAATAGTTTGATAAAACATAACAAAAGTAGTTTTATTCATTTTTTTAAACAAAATTTGTCTACTAGTCCAAAGACCTTTTCACAACATTAAAATCACTTGCTATGAGCATTTTAATATTCTGTATATTGTCATATGTAATATATAACAAATACTATCTGCTGTTCTTTGCATACTGTATTGCAATATCTAGAAACTGAAAAGGACAGTTTGAAAAGTTAATGTATGCCTTTCCTTTCCTGGATTTCTCAGCTCAGTTGTACCAAACAGCCAAAATTAAGTCTGAAGAAAAGTTTTCTGTTGTTGAATACATGGAAATAAACTTATTAATACTAGAAAAAGATCACGACTAAAAATAGGTCATTTATTTGGAGAATTTATCTCAATATTTATTAGAAGCTCTTCTTTGTTGATAAATTTTTAATTTGGGAAAGAATGGGGTACAAGAAGTGAAGATATTTATGCATTTAAAGATATCAGAAAAATCAAATGAAACATGCAGTCGTTAGTAAAGCTCTGCATTTCCGAATTCATTTTAAAGAATGATAAAACTCACTTTAAGTCAAGTGATTTTTTTATGCAGTAACTCAGTAATAAGCTTTGCTTTTTAAAAATGTTTTACCAAGAATATTTCAGATGAGATATATAGTAGAATGTGTTCAAAGTTGTAACAAACATAATGAGAGTGGCAATGGAATATGTTACTATAGATCCAGAGAAAAAAATGAAAAAGAAAGATTAAAAAATATGAAAGCAGAATCAACACTTTGTACCTAGATGTAAAATGCTTTAAAGCTACACCTTAGTGTATGAAATATCCCATTAAGGATATTAAGACAAAATTATTATTTTGTCTTAATATCACAACCATAGCTTTAAAAGGAAATGATCTTATTCTTATCAGGTCTCTCTAAATATGAAAAGTACACAGAAATAATTATAAGCATAGATGATATGATTCTAAATTTTCACTATATACTATATTAGGCCTAGAAATATTAAGTCAACCACAGTATTAGGCTATGCTTGGTTATATCTTAGTTCAATTATGAAAAGAAACAATTTCTCTACACTACACAGTTATTTTAAAATAACTTTACAATATTCCAAAATACAACTTTAAATGGTTTTAGAACATGACATCATTTCTCCTATTGTGTCAAATTGCTCTTGAACAGTTAAAGAAGTAAACTAATTTTTGAAATTGTATTTCCTTACTTTTTACTAGATGCATTATATCTTATTCCAGATAGTTATGATTTTCTTAGAATGCTGAAGCTCTCAAATTATCTCACTTTATCCTGAAGACTTTTCTCATACACTGCTGAAAATATTTCTCCATATTTTCTGATTTTTTATCAAAAGAGGTTAGCATTCACTTTAATTGCCAGTACTGGATAATTATCAGAGTTCAACAAATATGAGACAACTCATCCTTCCTATTGCCCTCCTTAGTTTGAAAGGATTCTCACTTCCTGTTTCTTAACACTGGTAATCAGAACTTCCTCAGTGCTCCGTAATTTCCTTAATGAAAAGAGAGAAAACAAACACAAGCCCCTTTCACCAATGCCTCTCAACCATGGCAGAGAGTGGAGCTCTGCTGCTCTGCCCTGTGTGTTACAAGCAGCATCCCAAATGTTTTGGACACAAACCGCAGCACGTCTGCGTTGGGAGTATTATTGACCAGGATCAGCTGGAAAACGCTTCTCTGCTTTCAACAAAGAAACGGTTCACCATCTCCTAATACATGATTACAAATTGCATTATTTTAACTGCTAAGTCCTTTGCATTACCCGTCCGACTTCAGAAGAGAACATTAAACACTTGGATACCAAATAAGCTAAATTCTCCCAAGAGCCGCATTGCCCGCTGCCCATACACGTTATATTCGCTCCTGGTCCCTCCCCCCTCTCTCCGGGACTCTACCTTGTGGAGCTATCCCTCGGGTAGTTCACCTTGTTATCTTCCAAGCAGTGGGAATACGCCAGACACCACAAGATAGCTGGAAGAGCTGTCTTTCATGCTGCTTTTTTTTTTTTGCATAATTAAATGCATTTTTGGTCGGTCTGTTACATATTGCACATTTATTTCAAACAAGAGTTAAAATATTGCCCATACCTTGGAAGGGTCTAATCCAGCAAGCAAAGACAGCAGCAGGAGATTGAGTAGGTTGGATGCCGCCTGCATTCTGATCTGGGTTTTTGCCCCTGTTTACTCTCTTTTATGTAGCCACTCCACTCTCACTGCAGAGACCTTTCCTTCGTCAGTTGCACTTTCTGCCTGCCAGTCAGAGCTGAGTGGAGACAGAGGCGGCGGCAGGAGCAGTAGCAGCAGCAGCGGTAGCAGCAGCGGTAGCAGCAGCGGCAGTAGCGGCAGCCGCCCTGGGGGGCGATCATTCCGCAGGCATTCTCAGGGCTGGGAGTCCGCGAGCTCTAGGAGTGGATTGAGCTGCAGTGGCCGCTGACCGAGGTGCTGAAGCTCCTCCAAGCCGTGCGCCCCAATTTACCTTCTCTCCCGCGGCTATATAGCCAGACCACCTGAAAAGTTTTGACCCAAGAAAAAGATAAAGGGAGTAACAGCTGAGAGAGGTGTGGAGACCTGGACAACGGATATGACATCACTACAGCTCCTTGGGGCTTGGGGAGATATTTTGTGGGAAATTTGTTATCCAAACAAGGATTGACTCTCCTGCTCCCGTTCAGCATTTGCTGGTATCTTGATCTTCAGAGAAGTAAAGTTAGCTAGATATAGGATTATGAAACAAATAGTGCCTGGAATCGTCTGCTGTCATTGACAGAGAACTTGATATTGTATTTAGTGCTTTAAAGAAAGTTTGCAATGCAGACTATCAATGTGTATTTTCTGTTCAAGGTACACAGTCTATAGCTATTATATATACATATATGCACTGTCATTTAAACTATCCTATTGAAATAATCTATTTGGTTAAATATTCATGTGTTTTTTATCTATCTAGGGCTTTTGGTCACCTAAAACACTACGTATAAATAAATGAAGAGGCTTTCTTTTCTTTTTTTTTTTTTTTCTTGTAAATGGGATATTCCACTAGTGACCCCACACAGCTGAAATCTCTCCTCCTCACACACAGCCATAACCAGAAATGTAGTTTCCCTGTCAACCTGAAGTAGAATTCAGTGATGGGTGGACAGTGGGATGGGAAAAGCATTATTTCTAAGCTTCCAAATACTTGTTTTCTAGAGCTCAAGAAAAGAGGTAGCTGCCTCACAAGAGCAAAGGAAGAGTAAATGACAAACTAACTTTCTCATACACCCTTCATAACTTAACTATACTCAAGAAACTTTTTTTTTTTGTAGCTGGAAAATGTGTTTTCTATAAGATAAAAAGATGGAGAAGAGTTGTCAACCACCCTCTCATACAATTACACCACTAATGCAACTTGAGTTTTGTCTTCTGTTGATTTTTCTAGAAGTTATATTTCCTAAGGACTAGAGTATATGAACTAGAGATATGGGCATTTCTTCTACATTAAAAAGAGGATAAATTGTTTGAGATATCAGACACATACTGTGTATAAATCTCTACAGTCTTTTACTGAACACTCTTCATGTATATATAAATATGTATATTTTAAATTCAAGAAATCTCAATTAGGATGCAAATACTTTTGAAAGTTATAATCCCCAAGGATTTGCATCACATTGCATCTGTTTTTATCCTGATATTATGAATATGAGTGCATGTGTGTATGATTACTTGAGGCTTTTTTCCCATAAAACCTCAATAACAAGAAGGAAAATTTGAAAATTTCTTTTGAAGAGATGGATCACACATAAAAAAGAGATTGCAGAATAGCAGAAAGAAGGGGGAATTATTTGAGGGTTTTTAGTTTAATGATAACCCTAGCAATCGTAACCACAGTTTGAATTTCCATTATTTCCTAGCAGAAACAGAAAACAGAACTTTTCTATTGAGGTAATAGATAAAACTACAGAGTTATGTCTGACACTCTTTGGGATAACTTTCTAGAGCATGTTTGAGGCTAACTCTGTCTTTCTTTTTTTACATTTGTTTCCCTATCTATCTATCTATCTATCAAGGGTAAATCAGCATAGAGTATGTTTCAATGATCCATACATAAAAATTGTTGGCAATTTTATTCTGCACCCATTTTCAAGCCTTTCAAATCATTGCACAGTTTGAAAATGAGTTTATAGAAGTACAGTAGCTGAGTGGTTATAATAGTGCATTAATACTTAATACAACATGATTGTTTGATTATTTGTTTTTACATATGCTTTTCACTCTTCTCAGAATGTCTTCTACAATCTTTTTCTATCTCCACCTCTCAGCAGGCAGGGCAGCATACTTATTTGAGTACAGGAAACTGTATTTAAAAGACACACAAAATATGAAAACATAATCATATGAATTTTATTGCCTCAAGATCAACTGCTATTCTTTTAATGACATTAATATTTTTTCTGGGAATAAAAATTGTTCTGATCTCAAACATGTATGGTCCAATATTAATGATTGGACCAAAACTACATAAGCACATTTTTTCCCCCTTTAACTCTCCATTTCCCTATATTTCATGGTACTGGAAGATCATTTGTAACAAGCAGTTAATAAGAAGAAAAATTCTATGAAAATGTGATACCAGATGATAATACTTAAAGATCAAGTAAGCAATGGATGGTAATTATGTTACAGATGAAAACAGATGATTTTAGCATACAGAAAACATACTTGCTGTAAGAGAAGCTTATTCATTTGTAGAGAACACTCGAGTTTAGTAATGAATCAAAAACTATTGATCATACCACTGAAAAGCAGAAGCTGGAGCTATACATAAATTCAGCCATACCCTACTACTTCTTCTATCTCTCTTTAAAAAATAAAATAAAACTGCATAGTTTTTCTTAAACATAATTCTATTGTTTCTAATTAGTCATTCGTTTTGTAGTAAAACTTTCTTATTTCCATACAATCAATCTGACAGTATTGTAGGCAACATCATATCTTATCTGTACATACCAATTCCTCCTTTTTAGAAAGTCCATGAAACTCTTTGTATCTTGTGTCCTACATTAGATATTCAAAAGAATTTTATTATAGAGAGGAAATGGTATAACTACTTTTGTTTTCAGTCACTTCAGATTGGTTACTGTAACTTAAATTGGTAACTGGAACTTAGAACAAAATGATAAAAGTGTGATGCATAGCTTAGATTTAGAAATATTGCAGTATTCAATACATGCATGAGAAAAATATTTGATATTTATGTATCTAATTAAAATTAAAGATCTTCTCTATCTACAATGGGTATAAAATTCCTTTGAAATTTATAAAGCACTACAAAAATTTTTAGCCAGTACTATCTACAGAGGCATACATAAAAATAAGTTTATATGAAATTGTACATATACAACACGTAGAACAAAGAATGAAACTTTTTTAACATTTATGCCCAGTATTACAAAAGTAAGTTCTTAATAGTGTATAATGGATTATATTGTTAGCTGTTTATGTATGTTAGTCTTCTTTTGATAAAAAACTTACATGATATACTTCTTTCATATATGTTATACTGCTTCAGCATTCCAGAGATGTTCCATTATGTTAAAAAATGCTGTTACCTATTTTGATTTTTATCTATCATTTAATATTGATGAACTTAGTTATTTTAGAAAAACATTTTTAAAAAGGATTATCCAGTAGGTTATATAAACCCTTGTGAAAATTTTCCCCTTTCATTATATAAATGAAAATAGTCTTTGAAACATTTCCTAAGGTCCTTGACCTGTCAGAGTACTGCCACACTTTCATTTTTTGCTCTCTTCTCTTTTGTTCTCTTTTGAAGTGACTTTTCCCCTTGTTTTTAAGTCATTTCTATCTAGATCCCCTACCTCCCCTAACTAGTCTGTCAAAATAGTACCTTAGTCATTCTCTATTTATTATTTATTTGTTATTATTTTTATTATTTACTGTCTCTTTTATTAGAATATCTTCTTCAGGAGGAAGGGTCATTGTTTGTTCTGCTCTAATTTAATCACCTAGAGTAGTGCCTGGCACCTAGTAGTCACTTAATCAGTAATCATTTAATGAATGAGTGAATGAGTGAATTTCTAACCCTAATACCTCCGTGCATGATATTTATATACCCAAGATTTGCTAGATGTCACTAACTTAATTTCTTACAGGAACTTCACACTCAGTATATCAAACCAATATTTTCCTTCAATCATATTAGTTTGTAGCACAATTTTCTCTCCATTGCAAAGCAAGAAGCATGGAAATCACACTTGATTTCTCTCTCATCTTTATCCCTGCATTCAATCCATCAAAAATTCTGTTAAATTTTCTGCATAATATCTCTAAATCCTTCTTACTCCTCCATGTATGCCTAGGTCAGGACCTTATTTTATATGATGTGAATTATTAGAGTTATTTCTTTCCCTTTCCTTACCATCAGTATTTCTTTCTCTTCTAATTCCTTCCTTCCTTTGCCATTCAGCTGTGGTTGAGAGGGTTGATTTCTCTCTCTTCCAGCACCTCTGCACATTAGGAATCAAGTCTCCTTCTCCTGGTGGCTCTGTGACCTTAGTTTGTCACCTGTACCTGTGTGGAAGAGGAAAAGGATGGGGCAACCCTTTCTCTTTTAAGGCACATCATTTCTTCTCTCATCCCACTGGACAGAATTTAGCCACTTGGCCATATCTAGCTCTGAAGAACTCTGGATTTTTAATCTTCCTTCTGGGCAGCCATGAATAAAATAAAGACTGGGCATTCTGTTATTAGCTCTGGAGGTTGGAAGTCCAGGATTAACGTGCTGGCAGATTTGGTGTCTGGTGAGGGCCCCCTTCCTAGTTCACAGATGACCATCTTCTTATATCTGAAAAATGATCCCTGTTACAAGGACTCAACTCTGCCCCAGGCATTATGTCTCTTCTACTTTAAATCTGCAATTTATTATCCACACAGCACCTGAGATGGTTGATTTAAAGACTAATTTTGCCTTGTTGTTTCTTAGATTAAAAGCCTTCAATGTCTCCCTATCTTCTAGACAATCAAGTGAGGATTCCTTAAAGTGACTAATCCAGGGCCCTGCATAATATGGTCTCTTGCCTTTTTCTACAGTCGTTTCTACCCATTGTCTCCCAATAATTTCAATCCAGTAAAATTTTAATGCTTGTAGTTCCCTTAACATTTTTCTCTCTTAAAGAGGATAGAGAAGAACATTAAACATCTTTAATGGCATTTCTTTTGCCTGAACCATTCTTATTTTTCTTCTGAGTTTCTTTAAGAATATTTTCTCATATAGAAATACTTTCCTGGATCCCCAGTACCCTCTCTCAAGGTTTCTCTTCTCAGTTTCTTTTTTCCATAACATCTTGTGTGAACACTTTTGTCATTGTATTTACTACAGTTGATTATTAGAATCTACTTTTGTGTTTTCTTCACTTGATTTTAAAGTTCCTAAGGATGTTTAGGTTATCAATTGCCGTATAACTAACTCTTCTGAAATTTAGTGGTTCAAAAAATATCATTAACTCTCATGGTGCTATGATAATTCTCACTTGAGGTTTCTTGTGCAGTGTCAGTCAGATGGAGGCTAGGGTCATCTCACAGTTAGTCTTGGCTAGATATTCAAAATTACTCACTCACATGGTTGCAGAATGCTGCCTGTCAGCTGGTTGCTCAGGTGGGGTTGTTGACTAGATCACCTCCGTGTCTTCACTTTATGTGGCTTACATTTCTTACAGCATGGTAGCTAAGTTCTAAGGGAGCATCCCAAGAGCTAGTATTCTTGAAGACCTAGGCCTGAACAGCAAAGATTCTTATGACCTAGACTTAGAAGCACAACAGTCACATTTGCAACATCTTTTGCTTAAGCAACTAAAGCCAACCCAGATTTAAAGGGAAGTAAACTAGGCTCCATCTCTTAATGTAAAGTGCAATATATGCATACAGGGAGGGAAGAAATTCATAGATGCTGTATTTGAAAATATATTTAAAAAGGGATCATTTTGCATTCGCATTTAAAATTCTCATGGTACCCCTACCAATCACAAATCTATCTGAGCTAGGATTTTTAAAAAAAACTTACTGGAGTACAGTTGCTTTACAATGTTGTGTTAGCTTCTACTGTACAGCAAAGAGAATCAGCTATATGTATACATATATCCCCTCTTTCTTGGATTTCCTTCCCATTTAGGTCACCACAGAATTTCTCCCTTGGTATCCATATGTTTGTTTGTTTGTTCTCTACGTCTGTGTCTCTGCTTCTGCTTTGTAAGTAAGATTGTCTATATCAATTTTTTCAGATTCCACATATATGTGTTAATATATGATGCTTGTTTTTCTCTTTCTGACTTACTTTACTCTGTATGACAGTCTCTAGGTCCATCCACATCTCTACAAATGACCCAGTTTCTTTCCTTTTTGTTACTGCCTAATGTTCCATTGTATATACGTACCACATCTTCTTTATCCATTCTTCTGTTGATGGACATTTAGGTTATTTCCATGTCCTGGCTATTGTAAATAGTGCTGCAATGAACATCAGGGTGCATATGTCTTTTTGAATTATGGTTTTCTCTAGGTATATGTCCAGTAGTGGGATTGCTGGGTCACATGGTAGTTCTATTTTTAGTTTTTTAAGGAACCTCCATATTGTTCTCCATAGTGGCTGTATCCGTTTACATTCCCACCAACGGTGCAAGAGGGTTCCCTTTTCTCCACACTCTCTCTAACATTTATTGTTTGTAGATTTTGTTATGATGGCCATTCTGACCGGTGTGAGGTGATATATCATTGTAGTTTTGATTTGCATTTCTCTAATAATTAGTGATGTTGAGCATTTTTTTTGAAGATGGATTTTGATTTGGATATAATTTAGCAGGGGTGAAGCAAAAATTCCAGTAAGAAGGAATTGCATATTTATAAACACTAATATTACAGAAGACTTCTGTTTCTAGTAATGCAAAACTAGATAATTTAGACCAACTCTTTCACTGAGAAGGACTGGAAGAGCCAAAGAAATATAAATATGACTGCTTAAAGGCATTGGAGCATTATAATGACAATGACAAAGTATGAGACCAAGATCTGGAAGAGTGAAGAAATAGAAGAAAGCCCAGCACTTAGGGCTACATTTTCATTAAGAGCATCTGCCACCTTCAGAAGAGTCTACATGGAGACTGAGAAACTTAGCAGACCTTCTAACAGCCTCACAGGGCTGGGGTAACTCAAAGTGGAATTCCAGATTCTATCACCAAGGTACCACCCTGCAGTCCCTCCTTTTTCCCCTTCCTCCTGCCCTATCCTTATTTTGGGTTGAGATATGTAAGTACTAACACACCTATAAGTAAGGGGGAACCCCAAATAAAAGTCTTCATGAAGACTTTTATGCACAGCTTCTGATCATCACTATCTTTAACACTGTATTAAGATGATATGGGATTACGTATAATAATAGATCCCTGACAAACACAATCTTTTTTGGTTCTCATTCTAAACCTAAATATTTAGTTTTGTGTATAATTATTTTAAGAATGACTTAGCAGAATTTTGTGCCTGATTGGTTAGTGGATAATTATAGGATAATTGAAATTTTAATATTGGGCATTCAGAGAGGTATCGGTAACAAAAAAATCATAAAGCAAATACGTTGTGCTTCTTTTGGGGAAAGTGAGAAAAATGTTTGTTGGTTTTAATCAAGTTGAGTTTGAGTTAATGAAAGGACATAGAGTCAGAAAAATCTACATTATAATTCAAAATATAACATTTGAGTGTGGAAAAAATTATGGATTGCATATATGTAGAGGGAAGTTCTATAGTCCATGATTTATAACATCCAAATTATACAGTCTAAAGTATCTCACCTTCTTATTATAGTTTTCTATTTATGTTCTTTAAATTCTCTTCCCTAAAGTACTTAATTCCAATTAGACAGCTTTTTTTCTTCTTAATAAATAGAACAACAGAAACATTTATTTTGATTATATGCTCTGCTAAAACAATAAAAATTGAAAATATATGAAAAATTGTTCAACTTCACTAGTAAACAGGAAAATTAAAAAATGAGATGAAATTTCATATTTCTAAATTTGGAAAAAATGTAAAAGTCTGAAAACTGTTAACTGGGATGTGGGAAAAATGTGGTACTCATATACTGCTAATGGGAATGCAATCTGGGAAAAAAATCAATGGGAAAATAATTAAGTAATAAAGTTGAAAATGTACATAGCCTGTGATACAAAACTCATATTCTGTAGATACATTAGAGAATGTGTCACACACGTACATAAAAAGAACCTTTTGCATAATTGCTAGTAATAGGGAAATCAGAAAAAGTGTCTAAACGTTTCTCAATAGGAAAAGAAGAAATGAATTATTGTTATCCATCTTTAAAATAAATAAACTTGATTTAAATACATCAGCATAATAAGAGGATGAAGATAAAGTTGAAAATACAGCTCAAGTATGATGTAATTTATATGAATAAAACATGCGAAATAATATTACTATTTGTAGATACTAATAATTATGAAAAATATGTGTTTTGGAAAATAACAAACTATATTTATGATTGTAGGTACACCTGAGAATGGAGGGAAGTAATAAAGATTTCAACATGATTAGTAATGATTGATTTCTTTTAGATATGTTATACATATATGCAAACCATAAACAATTATAATACATTAACATGGACTTCTCTGTGTATTTTTTAACATTTTCAAAATTAATGTGTGAAGAAGACAATTAAATTTGTATGTATTAAGTGAAGGTAAGTGTCAAGAATCTCAGTGCATCATCTTATTAAATAATAATTTTGTAAAATTTTATAACCACCGATGGGAAAAGTATATAGCAATCATCTAACTTTTGTATAACTAGAATCTCCAAACATCATACATGTCAGTTTTCCATTTAGAAATAATTTTTTAAGTGTTAGAATCTCAGATCATCCAAGGTTGCTGAAGGACAGTACAGTGGTAATAACATCATAAGCCACCATATGCAAATACATACCTTAGGGAAAGGGCATTTAAATTTTTTTTTGTGCTCTGAAGACCTGTTTTCATGCTGCAGTGTGAAAGGGGCTGCGTCTACTTTTCACCTCAGCCATGAGCTTTAAGTATTAGGAAGTGGCTCCTTTGTCTAGGACCAGTTGACTCCTTTAGGCAAAGGGCTAGTTGGAATGGTAGGAAGGGGAAAGGGCTAGAGGTCTAGTAGACTGAAGTGGCAGAAAATATGACAGTGATGCCTTCTTTTGATATGTATTGCTAATTAGTTATTTTCCCAGTCATCACTTCTGTTTCTTTGGTGAGCTCCTTGAATTTGGCTTGTGGCATTTCACTATAATGAACTCTTGAATCTAGTTAAGAGTTCACCTTTCAATAGTACTGATTAGGAAAAAACCCCTGATTTTCAAAGGGAATATTCAAAATGTGTAGCAAATATATGGTGCACACCTGCTGAACATTTAATTACTGTTGGTTGCAGATATCCTGGGGGTTGGAGGGAAGGACAGAGGTCCAAGTGAAGGTACTGAGGCAACCCCATGTGTAGAGTAGCTGTAGGAAAATCCAGATATTTTTGGCATTATGTACAATGATTACTTTCGGCTTTGTGTACATAATATTTACTTACTGATTACTTTACTTACCCCATTATTATGCCTTATATACTGTATACTACCAGTTGGTCAGCTATCGACCAATTGGTAGGAAAGTATAGAAAACCCAGCCATATTGCAACAAAGTATCCAAAATTTCAGTTGCCAAAGGTGCAAGTTTGTATCATTCCAGGTTTAGAAAGTAGCAGGTATAGCCTGCTGTAGTGGGGGTGAGGGGGGAGGGGTTTGCAAAGGACCAGATACATTACATTCAAATTTGCATTTTATGTCAATATTTCAGCACCTGATGGGCCTTGCCAGTGTACTTGCTGCACATTACCAAGATGAATATTGATTAGTCCTGTTCACTCCCATCTCCTTGCATTTCCATGAGGAAGGGCTTTGCCAGAGAACCGTGTCTGCTCGTTCTTCCTCCCCTTATTCACTTATTTCTGTGGGAGGAGGGGTAAAGTATCTGATTACTGAATTTGGGAGATGTCACTGGTCATAATCATTTAAACCCCTTCCTCTCCTTTCCTTTGAGATATGCCTGACATATAGACTTAAGCAACAAAAAGATCAATTGAGGAACAATATGCAGTCTATATATCTGCCTGTAGAGTGTGCCAATATAATTGCAGATTTTTGCAGTAATGGAACCATTTAATAGTGTTGACTTAGTTTAATGGAGAAAATACTTTTAGCACTGACTCCAGTGAGAGGACAACCTTTCTACCCCATAGCCACATCATTGGCAGAACAGAAGGAGCAGTGAGAGCCACAAAGAGATGCACAGATATTCCAATAGATAAGGACAACTTTCCTCCATAGTAGTCAACAAGGGATATCTGTGTAAAAGGGTGTGTTAGAAGAAAGTCCAGGTCTCTGACTCTTAAAATTCAAACAGAATAAATGTAAAAAGAGATTGAAAATTATTTGAAATCATCTCTAACAGCAATGACAGGAGGACATCTTACAATGCATTCTCACATGGAATTAGAACTTCAGGGGACAACAAGGTGATCTGTAGAACCTGTGGAGAAAAGAAAAGAAAACCAATATGAATCAATTGTTTTTAAGCCCTTCCTACTTGCCCGTCACTGTGTTAAACCCTTAGAAGGATTATTTCACATCATCCTTGCAAAACTTGTTCTGTTCTAGTTTCCATTTTACAGGTGAAGGATCTGAGACAGAGAAAGTTTATGGCTTAACCAAGATCACACGTTTAATAAGTGAAGGAGTTAATGTTGACGTCAAGCAATATAACTCCATAAACTATACATTTCCACCTTCATTAGACTTTGAAAACTTATTTTATTTCTTTTTGTCTGCGTTGGGTCTTTGTTGGTGTGCGCGGGCTTTCTCTAGTTGTGGTGAGCGGGGCTACTCTTCGTTGTGGTGTGTGGGCTTGTAACTTCGGTGGCTTCTCTTGTTGCGGAGCTTGGGCTGTAGGTGCGCGAGCTCAGTTGTTGTGGCTCGTGGGCTCTAGAGCGCAGGCTCAGTAGTTGTGGTGCATGGGCTTAGTTGCTCCGTGGCATGTGGGGTCTTCCAAGGACTCGAACCTGTGTCCCCTGCATTGGCAGGTGGATTCTTAACCACTGTGCCACCAGGGAAGCCCCCATTAGACTGTCTTGGATTCATATTGCACTAGAATAACGACAGGTCTATTTTTCCATATTTCTTAAAGTTTAGTCCTCAGTGTACCAACAACAGAATTATTCAAGACATTTTTTATGTATTTATTTATTTTTTGTGGCCTCTCCCGTTGCGAAGCACAGGCTCCGGACGCGCAGGCTCAGCGCCATGGCTCACAGGCCCAGCCACTCCACGGCACGTGGGATCTTCCCGGACCGGGGCACGAACCCGCGTCCCCTGCATCGGCAGGCGGACTCTCAACCACTGCGCCACCAGGGAAGCCCCAAGACATTTTTTTAAATGGCAGATTCCTCAGTTCCACTCAAGTCCTTCTGACGTGGAATCTCTAGTTTTTAGCAAATTCCCCACATATTCTCATCCATACTAACAACTGAAAAACATTTAATTGAATTCTGATTAAAGATTCCAATATAGCTAATGAAGATACTATAATAATCCTAGTGCATATTATTAATATTTTGAAGAATGATTATGCTTAAGTATAATCAAACACAATAGTACTACCATGACCTTGAATTCAGGCAACTGATGTAATCTTCGTTTTTCTAAGTCCCATGTGTGCAGGTACATAGGCACAACGTTCTTTTGAAGTCTTTTAAATAATTTTACTATATATTATCCAAGGGGACACAGACCGAGAGCTAAAATATTTCTTACTTCTACTAAGAGATTTCTCCTTTTTCTCTTTGATCCTGCAGGGAAATAAAAAAATGTATGTACATTTTAATCGGTTGCCTTTTTACACAAAAGCCATATGTGAAAGTCATCTATACTTTAGAAACAAAATCCCACATTACGCCAAATATTTTATAACAAATGCTGAAGTGAGGAATAGGTCAGAAGCTTTACTTGGAAAAGAGCTAATGGAACAGGAGATACTTTGAAATTCAATTCTTATTAGGCATTTCTAGTACCTCTCTCTTTTGTTTCTTTACTTGCAGCTGTTTTTGCTTGTAAAAGTTCTTATCACCCAGATCAGCCTCAGTACAGGAAAAGGGGTGAGATGTCTTGAGAGGAGAAATCATAACAACCATCAACTGGTAGGTCAAGAGAAAGAAGGATAGAAAAAATTTCCCCTACCACTGTAGGTGGCTACCAGCCACATTTTAGTGACCAGTCATATGCCAAGGAAGTAAATGGGAACAAAAATTCAGAAAACACCTCTAGTAACTCCATCTCTGTTCAGAGATCAGCATGATGGTACCTAACCAATGGCTTAAAAAATATATGGCATCCACTAACATGTGCAATCAATGAGACTTATTTACATTAAATAATATAAATAAGTTATGGGGTCAGACATTGGAACTTGGTGAATGAATGGTGTCAAGTTTGAGAATAGGCAGTTCTCGCTTTCTTGGGTAGTGTATAAAGGTAAAAATGACATGAAAGCTAAATCTGCACATAAATCCTAATAATCAATAGGAAAAAATGCTATTATTCTATAACTTCTAAATATTCCTGTCAGAACATTAAAACTTTCTTACTGATGGCTGTAAATGTATAGGGAAATAAAAATATAGTAAAACTAGTATGTATTTAGTGCACTGTAATTTTTTTAAATGAGAAAGGATTTTATGTTTATAAAAAATTATCAAGAGTACTTTGAACAGTGTTTGCTTCTTCTCCTGGTATAACATGATAGAGTATTTTTTCTTTGCCTTGGAGGATTGTCGTACTCCATTCTAAGTTTGAAACAACTTCCAAAATTTGGGGAGGCTTTGCACATTCAGTGTCCTGAAATATCTCTTAGAGTTGCGTTCATGTGAAGTTTTTTGACCTCACTTCCTCTCAAAGTCCTTTCCTTTTGTCACAATCATTTTCTTCCATTATGCCCATAAGTTCACCTTCACTAAGTTTCCCTGGCTGCTTTTCTAGAATCTTTTGAACTGTGATGGTGTCAGCAATCCTGCAGTCATATTTTTCTTCTGTCACTCCATTTACTTTGGATCTCATTTTAACTTCCAGCATTATCACTTTTCATTTCTTTTTTGTTCTTTCAGCTTTACTGACCAGTGCCCTCTTTTGATTAATCATTTTGTAAAATGTCTTGTGAGTTTATCACTGGGAAAAAGGATGCAACACAGCTGTACTTTTGCTGTGAACTAAATAACAGATTCACAGTGACCAGTCATTGATAGACTTTGAAAGAAGTGATGTGATTGGTTACTAATCATGATGTACATCTATTATTTACATAGTGATTTGTGGTCTGAAGAGACAGAATCAAATTGCACTTTATGTAATTAGAGCTAGTACAGCGTGGTAAATGAAATTTCAACCATGTTTTTGAGTGACTGGTGTTTTTTAAACTAAATTGTGGTAATTGACATTTGTACACATAGAACCATGCAAAGTAGGACTATCTGTACTATATGCATGTTCCTTGAGAATGGAACTTCATAAATAAATAACTCATTTAGAAATGTTTAAATATATACATGTTTATATAGTGAGAGAATAAAAATGACAGTGTTAAAGGAGAATACTTTTTCCTCTTTACCCGCTTTCTCCCTCACCTTTACATCTATCAAATTGGGGTGAGAGTATTTGAGAAATAACATAAAAGGAGAGGGCTTTGTTAGCATAATAATGTGTCAAATTTCAGTCATATGATAAAGGTTTGTGTCCCCATAAACACTCCAGTTTTTAAAAAGTTTAAGTCATTTCCTGAAATTACAACTTCCAGCAACCTTGAAAAACATATATAGCATGCATTCTCAGTGGAGGTGATATTTCCAGCAAGGGGGTAAAACTTGGCTTTGGGGGAAAGAAAATAATTTATATATTACAATATATTTTGGCCCTCCAAAGCTCAATCTTACATGACAAAATGTTATTCCTTAGTAATTTACCACACTCAATGAAAATTTAAATTAAGTTCAAATTTTCTCTTGAGAAGCAAAACTGAAAAGGTTGAGAAAGATTGATCTATAGTCAAGCTTAGACTGTGTGAGATTTGTGGGGGTGGAGCTGGAGGAAGGGTAAACTAAATTTTAAAAAGACTAAACTAGATTAAGGAAAAACAAGTCAAGAAAGCATTCTTGGTCACCTATTCAGGTCCATTCCATATAATCTCGATGAGGAGAGTAAAAGAAGTGTTAGTACTATTTTTTTGAACCCTAAGTGTTTATGTCATTAATTAATAGAAAATTTTGATTAATCTGATAGTGAACTGCACCTGTAAGCTTTATCAGACATTGTGGAAATTAATTAAATCAGCAAATTAAATCAAATATTTAAATTCCTATTCTATATAAAGCCTTATGTTGTGGATGTTATAAAGAAAAGTCCCAACATATAAGAACTATAGACTTACGTTGAGAAAATAGATATTAATATGTGAAAAATTAAACAGTGTATGAAGACAAATACATTCCAGTGCTGTGCAAGATCAATTACTGAATAAATTGTTGATGCATAAGGGATCTGAGTTCAGGGGAATCCAGAATTTTTAAATTGATCCAGAAAAGCCTTGACCTGGACTTTAAAATATGTATAGTATAGGGATAAGAATTTTAAAATGGCACAGAAAGAATATTAAAACAAGCTGTTTTTTAAAGGATGTATTTACTTCTCTAAAAAAATCATCCTGAATATTTTTTTAAATAACTATTTTAGTGGGGTGCAGGTTATTAAATAATATTTTTGTAAATGTTCCAAGTTATGGCTCTCAGAAAAATGTAAAATAAATGTGTCAAGAATTTTATTTAACTCATTAATTAATAAAGGAAGCAGAAAAATGTTGTAACTGGTTTTATGGAAAATCCACAAAGCATATTTACAGGCCATTAGAAATCCTAAAATAAGTTTTCTTAATAGATACAAACTTTTTTTCTACAGTGGGGAAAGGAAATCAGTTGAACCTCCACTAGAGAGATGTTTCATTTCTATGGACAAGAATTGTTTGCATAGATATACATTTTTCTACAAATTAATTTCTGTCTCTCTAGAGTTGTAAAATAGCCTAATCAAAACAATGAAAGGCAAAGATAATCTGGACGGTTGACGAGAAATCTGTCCGAAGATTTCTTTAGGATAATCTGGAAGGCAATGGGGAAGTTGCCTTTTAAGTTTATAAAGCTTAATCTAAATACTAAGTGACTTGCAGTTTACAAACTGATTTTTAAAACTTTTAAAATTAGATGCCAAAATGTATTTTAGGATAAATACCCCCAGATAAGGCTTGCAAGAGGCAGAGCCTAACCACTCCTTGGGAGTACTTCTACTACTTGGTGAACTAGACATGGAATCGCAGACACCATGACCTAAGAGTAATTAAACAACAGTCAATAACTCCAAAAAGCTTATTTATAGCTTTTAAAGGATACAGTAATTCCATTAAGTGAACTTATTCTGCTCCTCTGAGAGTACATAGTTTGTACATAGCTACTGTGTATTTTTCCTTAAGCAAAACTAATTGGATAATACACCAGAAGCACAGGCAACAACTACCAAAAAAGCATCTTTCACAGAACTAGAACAAAAATTTTCACAATTTGTATGGAAACACAAAAGACCACGAATAGCCAAAGCAATCTTGAGAAAGAAAAAGGGAGCTGGAGGAATCAGGCTCCCTGACTTCAGACTATACGACAAAGCTACAGTAATCAAGACAGTATGGTACTGGCCCAAAAACAGAAATATAGATCAATAGAAGAGGCTAGAAAGCCCAGAGATAAACCCATGCACATATGGTCACCTTATCTTTGATAAAGGAGGCAGGAATATACAGTGGAGAAAAGACATCCTCTTCAATAAGTGGTGCTGGGAAAACTAGACAGCTACATGTAAAAGAATGAAATTAGAACACTCCCTAACACCATACACAAAAATAACTCAAAATTGATTAAAGACTTAAATATAAGGCCAGACACTATCAAACTCTTAGAAGAAAACATAGGCAGAACACTCTATGTCATAAATGACAGCAAGATCCTTTTAGACCCACCTCCTAGAGAAATGGAAATAAAAACAAAAATAAACAAATGGGACCTAATGAAACTTAAAAACTTTTGCACAACAAAGGAAACCATAAACAAGACGAAAAGACAGCCTTCAGAATGGGAGAAAATAGTTGCAAATGAAGCAACTGACAAAGGATTAATCTCCAAAATTTACAAGCAGCTCATACAGCTCAATATCAAAAAAACAAACAACCCAATCCAAAAATGGGCAGAAGACCTAAATAGACATTTCTCCAAAGAAGATATACAGATTGCCAACAAACACATGAAAGAATGCTCAATATCATTAATCATTAGAGAAATGCAAATCAAAACTACAATAAGATATCATTTCACACTGGTCAGAATGGCCATCATCAAAAAATCTAGAAACAATAAATGCTGGAGAGGGTGTGGAGAAAAGGGAACCCTCTTGCACTGTTGATGGGAATGTAAATTGATACAGCCAGTATGGAGAACAGTATGGAGGTTCCTTAAGAAACTACAAATAGTACTACCATATGGCCCAGCAATCCCACTACTGGGCATATACCCTGAGAAAATCATAATTCAAAAAGAGTCATGTACCAAAATGTTCATTGCAGCACTATTTACAGTAGCCAGGACATGGAAGCAACCTAAGTGTCCGTCAACAGGTGAATGGATAAAGAAGATTTGGCACATATATACTATGGAATATTATTCAGCCATAAAAAGAAACAAATTTGAGTTATTTGTAGTGAGGTGGATGGACCTAGAGTCTGTCATACAAAGTGAAGTAAGTCAGAAAGAGAAAAACAAATACCATATGCTAACACACATTTATAGAATCTAAGAAAAAAAAAAAGGTCATGAAGAATCAAGGGGCAAGATGGGAATAAAGACACAGACCTACTAGAGAATGGACTTGAGGATACAGGGAGGGTGAAGGGTAAGCTGGGACAAAGCGAGAGAGAGGCATGGACATGTATACACTACCAAATGTAAGGTAGATAGCTAGTGGGAAGCAGCCTCATAGCACAGGGAGATCAGCTCGGTGCTTTGTGACCACCTAGAGGGATGGCATAGGGAGGGTGGGAGCGAGGGAGATGCAAGAGGGAAGAGATACGGGGACATATGTATATGTATAACTAATTCACTTTGTTATAAAGCAGAAACTAACACACCATTGTAAAGCAATTATACTCCAATAAAAATATTTAAAAAAAATTTTTTAAACTGTCCTTCAAAGAATACTATTAAGAGGGTGAAAAGGCAAACCATAGAATGGGAAAAAATTCTTTGCAAATCACAGGAGATTAATATCCAGAATATATAAAGAACTCCTACAACTTAACAAGAACAAGAACAAAAACTAACCTGACAAAATTGTCAAAGAATCTGAATATACATTTCTCTAAAGAAGATATACAAACTGTCAATAAACACATGAAAAGATGCTTAACATCACTAATCACTAGGGACATGAAAATCAACTACTATGAGATATCACTTCATATACATTAAGATGACTCATCAAAAAAATAGAAAATTACAAATGTTGTGAGGATGTGGAGAAATTGAAATCCTGGTGCACTGCTGGTGGAAATGTAAAATGATGCAGCCGCTGTGGAAAACAGTATGACAGTTCATCAAAATGTTAAACATAGAATTACCACATGATCTAGCAATGCCACTTATAGGTGTGTACCTCAAAGAATTGAAATCAGGGACTCAGACTCACACACCAACGTTTGTAGTAGCATTATTTCTGATAGCCAAAAAAAGAAAACAACCCAAATGTCCATCAGCAGATGAATGGATAAATAAAATGTGGTATATACATACAATGGAATGGTATTCAGCCTTAAAAAATGAAATTGTGATAGACGCTACAACATCTATGAACTTTGAAGGCATTATGCTAAGTGAATAAGACAGACAAAAAAGGGACAAATATCATATGAGTCCACTTACATGAGGTACCTAAAGTAGGCAAATTCATAGAGACAATTAATAATAGAGGTTAGTAAGGCAGGGGGAAGGGAGTGGGGAGTGATTGTTTAATGGGTACAGAGTTTCTGTTTGGGATGATGAAAAAGTTCTAGAAAAGGATAGTGGTGATGGTTGAACAATATTGTGATCGTACTTAATGCCATTGAATTGTACACTTAAAAATGGTTAAAATGGTAACTTTCATGTTAAGTATATTTTGCTATTTATAAAAAAAACCCAGCCTGATGAACATTCTTTCATTTGAATATAATATTCCTGAGTACTGACCCACCACCAGCTAGAAATATTTTATCAAGAGAGGGTATATTGACCATTATAAAATGGAAAAAAAAGTCCATTTCTTCCCCTATCACTTAGTTATACAGGGTTACAGAAGTTCTTACACTTTTTGCTCTTGCAAAAATATGGTTTTTTGTTTATTTTAATTGTTATTTTCTTTTAAGTTCTGCCCTTAGGTTTTGGAATCAAATCAAATGGACTTTTTATATTCAGTGCTTCAGATTTATATTTGGGGTCGTCAGACAAGGGCAACCTGATACGTTGTGTTAATAGTAAGACAAATATTTCTGTAGAGAAGTAGAAGAAATCTTTTCCTTTAATGGACTCTACTTGCCACCTTAGTGGTATTTGCAAATCGTATTTACTACTTAGAGTTTATAATCTCTTAATTGAGTTTGAGCTTGGAAAGGGAGGAGTAGAAAGTCTGGTCACCAGCAACAGTAGCTTAATGCATTGGTTTTACTGCAAATAATGAAAAGAAAGAAGGCAGTTTCTGTACTTTAATCAAATTCTGCTTTGTAATGGTAGAAAATGTTGAAATGCATTTCTTATGTACTTTCTAATAGTCTTGGCATGTTGGTTTGAAACAATTTTCCATGTTTGATTTTTATATACTGTGACCCAAAGGTTTATATCATCTTATTAAACTTAGACAGTTGTTTTAGAACAAAGGCCTTTGGCAACCAAAACATTTAACCAAAAACAAATACAGAAAGAAATAAAAACAGCAAACTGTTATTTTTTTGACAACTTAAAAAAATGTGTCCTTTAGTAGATCAAGAATAAGATAATTTGAGGTGGGAGGTGATGGTTGCTGAAAACACTGATATCAGACGGTATTAAGACACTAGGGCTATTCATACTCTACTTAAAAATGTTAATTTTAACAAATAAATTTAGACAACCAGATTAGAGCCAGTCTGTGATTAGAGGCATGCATTCTTAATAGAGAATCTCCTCCTTTCTCTAAAATAATTTAAGTCCTTTCATTTATAGGAAACTTAGTGTCATATATTTCTATATTCCTTAGCTATTACCTTTGAGTATTAACTGAAGATACTGCAATACAACCCCACCTCTAAACCAGGAAGAAGGAACAGTAATGTGTTTTTTCTTTTTGTAAATGAACTTATTAAAAATTTTGAGGTTACAGAGCTGTCATTTTTTTTAACTTGATACCTGGAAAAATACTTGAACAGACCATCAATAAACTTTGACAGGACCTTGATGATCACTAGTATTAGCTAATAATCAATATTAGCTAATACTTTGGTCCACCAGTATCTACATCTTCCTCTGATCCATGGTAACCCCTTGATACAGATTTTTGTGGAGAAACTCACAACTTGATATTTTGAAAGTGTTTAATGAAGATAAAATGTGCTGAAGTTTTGTATAGAGCTTGCCATAGGGATGTCATAAAACTTCCTTGATTTTTTATGGTTTGTAGGGCTTGATGTTTGTCCCTTAGTTGTTAGTCAGACATGACAAAAAGTGACTGGCAAATTTTTAGGCTAATGAGGCAGTGCCATGGATCCATTCTCTAATTAACTTTAATCTTTTGCAAGTCTATGAATTCAGGTTCAGCAAAGAGATTATCATTTATATAATTTATATAATCATGACTGAGCATTTAATAATGCTCCTTTGGTGAACCCCCATTGACTCCATGAAAAAAATATAAATCCTTTAGGATGGCACACAAGGTTTTTAGCATTTGGGTACAACCTTGCTCTCTATAATCAACTATCCTAATTGTTAGGTGAAAATAATCAAGTTATATTGATTTACTTTTAACTTTTCCAAAATACCATGCACTCTCTCACAACAGTTCTTTACACAAACAGTTCCTTCTACCTTGAATATCTTTTACCAACTTCTGTATTTGGTTTCACATCTCAATTTACTTCTTTCTTAGCCCCTCCAGGCTGAATCTAGCCCTTCTATTGATTTCTATTACATCCTAAGTTTGATTCTGCCATGGTATTCATCACATTTAATTCTAATCATGTACATGCATCTCTGTTTTCCTCAGTATACACTGGACACTTTCAGAGCCAGAAATGTATCTTTTACATCTCTTTCCACAACATTCAACATAGTGCTCAAAATAGGCACTAAATGAAAGATGAATGATTAAATGCTTTTGCATTTACACCTCACAACAACCCTGCAGGGCAGGTAGTTTTCTCTTATTTTACTTTTGAGGAAACAGATTCAGAAAGAACTAGTGAGTAATCTATTTGTTACCTAAGGTGACATAGCTAATGAATTGCCAAATCAGCACTCAACACACACCCTCTGACTTCAAGTAATGCCACCGTCCAAATAATTCCTTCAAATATGCGCCCAAGAAAAATAGATTTGTGTAAATTGTTCATTGCCCAGTTTTTGGCATTTAAAGATCATTTGGTAAAGAAATAATAAATACCACTCTTTGTGTTTAGTTAGTAAAAACTATACTTGAGAAAAATATGTGGTTTATCCCTCATAAGTATCACCAGACATCTACCATATCTCAGGCAGAGGCTTTACAGTTTTATATTGATTAGTCTTCTTTGCACTAATGTACAGGTATCTCCAAAAATACTATTTTAAATATTGGCTTTTATTTGACTAATTGTTCAGAGAAAACAACAGGAGAAAACTTATTATTTTCTTTGTTATATTATCGAGCCTTTTTTTTTTTTGCGGTACGCGGGCCTCTCACTGTTGTGACCTCTCCCGTTGCGGAGCACAGGCTCCAGACGCGCAGGCTCAGCGGCCATGGCTCACGGGCCCAGCCACTCCGCGGCATGTGGGATCTTCCCGGACCGGGACACGAACCCGTGTCCCCTGCATCGGCAGGCAGACTCTCAACCACTGTGCCACCAGGGAAGCCCTATCGAGCCTTTTGACTAAGAAAGGGTGAGTCCAGGTTAGTTTGTTTCAGGGGATGTTATAATATTTTACATAATAGAATAAATTAAATGTTACAACTTCATCTTATTATGCCTGAAACATCATAAACTGTTTATATTAGCTGGCTGTGTTAGTGAGGGTTTGGTAGTGAAAAATTAGTTTTTGTCTCTTGTAATTTTTTTAATGTTTTGAGGCAAAAGTCAGCCAGAGAAAACAGCAGGTAAGATCATGGACAGCTAACAACAGAAGACAGAAATTGAGCTAAGAGAGCAGGAATTTGAAGAGAATATAGGTACACACAAGAAAAAGAAAGCATTGCCCCTCAACTTCACCTGGCATTAAATCCCACATTCAGGGATCTGTAGAAATACTGGGAAGGGTACTGGACCTATTGAAATTTTGTTGGAGTGGAGTTTGATTTTTTTTTCTCATGTGAAGGAATGGTTTTTAGGTTATTTGTAGCAGAAAAATACTCCCACTGAGAAGATTTAAAAGGAAAAAAATCATCTGTCTAAATATATCTGAGAGTTGTATTTAAAGATACAGATAATCTATAACTGTTTTCCCTTGGTGGTATTTGCCAGGTTTGAGAATTAAGAATCTGAACTTGGACAGATGTACTGCTAGAACAGAGAAACCAACTGAGCTTTTGGCAGTTGTATGGACTTGAGGTGACAAAATAGGAAATCTGAGTAGAATCAATGAACAGCCTGTTTTCCCTGGCAGACATTTGCTCAATTCTGAAGCAAGGTGGTAGGACAATCAGATAAGCTGAAGACTTCTGAAAAGCAGAGTGGAATTACCTGTAGTCTAATGGTGCTCAGAAGACAAAGATGTGCCAGGATCCAGGAACCTACTGAAAACACCAGTTGAAAGCATGAAAGATGTTATCTAAAAAACAGGGGAAATGTAAGAGTACAGTTAGTTTTAGAAAAGTTGTAGCCTGGACTCAACTCAGCTCAGTCTCTAAATTAAGATTCAACCCACCTGTCAATTTATCTGTGTAGTGGAGAAAGTGAACCCACTCTGATGGAAGATAACATTGTTTGGAATCTCTAGACTCTGTATGCACTATTCCTAGCATTCAATCAAAATTATAAGGTATGCCAAGAAAAAGATAGATAATGGAAACAGATTCATATGAATAAGATGTTAGAAATAGCAGATAGGGACTTTAAATAACTTTTATAAATATGTTAAAGTAGAGAAAAAAGACTGACAAAATGAATTAAAAGATACAGAATTTCAATAATAAAGTGGAATCTTTAAAAAAAATCAAATGGGCATTCTCAAACTAGAAAATTACAATGTCCAAAATTGTGATCTCAATAATTGAGATTAACAGTAGACAGGAAACAGCAGAAATCATGTCAGTAGCTCAAAAGGCATTTCAATAGGAAATCTACTTTCTGAGGTAGAAATAAAAAATAAGAATGGAGAAAAAAAGAGATGGTAAGACATATGTGGGACACATTCAACCATATGTGTATTTGGTATCCCTAACATATATGTTGCTAGAGTCCCAGAAGGATAGGAAAGAAAAAATGTGGCAAATGTAATATTTGAAACAATGATAAAAATTATATAAAACTGAAGGAAGATATCAACCAACAGATTCAAGAAGCTCAGTGAATATAAAGCACATCATAATAAAGCTGCTGAAAACTAAAGACAAAGAAGAATCTTAAAACTAGCCAAATGGGGGAAATTATTTTCAAAGGAACAATAATATTTCTGAACCCTAAAGATAGAAGCCATATAACAGTGAAATGACACCTTTAAAATGCTAAAAGATAATTCAGATCAAACTACAACTCCATACCCAGGAAACAAAAACAAAAACAAAAAACCTCAAAACTTTGGAAGTAAAGTAATTTACTATTCAAACCTTAATCACTAGGCTCATGTAGATGTATTGCTGACAAAACAACTGTTAAAATGCATCACTGCAAATTAACAGGAGTTTGTTTTCATTCATTTAACTGTCAATCCATAAGGAAGATAAAGCAATTCTAAATGTATATCACCCAATAACATAGTTCTAAATAAATAAAGCAAAAATTGACAGAATTAGAAGCAGAAATAGACAATACCATCATCAGAAAGGGATAATTTAATGTCTTTATTAATTGCTGACAGAATAAAATGACAACATCTAAACACAGCTTATAAACTGACCTAATTGACATATTTAGAAAATGAATCCACCAATGACAAAGACTATATTATTTTCAAATGCATGTGTAACTTTTACCAAAATTGATTATATTCTAAATCATAAAGTCTCAGTAGTTCAGAGTATATTCTCTGACCTTAGTGGAATGAACTAGAAGTCAATAACAGAGTGCCCAACTTCTTGAAAATTAAGATACACTTCTAAATAATCCATGGGTCAAAAAGAATTACAATGAAAATTAGAAAATATTTTGAGCCTGATGATGACAAATATGTATATCTAACTTGCACACAGCTAAAACATTCACAAGAATGAAATACACATATTAGGGGAAAAAAAGGCTAAAAACGAATGATAAATTTCTATTCCCCAAAGCTAGAAAAAGCATAGTAACTCAAAGGCAAAAGAAATAGAATAAAGTAATAAAAGTAGAACAGAAATCAATAGCATAGAGAATGAATGTCTAATAAAGAATATATCCAATCCTAAATTATGTTCTTTGAAATGATTAATAAATTTATAAACTCTTTAAGACTGATCAAGAAAAAAGGAAAAGGACACATTTTCAAGATTAGAAATAGAAAGGTAACCTCAGCACAGTTTCTACAGTCATTAAAACACTATTTAGGAGATGATATGAACAACTTTATGCCAACAAATTTTAGAATTTAAGTGAAATGGACAAATTATTTAAAAAACAGTTTTCTAAAACTTCTAGAACATGAAATAAGAAGTATGGTTAATCTTATATCTGTTAAAGAAGCTGAAAGTCTTACTAAAAACATTCACTGAAAGGAAATTCCAGGCCCATATGTCTTCTCCAGAGAATTCTTCCAAATATTTAAGAAAGAAAGAACACCAATCTTATCTTAGCTTATAAAATAGAGAAGAACATTCCTAACTCATAATGGAACCCAACACTATATGGAAAACATAATACATCATGAACAAGTGGAATTTATTTCAGTAGTGCAAGGGTGGTTATCCATTTGAAAAATCAGTCAAAGCGATTTAAACAATAATAAAGGGTTACCTCAGAAGTTTTAATTTGGAGATACTCAGATTATTCATAGAAAATGTGCAGAACTTGCCTTCCTGTAGCCCATAGTTATTTAAGCAGATAGATTATCATCGATATGATGGTAAGGGTTATTAAGAACTGACATGAACAAAGAGCTGTGGAAGCTTATATTTCCTGGAGAAATCAGAGAAGACATTATCAGAGAACAGCATTTAAATCATGACTACATTCCATTATTCAGTCAGTAATTATTTATTGAGTGCTTTCTGTGATTCAAAATGGACTAGGCAATAGGGAAACAAAGATGAATAAGAGCTAGTTGTATTGTAAATCTCTTTAGCTATACTTATCACACATTTAATATTTGTCTTTATTCATAGAATACAAGCTTTTTGAGAACAGAAATTCATTTTAACTTGTTCACTGCCACATCCCTAGTACCTATTTTAGTGTCTAGCTCATCAAAGAAAATGCTTGCAGTAATGTTGTATGCCCTAACGTGTGTGACCTGATTATGGTGGGCCACATAACTGGAGATTGGGGTGTGTGATATATGAAGTATTTCATATATAATAAAATAACTGAAAATTCCAAAGTAGGGTCAGAAGTACAGAAGTGGTGGGAAAAAGAGAAAACAGCAGGAAATTTCAGTCTAGGTAGAAGGAATGTAGAAAGTAATGAAAGGGGTGAGAAACAACCCATCTATTGACTTATTAGCTATACTTCTCTGCCTTATGATTTTTTTTTTTTTTTTTTTTTGGTACACGGGCCTCTCACTGTTGTGGCCTCTCCCGTTGCAGACCGCAGGCTCCGGATGCGCAGGCTCAGCGGCCATGGCTCACGGGCCCAGCCGCTCCGCGGCATGTGGGATCTTCCCGGACCGGGGCACGAACCCATGTCCCCTGCATCGGCAGGTGGACTCTCAACCACTGCGCCACCAGGGAAACCCTGCCTTATGATTTAATGGTTGCTAGAGTTATTATACATAATAGGAGTATGTGTGTGTATGTGTATATCTTTAAAATATGACCATCTACCTTTAAAAGATATTATAGCATTATATGTAATTAAATACTCTAGTAGGGCATACTTCCATTTCCCCCTTCTTATCTTTGTGCTGTTCTTATTATCATGAATTTTTTCTATACAAGTTATAAACTTTCAATATAGTGTTAGTAATTTTGCTTTGAAAAGTAAACTATCATTATTATAATAGTATACAGAATAGAATAGAATTATTCTATTAACCATAGAATAGTATTATTCATCCACATATTTACCATTTTGGAAACTCTATGTTCAGCCTGAGTAATTTCCTTTAGCATTTCATGTAGTGCTGGTCTGATGGCTCAAAATTCACTCAGCTTTTGCCTATCTGAAAATGTGAATATTTTGTCTTTATTTTTCATGGATGCTTTGTTGCAAACAGTACTTAGGTTGACAATTTGTTTTTTTCCCTCAGCACTTTAAAGATGTTGTTACGTTGTCTTCTGAATTGCATTTTAAGAAATTTGTGTTATTTCTTACCTTTGTTCCCCTGTCCTCTTTTCTCTTTGTCTTTTAAAAATGTCTCCAAATTCACGTATGTTAGACTGCTTGATATTACCCCACAGGACACTGGGCATCTGTTTACTTTTTTTCAAGTCTGTTTTCTCTCTGCTTCAGTTTTGGTGTTTCTATTTCCTGTCTTCAAGTTTACTAATATTTTTTAATCCTTTTCTAATTTTCTGAAAGCCCAGCCAGTGATACTTCATTCTGATATTTTTTGGCTCTGGAAGTTTACTTAGTCTCCAAGTCCATCTTCATAATTTTTATGCTTTACTCTAAGTAGTTGAACATGTCAAAAGAGCTCGTTTAAGGTCCTTGACTACTAATGATATCTTCTTTAATATATTGAGTTTGTTTATTGATTGATTTTTCTCCTAGTTATGGGTCATGTTCCTCACTTGACATAGTTTTTTATTAGATGTTGGACATTTTGCATGTATGTTGTTGAGTGTCTGGATTTTGTGGCTTTACTAGAGACAGTGTTGAATTTTGTTCAGGCAGTTAATTAATTAACTTGTGAATCAGCTTGTACCTTTTGAGAGGGCTTCAAAGACTTTGCAAAGTTTTAATTATTACTTCTTTTGTCTAGATGCTTATTTTTCTCTTATCTGTATGGTGGCTGCCAAATCCAAAGATGTAACTTTACCTCAGCAGGATGCATGAAAGATATTTTGAGGAAAAAATTAACTTCAGTTTCCAGATCTTCTTGGTACTGCTACCTATGGCTGTGTATCTGTCTGATGTGTTTTGATCTTTCCTTGCTCCTTCAAGGCACTCTATCTTCAGCCATCTGCCTTGTTTTCCTCTTTGATATGTGGGTACTTCTTGTTTGAGGTTGCATTCAAAATATCCTATTATTTGGACCTATACAATCCCTATACATACTAGACTTTTGGTTTCCCAGTGGTTTCATGATTTGACATATCTTTTGACTGTAAACTTCCAGGGTTCTATCAGGACCCTACTGGCAGATTCTTACTGAATCTTCTCATTATCCTCCTGAAAACCAAGGAGAGTAATGAGAGTAACAGTCTCTTCTCGCATTTCTTTTTCCAAATAGCATTAACATTTTGGAAAACCAGAAACAGATTGTGTGTGTGTGTGTGTGTGTGTGTGTGTGTGTTTTCTCCACTTAAAACAATTTGGACTCCTTGAAGTACTCACTGATTCTAGGTCCTGGGCAAAGACTACAGAAAAGAAGCAGAGAATGTCTTGTGCCAGTAAGAAGGAATTTTTCAGACTAATAGGGTCATGTCGAAAGGGCATAACAGCTCATATAAAGAGGCTCTCACTGGCCAAATGTGGAGCAATTAGAGGAGTTTAAGTAATAATGACTGTAATTGAATAAAACATGTTGAATAAATAAAAAGCAGTTTGTTCATAAGATTACCTAAAGAAGAAAAAGCCAAAAAAAGCAAAAATAAAAAAAAAATCAAAATACACTACCAACTGATGGTATTACAATATCCAAGGGAATTGAAATGTTACTGATGCGTTTAATTTCTTTGATAAATTCTTATTGTTTGCTATCTAAAATTACATATCTTATGAATTTTTTCTCATATCTTCAAGGTCTTAAATGAAACTCTTAATCACCCATCTGTAGTTTCTTTTGATTGACCTTTCATGTTATAAAAACAAAATACTAACACAAAGAAAAAACTTACCCTATCAGTTTATTGGTGTAAGCTTTTATCTACTGACAAATGACGTATGTATTCTGTTAGTAATAGTTAATAAATCTGAATATAAAATAACCGTGATACTGTGCTATTTAAAATGTGTTAACATTTTAATAGAGTTATCAGAGATAGTCAGTATTAAATGTGTGCCTCAGAAATAAGTTTGATCAAGTAGATAGTTTATTCTTTGCTTTTCTTTTTAAATTTGCATTTGTTTTTATTACTGATAAGCCATAGTGGCAAGCAATACTTATAGGAGCTTTCAATTATTAGCTTATCCAAGACAAATCTTTTAAAAATTCAGTTGGTTTGTTAATTGTCACTGTTAAAACACCATGACTAGATAACCTTCTCATCCATTATAGTTATTTATCCCTAAAGTTCTGCTTTCAAATTAGCAAACTATTTAATGACTGTATCAGTTTAATTTCAGGAAGCAGTTGTAAATTCTTAAAAGGAAACAGATGTACCTCTTTATGCCTAACCAAAGTTGTATAGCAATATAAAATCTGACACCTCTCATTTTCTTTTTATTCTGTTACATTTGTAAATCTTTAAACAAATTGTAGATTTACTTTTTCACTTGTTCAGTTCATCTTTCACATTATAACTCATAGTAAAAATGGCTAGTATGCAACCTGGTAGTTACATTAAAAGCCTTTGCTATAGGGAAGGGAAAAATGTTTCAATTTTTCAATTCTTCAGATATTTAGTAAAGCTAGAATTTTAAAAAACACACATCCAGACTATAAATTCTCTTACAAAATACACTTTTATCCCCTTGAAGGCTATTTTGAATTTTTCATTGTATTTTTTATATTAAAAATTCCAGAAAGCATTGTGTTCATATTTCTCAAATTAAACCAACAATGTAATATACCTTAAAGCGTCTCTGCCATGATTACATTGTAAACTCATGCTTTTGTTCTGTAGAATTACAAAGAAATAATAGAGAACTAACAATTCCTATTATAATTTTATTTAATTTGTAGCATAAGATCAAATTCAATAATAATGTAATTTCAATTTTTACTTAAATTATAATGTCTGGGTTCAATAAATAAGCCCACACAGTTTTATTGTAAATAATGACATAGTAGTGAATATGCAGAAGCTGAAAACATTGTCTTCAAGAAGCTGCAACTATACTGAAAGTAACGCAGTATACATTTGTCAAATGAATGGTAGACATAAATATTAGGCATCCAGAGGTGATAAACCTGTGTTATTAATATGAATAGGACTTTGCAGGGTGAGAACAACTGAACAGGTAGAAAGATTGAGGGAGGGCAATCCATGGTGGTAGTATAATAATAAAAAATGAAACCAGACATTTTAAGGGTGTTTTGAGGTGAAAAATAAACCTGTTTGTGACAAAAAATCATGTCAGCAGAGAGATATTGTGTGTTAGGGGAGAAGTTGGCCAAAAGAGTGGAATATTAGGTCTGAAAAAGAAGATACAATCAAAATATGGAAGGTCATGAATGGTACACTAAGAAATTTGAAACTTACAGGTAATCAGATGCCAATAAGCATTTTAGAACAGGTGTAAATATCTGACAGTTCCTTAAAAAACTAAAAATAGATAAGATTCAGCAATCCCACTCCTGGGAATATATCTGGAGAAAGCCATACTTCGAAAAGATATATGCATCCCAATATTCATTGCAGCACTACTTACAATAGCCAAGGCATGGAAGCAACCTAAATGTCCATTGACAGATGAGTGGATAAAGAAGATGTGGTACATATATACAATGGAGTATTACTCAGCCATTAAAAAGAATGAAATAATGCCATTTGCAGCAACATGTATGGACCTGGAGATTATCATACTAAGTGAAATAAGTCAGACAGAGAAAGACAAATATCATAGATATCACTTATATGAGGAATCTAAAAAATGATACAAGTGAACTTATTTACAAAACAGAAACAGGCAGACTTAGAAAATGTATGGGTAACAAAGGCGAAAGGTGGGGGGAGGAATAAATTAGGTTGAGATTAACATATACACACTACTATATATAAAATATATAATCAACATGGGCCTACTGTAGAGCACAGGGAACTCTACTCAATACTCTGTAATAACCTATATGGAGAAAGAATCTGAAAAAGAATAGATATATGTACAACTGAATCACTTTGTGGTACACCTGAAACTAACACAACATTGTAAATCAACTATACTCCAATATAAAATAAATTTTTTTTAAAAAGAACATATTTTGTATCTGCCAAGTTCTCTTATAAGAACTTTACAAATAATAGCCATTTAATCTTTAACATAATCATGTGAAATTAGATATTAACTTTCTGTAATTTTATGCACTGTTTATATAAAGAATCTGAGGCATAGGGAGGTTAAATAACTTATCCAAGGTCACAGAGCTCATAAGTGGTAGAGCCAGGATTTGAACCAGGCCGTGGTGGTCACAAATTGTTCCTCTTAACCAAAATGCTATATTGCTACGATTAGAGCAATTAGCCCAAAATATGTAAAGCATAAAGATAACTCATTCAGCAATATTTTATAAAGCAAAGAATATGTACATGTGGAAGAAATAAATGACCTGCCCATAGTGACTTGGGAAGTTAGTGCTGGACTTATCATAGTGTTAAATTCCTTACTCCAAATTCACTGTTGGTTGATCAGTCCTTCTATAGATGATACTTTGTATGTTCCAATAGTAATATCTGTCCTTCATTACTTATAATAAGGGAATGGATTGATTGTACGTCACCTTATTTATTATTTTATTTAGGTATAGTCGATTTATATTAGTTATTTATGTTAGTTTCAGGTGTACAACATAGTAATTCAAAATTTTCATACATTATACTCCATTTAAAGTTATTATAAAATATTGGTTATATTCCCTGTGCTGTACAGTATATCCTTGTAGCTTATTTTATACATAGTTGTTTGCCCCTCTTAATCCTTGCCGCTCCTGTGTCCCTCCCCACTCCCCTCTCCCCACTGGTAGCAACTAGTTTGTTCTCTGTATTTGTGAGTCTGTTTGTCTTGTTATATTCATGTGTTCATTTTATTTTTTAGATTCCACGTATAAGTGATAACACGCAGTATTTGTCTTTCTCTTTCTGACTTATTTCACTAAGCATGATACCCTCAAGTTCCATCCATGTTGTTGCAAAATTTCATTCTTTTTATGGTAGAGTAATAATCCATTGTATTTGTAGTTGACATTATTTGAAAATAAAAATAAGGTCTAAGGCATCTTTTGAGTTCTGCCAGAGTTTGACCTAAGTCATATTAACCAAAAAACTGAAAATAAAAATAAATTATCCAGAATGTAATGAAAAAGGAAAAAGTTAGACCACAAAAAAGAAGAGTCTAGATACATATTATATTGAAAAGTTTTGTTTTAATATATCTCAGAAATAACAGAATTATATTGATTGGTCGTTCAGAATTCCCAGATTTTATATTTTCTTGAATAAATATCTTCTCTAAAATCAGAATACATAAAAGTGTTTGTATAAACATTTTGTAGGATATTAAAAGTTTTTAATATTTTCCTGTCTTCTAAATGGTTATTTATCTATTAGGCTGTGCTGTTTTTGGCTAACATAATCTTCAACCCACTTACGTTAAATGCCTGTGAATATGTTATGATATATGGTAAAAGGGACTTTGCAGATGTAATTAAGTTTCTAATAAATTGACTTTAAAATAGAAAGATTATCTTGGATTGTTACATGGGCCTTTAAAAATGAAAGAAGAGGCGGAAGAGGCAGACAAAGATGTGATGAAGAATAGAAGATAGGAGAGATGAGGTATGAGAAGGACTCAACCCACTGTTGTTGGTTTTGAAGGTAAAGGGGGCCATGAGCCAAGGACTCAGACAATATCTAGAAGCTGAGAATGACCCAGCCTATACCCTGCAAGGAAACAAGGATCTCAGTGCTCTAGCTGCATGGAGCTCAATTCTGCCAACAATCTGCATGAATTTGAAAGTTGATTTTTCACCAGAGCCTCCAGCAAGGAGAGCAGCCCTGCTTTCACCTTGATTTAAGCCCAGTAAGACCCTTTTGAACTTTTGACCTAAAGAACTGTGAGATAATAAATTCATGTTTTTTAGATTATTAAGTTTGTAGAAATTTGTTATTGTGTCAACAGAAAACGAATGCAGTTGCCCTCTTCGTTGCAGGCATTTGTTTGGACTACTCCATTTACCTTCAGGAGAGTTTACATGGAATAACCTTACATTTTCTGGAACTATATCATAAAATGTAGAGATTATAGAGATAATAAGAAGGCATTAAAGATACATTAACACACATATTATTATTATTTGGTTGTGGTGAGAGAGAAGAAATATTGAGGACACCTGGTAGACGTAGAAAAGTTGCAAAAGAGTGGGAAGGTCAAATGAGTGTAAAAGTGCTGTGTTAACTTTGAAGTGTTAGAGAACTTCCAAGAAATATTAGGGTGCATCATACTTTTATTAGTTACTATATACTTAGGAAACCTTGATACTACAAACAATCCAGGATTTTCCATTAAAATGAGCAAACATTTATCAAGCAATGTATCATATTACATGTATAACTTTTATAAAGTTTGCACACTACTTTTCCATGTGTTGTTTAATTTGATCCATACAATAATCCAGGTAAGTAGGTGTTCTCTTTAAGGGACTAACTATTGTATTGATGACAAAATTAAGTTAGAGACTTCAAGTAACTTTTCATTGTGATACAGCTTTAAAAATGAACCTGTAATTCAACCTGAGTTAAGAACTTGATTTTGAATTCGGGTTTTATATCTCAGAGTTGAATTCAGAACTTGAATTCAGTTCTTATATCTCAAAATATACATTTTAATAAGAACCATGGCATTGTGCCATTCTGTTGTCATCACTGTTAAGGAGACTTTTTCTGGATGTTCAGGGGATTATATACAAGATTACTCTGTTAAAAAGAAAGATACTTGTATTATTGGTCACACAATTGCCAAGGAAATAAATCATTTGATTAGACCCAGATATGAATAACCTGGGTAACAAAGACCTAAATTTTATATAAGAAGTTGCCTTAATGAAAGGTTTAAAATTAATTTAGAAAATAAAGAGAACTACATCTTTAATTTAACATCATCTCCACTATAACACATTTATATTCCTTTTTAGGGGATGGTGCCCATCCAAGTCTTGCTTTAGTATAACTTACTTAACTGAGATTTGCTGAGTGTTCAGATCCAAAGCAACTCAGCCAAAACGTAGGTGCTTCACTGCAAATGAATACAGAATGTAATCTCTTTGTCAGCTGGCAGCCATTCTGGTCATTTAGAAATCTTAAGCTACTAGGTGTTTATGTAAACTTGGTTTATATATTTTCTCACTCTCCCTCAGTTGGTAAAGATCAAGTTTTTCTCACATGCTGTCCCTTAGTCAGACAGATACTCTTCATAAAAAATCAAGAAGTAAATTATATGAATCATCAATTTAAGAAACCAGAACAAACTGCTCTTAATGTCGTCTTATGGTAAGCTACAGAGTAAAAAGCAATAGCTAAAAATGGCTGCTTTATATGGTCAGTTTTGCACTAGTGAAAAGAAAAATAAAATAACTCAAAACAGCTAATTATTCAAAACATTATGCCTATTTATATTTGGTATCTTTTTTCTTGTGTGTGTGTTTACTTGGGAAATAAATATAAAAATTCAGTTCAAGATGGCAGACTGAACATAATGTGTTTATTGCTTCTCTCACTAGTGATTCTCTTAAAATATATAGGATATGTATTTTTTAAGGATATTGTATAAAGAGGAACAGAGATATCAAAGAAAATGAGGTTTCAATAAAACTGTGCAAGAAAAGAGTTACATAAAAGAGTGTTAATAGTGGAAAATATGGGAGAGAAAACTGCAGCCTTTCAAGAGAGGGAACCAGAAACATTCTTGTGTTGACCGAGTGAGCTCCTCTGCCTGTTGAAACTCCAGCAGTGGGTGAATACAAAGGGATGTATAGAGGAGAGCCTGCTTCGTATTCCTCTCACATAACCCTGGCCCACGGAGCAAAGGAGCCTGATGATTATACCCTCAGAAAAAAAAAAAAATTAAAAAGAATGTTCTCTTAAACATCCAAGAAGCATCTTGGGAAGAAAGAGAGAAGTTAATGTGAGTGTTGGCAGAGCAATTAACGTCTCCTCAGTTTAGCTCTTTACACCTCCACTACTCTCCCACACCCCGGAACACAGCCACCCACCTTCTCACTCTGTAGGCTGTCACACGCAGAACCCCCAGGTTTCCTATTTCCTTACTGTTTTTCAAAATGATTTTATTTTGATGGACTATCTGATATGTACAAAATAATAAATACAATACAGATAAATAAGGTACTACAGATAATAACAGAGGCTAAAAACATACAGTTACATAGACCATGACTGTCTGTGCTTTTTCTCACATCCTATTCCTTTCTACCCCAATGGTACTCACAGTTCTGAATTTTGACTTGTTATATATCAGTTTCACAATTGTTTTGCTATTGATACTTTAATAGTAAAACCAATGTATCAGTAATTTTTCTTAACTTTATGTCATTGGCATCATACTGCACATATTCTTTTGTTACTGCCCTTTTCACTCATGCGTGTTATATTTTTGAGATTCAGCCATACTGCTGCATGGTTCTGTAATAATTCCCTTAATTTGAGTTATAGTATTCCACTGCATGAATATGTTGTCAAGTTGTCATTTACCTATCATAGACATTTGCATCTTTGAGGTTTTTGTCATTACAATACTGCTAATGAATGCTTTTGTATATGTCTCTTGGTGTATTTGTGCAAGTACAAGATAAATAAAATTACTGGCTCTGGGCTTCCCTGGTGGAGCAGTGGTTGAGAGTCCACCTGCTGATGCAGGGGACACGGGTTTGTGTCCCGGTCCGGGAAGATCCCGCATGCCGCAGAGCGGCTGGGCCCGTGAGCCATGGCCTCTGAGCCTGCGCGTCCGGAGCCTGTGCTCCGCAGCGGGAGAGTCCACAACAGTGAGAGGCCCGCGTACCGCAAAAAAAAAAAAAGAAAAAAAAATTACTGGCTCTTGTGAAGTTAGTACTGTTGACTCTATGATATAATGTCAGATGTGCTGATAAATGCTTCATTCGTTTATTCAAGTGTTAAATTTATATTTATGAAGCATGAATTATCTGCCAGGTACTGTTCTAGGACCTAGGAATAAATCAGTGAGCAAATCAAAAAAAGAAATCCTTGCTCTTATTGGAACTTATATTCTCTTGACCAATAGTACTGTATAAACATTTCTGTTATTATGGACTTGTCTATGTTTTTATTTTTTGCCAATATGGTTTATATAAAATAGTATTATATTGTGTGTTTTTAAAATAATTTAAAAAATAACTTTATTTGGGAATAAGTAACATGCATTAAACTGTACATTTTTAAGGGTACAATTTGATATTTTGACATAAATATATATTCATGACACCATCACCACAAACACGATAATGAACATATGTATCACCCCCAAAATTTTTATCGTGAAACTTTGTAATCTCTATAGGCCACCTCTCATTTCCCTTAATTTCACATACAACCATTGATAAGCTTCACTGTACACTAATGTGCATATCCTGGTATCTTATATAAATGGAATCATAGAATGTGTACTCTTTTCTGTCTGTATACTTTCACTTGGCTTGGTTATTTGGAAAGATATACATGTTGTAGCACACTTCAATAGTTTATTCCTTTGTATTGCTGAATAGTGTTCCATTGTATGGATATAACTCTTTGTTTATCCATTCACTTGTTGATGGACATTTGAGTTATTACCAGATTTTGTCTATTATGAGGCAAGCAGCTATTAACATTTGTACGTGAGTCTTTGAATGGACATATGCTTTTATTTCTCTTAGTAAATACATAAGATGGCTGGATAATGTGGTATGTTTATGGTTAACTACTTAAGAAACCGTAAAACTATTTTCCAAAATGGTTGTACCATTTTCCATTTCTACCAGTACTGTATGAAAGTTCCAGTTCCTCTACATTCTCAGAAACACTTGATGTGGTCAGATATTTAAAATTTTACACATTTTGCTAGGTATGTATTATGGTTTTAAATTGTATTTCTCTAATGACTGATAATGTTGAGTCTTTCATAAACTTATTTACAACTGTATATATTCTTTGGTGAGGTGTCCAGACTTTTTTCCCAATCTTTGATTGAGGTAGCTATTATTTTATTATTGAGTTTTGAGTATTTTTTATATATTCTAGGTACATTTTAAAATCAGATATAAGTTTTAAAACATTTTCTTATCATTAGCTTACCTTTATTTTCCTTAACATTGTTAACAGAGCAGATATTTTAGTTTCAATAATATTTAATTTGTAAATTTGTTCTTTTAAGGACCGTGCTTTTGGTACTGTTCAAGAAATCTTTGCCTGACTTAGACTTAGATTTCCTCCTACATTTTCTTTTAGAGGCTTTATCATTTTATACTTAGGTCTGTGAACCGTTTTGAGTTATTTTTTGAGTATGGTATGTGGTATGAATCAAAGGTCTTTCTTAACTTTGTGTGTGTGTGTGTGTGTGTGTGTGTGTGTGTGTGTAGATATGAATTTATTCCAGCATCATTTATTTAAAAGATTTTATTCTTTTTCCACTGAAATACCTTTGTACCTTTGTCAAAAATCAGTTGTCCAGATATGTATGGGTCTATTTCTAACCATTCGCTTCTGTTCTTTTGGTCTACCTTTGCCCGTATACCACACCATCTCGATTACTGAAGCTTTAAAATAAGGCTTGAAAACAGATAGTATTAGTCTTTCAATTTTGTGTTTTTCAAATATATTTTTGTCAATTTTAGGTCCTCTGTATTTCCCTAGGAATTTTAGAACTATCATCTAATTTTTTGACAAAGTAGACTGCTGTGATTTTGATTAGGGTGCATTGCATATATAGATAAATTTGAGAAGAAATGAAATCTTAATATTATTGAATCTTTAGACATGAATGATATATATCTTTATATTTATTTAGGTCTTTAAATCTCTCAGCAACATTTTTCAAATACCATTGTACATATTTTTCATGTCATTTGCCAGATATATTTCTAAGTATTTCATATTTTTATGGTATTGTAAATGTTATTTTTTCTAATATTCAGTGTACAGTTATTCATTACTAGTACATAGATATACGATGGATGTTTCCTTATTGACATTTTATTCAACAACCTTGCTATATTCAGTTATTGGTTCTGATAGTTCTTTTTTTGAGGATTCCATTGGATTTTTTTTACATAGACAATCACACCATTTAGGAATAAAGACTGTTTTGATTCTTCCTTTCCAGTCTGGATGCTTTTTTTTTTCTTTTTCTTACCTGGTTGTGCTGGCAAGTTGTACAATGTTGCATAGAAGGAGAAAGGGCAGACACTATTTACTTGCTCTTGATCTTAGGAGGAAAGAATTCAGTCTTTCACCATTAAATATGATTTTAGCTCTAGGATTTTCCTAGATGCCCTTTATAAGACTGAGGAAATTTTCTTTTATTCTCTTTTTAAAAATCAGGAATGGATGTTGAATTTTGTGGAATGCTTTTTCTGTGTCTGTTGAGATGATCATAAGGGCTTTCTTTTAGTTTGTTAAGAGAATGAATTACAGTTATTAATTTTCAAATGTCGAACCAACTTTCTATTCCTGGAATAAACTCCACTTAGGATATATTATTCTTTATAGACATTGTTTAATACCATCTGTTAAAATTATAACTTTTGCATCAGTGTTCATGAGGGTTAGTATATTACTCTGTACTTTTCTCTTTGAATGTATTTGGTTTTGATTTCTGGCCTCAAAGAATGAACTGCAAAGTTTCCCTCCTGTTCAGTTTTCCGGAAGTGTTTGTGTAGATTTGGTAGTTTCTTTCTTAAAAGCCAGAAAGGAAAGGAGAACCTCAGTGTTACAACTACAAGAAATGTATTATGCCAGCAACATAAATGAACTTCAAAGTAGATTCTTCCTCGGAATTTCCATGTAAGAACTGAACCAAGCAAATACCTTGATTTTGGCCTCATGAATGCCTAATTAGAGGACCTAGCTAAATCTGCTTAGATTTCTGACATATAGAACTGTAGGCTAATAAATGGTAAGCTAAATCTGTGGTAATTTGTTATGCAACAATAGAAAACTAATAACTTCCAAGAAGGTTGGAAGTTTGTGTCTTTCAAAGAATTTGTTGTTAAATGTAGTAGCATAAACTTCTGCATAATATTCTTTTATTATCATTTTATATCTATAGAAATAGTATTTTTTCAATCCTGATATTGTAATTGTGTCTCCTCTCATTTTTTCTGGTCTGGTTGTAGGTGGCATATAGCCCCATTCTTCTACAACTCCTGGTATACACACCTTTGTGTAATTTTCTCCCATTAAGTGTGGGCTGGGACTAATGACTTCTTTCTAATGAACAGAGTAGCGCAAATGTGATGAGATGTCACTTCTAAGATTAGGTTACAAAATGTTTCTGGGTTCTATCCTCCTCTCCCTTTCTTCCCATTTCTTTGTTTCTCTCTCTTTCTCTTTCCTTCTACCACTTTCTCCTGCTCTCTCTCTTTATCGGGCCTCATTATGGGAGAAACAAGATGCCATATTTGGATAGCTCTATGGAGAGAGGCCCACGTGGCAAGGAACTGATGTCTTTGACCTACAGCCAGTGAGGGTGTAAGGCTTCCAGTAGCCACACGAGAGACTTAAGAGCACATTTTGCACACAAGTCAAACCCTGAGAAGACTGCAGCTGTAGCCAACACCTAGATTGTAACTTTGTGAGAAACCCTGAGCTAGAGGACCTTTGTTAAACTATGCCTGGATTCCTGACCCATAGAAACTAGGTGATTAAAAAAAATGTTTGTTGTTTCAAGCCATTAAGTTGTGGAGAAATCCATATATATAACTAATACAGATTTTTGTACTGAGAGTAGAGTGGTGCTCTATCAGATATCTACATGTGTAGGGTCGCTTAGGAAGCTGGTAGTGCATAAAGACTGGGAAGGATTTTCAGCATAGTGTTAGGAAAATCCTAAATTGTCTTTACTATAAGACTTAGTAAAAATATGGAGGTGGAGAGCCTTTCCAGGGAGAACTTAAAGGGAAATGAGAAACATGTTCTTAGAAACTGGAGGAAGGGACATAACTTGTTATGGAGTGGCAGAAGCTTAACAACAGTATCTACTTAATGAACATGAAAAGTAGAAAGTACGCCTAGTAAGTTGGGTGATATGGCTAAGGAGATTTGCAAGCAAAGAGTTGAGGGTAGATGTTGAGCGGCCACAATACCACCCTAATATTTAATGATTCACTAATAGAACTCACAGGACTCAGAAAAAGCTTTTATCCTCACAGTTACAGTTTATTGCAGTTAAAGGATACAGATTAAGATCAGCCAAAAAAAAAAAAAAAAAAAAGCAAGGGTTCAAGAGAAACCGTGCACTAGCTTCCATGTGCCCTTTCCCAATGGTGTGGTATGAATGTGCTTAACTACACCTGAGGTGTTAAGAATAACATCTAAGGAGGCTTACCTAAGCCTCCTTAGAGGCTTGAATCTGATTTATATGATGAGACTTTGAGCTGATGCTATAGTAGGAAGGGATTGAATCATTAAAGGACAGAGAAAGGACTGCAGTAGACAACCTATAAAATGGCCTTTAATGATCTTAACTTGCTGGTGTTCACAGCCTTGTGTAATCCCCTTCTCACTTGTATGAGTTGAGCCTAGTAACTTGCTTCTAATAAGTAGAAAATGGTAAAAGTGATAGGGTATTGCTTTAGAAAGTCAGGTCCGAATACTCTGGCTTTCTTTTTGCTCTGTTCCTATCATGCTCTCTCTTTCTGTCTCTGAGCCCTTGATGGGAGAAACAAGACTGTGATAAATATAATTCAGAAGTGCTAGGTGCTAAGTTGGCATAAACTAAGGACTACCAATTCCATAATACAGGGTTTTTCAAACTCAGCACTATTGACATTTTAATATTAGTAAAAGTAACTATCATTTATGAAGCATCTTGTATGTGCCAAGTACTTTACATTTATCTCCAGTCTTCCAATAATATCTGAGGTGGGAATTCATATCCTCTTTTGGAGATCAGAAAATTGAGTTTCAGTGAAATGATGTTCCCATAGTCACCCTGATGGCAAATGATCCAGCAAGGATTTGATTTCATGAATGTTTGCCTTGATCATATTCTTTGATAATACACATATGGACCACAGTCTCACCAGACTTAATATTATTTTTTGGCATATTTAGTTTTTACTCCTAACACCATAAATTGTCTAAATTTCAGGATTAATTCTTACTCCAACAGATATTGTGTTAGAAAATCATTGGTTGAATTAAAAACTTGTGTAAGAAACAAATTATTCTTTCCTGTATTACCCGTGATGGATGCTTAGTTTACTTTCCTAAGTTCCTTATCTTCTAATCATAAGATTTCCAGGTTAATTTTCTTACTTGATACCCTACCTTCGTGCTCCTGCTGCTGGTTATAGTGCCACTACTACTTTTGTTTGTTTTTATTTTTACCTTTTATTATTTTTTTAAACTTTCTTAATGTTTCTGCAGCCGGTTGTGTTCTGCTGCCATCCAGCCGGGTGTCTCCTGGCTCCTGCCGCACTGCTTTAGCAGTGTACAACTCCTATCTGCAGTGCTCCTCCTTTGTGTTCACCAGTTTTAGGCTCCATGCTCTCTGTACACATGAGCTTCCAGGCACCCACTGAATTCCAGTCTATTATCTCAGATTTGCCTTCACTTTCCGCTTGGTTTTATTCCATAGCTGTCTTTTGCCAGTGTCCTTATTACTGGGCTCTTCGAAATTTCTTTCCCTTTCCATTGCCACAGTATGCCAAGAATTTACTTCAACAGTGATGATAGTCATACACGAGAGAGAAGTAAATAAGGATATTTAGAAATAAAAATCAAGTTAACTCAATTTATCTCAAAACAGGTCCACTTTGGGAAGCAGGATACATAAAAGAGTAAACTATGTTACTTATTTATCAAAACCGATAGTCCTCAATTTTCAAAGATGTTCTAGCAGGTGAGTAGTGTTATTTAGTGCATCAGGAGTTGTAATTTACTTAAAGAGACTGCAGGCCTATGAAAGTGAATGTGTCTCATGATATTGGGCAAGCTTTACTAACATCAGTATCACTTCTAGAATGTTATGACTTCCATGAAATTGAATTCTTAGCAGCATTGTTTTGTTTTCTCTGTGTGTCTGTTTTAGGGTAGAACTGAGAATCATTACGTTAGTTGAACCCTCTTAGTATCACATAAAATGAGCAAGTATTAAAATAAAAAGAATATAACCTACCACATATAATATATACTATTGCTTTACCACTTTTTTACAACTCAGCATTTTGAAAATTAAGTACTGTTATAAACCTTTTCTCTCATACGTATTAAATTTGCCATTGATGCTAAAATTATAATGATTACTTATTGATGCTGTCTAGCATAATTGCAGTGAAGAGTCTTGCTGTGGGCCAATTAAGCAGGAAATGGTAGAAACAGTTTAGCTTAAGACTATCAAAAATGACACTAGAAATAGATATAAAATGACAAAGACCAAGGAAGAAGAAATCCATTGACAAATAGAATAGCAAAGGGCACGTTATAATATAGACTTAGTGTAACAAGTCATTTTATACTTGAATTCCTCCTCCATTAATGGTGATGAGTTTTGAAACGTAGTTTTTGAGTAATGGCAAGTGGAATGTTATATGACTAGCCATGTAGACATAAGTTTTTAATCGAGAGAGTGAGTGAGCGAGTGAGCTGTTGAACTAATTGAGAACATCTGAGGATGTTAAATTGTGTCTGTCATTTCTCTTGGGAGTATACTAGCATCTAATAACAAACTGTGATGGATATAATGTATAGCTTAACTTGTGATTGAGCAACACAGTTGACATTTTCCTCGTGACACAGAGATGCTGATTTAGCAGTAGAGGTTGTCTACAAAAATTTTCAGAGATATTTATTTTTTATTTAATCTTAAATGATAATTAAAAATTTATTTTCTTCAGTGAAAAAAGCAGTAGATGTAGAAAAGTGTAGAAAATCTAGTGATCATATCAAAACAGAAAAAAATACTTACCATTAAAAGATTACTACTTTTAAAACATATGAGTGCAATTTATGTAAGTCTTGTTTCTAAGTATTTTTCACATCACACACAGATTTAGGTATCATAATTTTATGCAAGTAATAGTAAGGGTTAATATTATTGACTGATTTCTATGTCAGGAATGCTGTAGTCACTTTATATGCAATATTTCATTCGTTGCTCACAACAACCTGATGAGGTAAATCATATGATTTTCCTCATTTTATAGATAAGGAACCTGAGGTACAGAGAAATTAAGTAACTCACCCACCCAACATCACCAAGCTAACTAGTAGTTAATTGAGATTAGGGTCCAACTCCAGAGCCTAAGTGTGGAGCTGCTATTTACATTACATCATATTACCTTCATTTAAACAACTTTAAAAATCTTTTAAAAATATTTTTTCATGTATTGGGTTATAATATAAGGTATTACTGGAAGTACACAACTTACCTCATAGTAACTCTTTTATTGAATATTTAGGCTATTTTCAATTTGCCACTATTACAAATAATATTTCAACAAAACTTTGGGGCAAAAAGTTTTTCAGCATTTCTTATGGTATTTTAGAATAAATTACTAAAGGTACATTTAATGTGTCAAAGGTATAAACATGTTCAGAGTTTTAAAAACATTGCTGAATTGCTTTGCAAATGTATTTTATTGATTTAGGCTCCCACCAGCAAAGTGTGTGACTGCCTATTTCTCAGCAGCTTTACCAGCACTTCAGTGTGATTTGGAGAAAGCTAGAGATCTTTCTGTTTCTGCTTTGCAGTGAGAGGGCATGGTTTTTCTTTTTTCTTTTTCTTTTTTTTCCTGTTTCATAAATCTTCAATTGCCTACAAAAAGCTTAGAAAAGAAAGGACATACAAAACACTCAGTAGGAGTACTTTCTACTTAGGGTAATGCCAACTAGATGAAAAAAGAATTTTAAATAAACTCTGATTTTCAGAAAACAGAGGTTCGTGTTAATTGGTATTGATCCCACAGCATTCATCACTCTTTGACATATAGTGTGAGATTAGCAAGGACAATTAGCAATCGGTGGTGAAGAGTCATGTTGCTTTATGAAGCTGTGTTTTTGACACACACATCTTTGTGGAAATGGTGACTGAATTGTGCAGAAAGTAGTAATGCTGCAAAGATTATGAGACAATCACAATGGGTACCTTTTGTGTTTCTTCGGAGGTTAAAAATTGCTTGTCTGCAATAAACTGGGTTTGATCTTCTTCAGTTCCCAGACTGTTAGGTTGTGAAGACTGAATGATCTTGACCCACTCACATTCCCCACCCCCTCCCTTCCCCACCAAGAATTACTCAAGGTTTATAGAGCATGGGTTGGAAGACACAGACTTTTGGCACAGTAGTGGTATCTACAGTTGTGAACATATAAGGATCCAGTATATTTCTGAGGGTGTTACAAATAGCTACCCTGTTTTCTCCTGAACGGTTTCCTCATTTTAAAACCCTTGCAACTAGCATTCTATTTTGAAGTACAGTTAGACTAAAATGTAGAATCCAAAAAAGAGGAAAAGGTAACTAAAATAAATTATAAAATAATATTTGTTGGGAATGATTGCCACAAGTGGTAACCAACCACAGCTTTCTACTGAGGACTACTCAGTACCCGTCACCACACTACGTGCCTTATGAATGTCATCACATGTGATCATTGCAGCAAGCTGGTAGATATTACATACATTACACACTTAGAAACAAAGATTAAGAATGGTGCATGACTGACAGTCACATGGGTAGCAAGTGGCACAGTGAGGATTCAAACCTAATTTTTAAAAGTTTTAAATGTCTTGATTTTCAAACTCCCATGAGAGAAGTCATCATTTACAAAACTGCTATCTATATTTGACTATTAAGAGCTAATATATTTTAAAATTGCATTGGGTATGCACTAAATGCGTTTTGTTATACACATTTTTTGAGAGATAACTTGAATGATGCCATGAGCTAGAATAAAAGCCCAATAGTTAAGCTCCCAAACTCTCAAGAGAGAAAGAAAAATCAATTATCTTTTCTAGTACATATTTTCCTTTGTTTAAGTAATTTATATATCCTCTTTATTTTACGTGCAGTATTTTATAACTTTAGACATCTTATTTCAAGTAGATTTCATTTTTATTGTCTTTAAAAAATCATTTTCAGTCCCAAGCAAATCATGTTTTGCTCAACATCCATTTTATGCATGGGGAACTTGTGGTTGTACTAATAGTGTTTACATTTCCCTAATTCAATAATTAAAGTTTACCTGTGCTTATTTATTTATTTCCTATTCTTCTTCAAAAAGACTTCTACTGAAATTATCTTCTTTTACTAAAAATAGCAAAATATGAAGATGTGAATTCATATTTTTAATTTTCTGATGATCTCTCTTGGTAGTCCCTTTTCTAGTGTGTCAGTTCACCATTGTATATACTTGCTCAAACAGGTAACATCCATCCTTTACCTTTTTTAAGTTATTTAAATTTTAGCCTAATTATAACTATGTCTACATGCCACAACAATGATGGGTTTTGAACTATCTCCATTGGTAAGTTTTAACTATCCGTATTGTTGGTACATTAGTCTTTTGCTATCTAGAGGCAAACTAGATTAATTCAAAAAACCCAGAATGTGTTTTTTTTGTAGCCTACAAACACTAAGAAATTTTAATATGTATTGCTGTTCAATAAAATACATTTATCTTCTTGAAAATTAATATATTTGAAAAGTATGTTTAAGATACCAGGTACCATAAAATATACAGGAAGTTTCTGTCCTTAAGAGTTGTTTTTTTTATTTTTATTTTTAAAAATATAGTCATTATATTTAGAAATGTTATTATTTACAGTGATTTAATTAAACTAACTAGTAAACGTTCCATTATAGTTTATTGAATTGAAGGTGATCAGTGGACAAAATAGCATTTACAGCACTTTGTTTCTGATATGGATTTAAAGGGATACCTCATGGGGTGTGCTTAAGGGAATAGCTGCTAGCTTATTATGTAGTTGTCTAAAAATCAAATACAGAATACTATGGGGAGATGTAAAAAATTCTTTTGAAATGTAGTTTGTACCTTATGAACCTAACTCATCATTATAACATAGGGCTCTTGGCAAAAAGTCCTCATCTTGAATCTTTGTGGAACTGTTGATTTTACTCTGTCTCTGCCCATGCAAAGTTCTTTTATTGATGAGGGAGTATTGAATAAGCAGTGCACACCAATGCACTATTATATCTAGAAAAAAATGCAGGCTACTTAGAATTATTTGGAATTTAGGTAAAACAATACATGAGTTCAGTATTCCTGGCAGAATAATTGTAAACTGACTTTTCATGAGTATCTGTATATTTTTATGTATTTATATAGCATACATATAATATATTGAAATATTATGCATTTATATAATATATTATTATATTTATATTATATCAAAGTTATTAGGCATATCAGAAGGAGAAATAAAGAAAAAATCTCTTTTACAATTGCATCAAAAAGAATAAAATATCTAGGAATAAATTTAATCAAAGAGGTGAAAGGACTTCCCTGGTGGCGCAGTGGTTGAGAGTCCGCCTGCCAATGCAGGGGACACGGGTTCGTGCCCCGGTCTGGGAAGATCCCACAGGCCGCGGAGCGGCTGGGCCCGTGAGCCATGGCCGCTGAACCTGCGCGTCCGGAGCCTGTGCACCGCAACGGGAGAGGCCATGGCAGTGAGAGGCCCACGTACCGCAAAAAAAAAAAAAAGGTGAAAGACCTGTATATTGACCACTACAAGACATTAACAAACAAAATTGAAGAAAACACAAATAAATTGAAAGATATTTCTTGCTCATGGATTTTATGGAATCCCCCCAAAATCCCTCAGACAGTCAAAACAATCTTGAAAAAGAACAAGCTTGAAGCTGTCATGTTCCCTGATTTCAAACTATATTACAAAGCTACAGTAATTAAAACAGTATGGTATTGGCATTAAAAATAGACACATAGATTAGTGGAACAGAATAGAGAGCCCAGAAACAAACTCACATGCATATGGTCAATTAATTTATGACAAAAGAACCAAGAATATGCAATGGAGAAATGACAGTCTCTTCAATAAATCGTGTTTGGGAAAATTGGACAGCCACATGCAAAAGAATAAAACTTGACCACTATCTTGCACCATGCACAACAATTAGCTAAAATGGACTAAACACTTGAATGTAACACCTAAAACCACAAAGCTCATGGAATAAAACATAGGTGTCAAGCTCCTTGACCTAGGTCTTGCTGATGATTTTTTGAATCTGACACCAAAAGGAAAAGTAACAAAGGCAAAAATAAGTATGTGGGACTACGTCATACTAAAAAGCTTTTGCATACCAAAAGAAACCATCAACAAAATGAAAAGGCAGCCTACCGAATGGGAGAAAAATATGTTCAAATCATGTAACTGTTAAGGGGCTAATACCCAAATATATAAAGAACCCACACAACTCAATGGCAAAAAGAAAAAAAAAAAAAAAAAGACAATCTGATTAAAAAATGGGCAGAAGATCTGAATAGACATTTTCCAAAGAAGACATCCAATTGGCCAACAGGCACATGAAAAGATAGTCAACATCATTAATCATCAGGGAAATGCAAATCAAAACCACAATGAAATATCTCCTCATACCTGTCAGAGTGGCTATTATAATATCAAAAAGACAAGAAATAGCAAGTGTTGGTGAGGATGTGGAAAAAAGGAAACCCTTGTGCACTGTTGGTGGGAAGGTAAATTGGTGCAGCCACTGTGGAAAACATTATGCAGATTTCTCAAAAAATTAAATATAGAACTACTATATGAATGAGAAATTCCACTTCTGTGTATTTATCCAAAGAAAACAAAAACACTAACTCAAAAAGATATGTGCACTCCCATGTTTGATGCAGCATTATTTATAATAGCCAAGATATGGAAAGAATCTAAGTGTCCATCGATGGATGAGTAGATAAAAATTTGTGGTATTTATACGATAGAATATTATTAAGCCATAAAAAATAATGAAATTTTCCATTTTTGACAATGTGGACGGACCTTGAGGGCATTATGCTAAGTGAAGTGAGTTAGGTAAGTCAGACGGAGAAAGACAAACATCTTATGATCTCTCATATGTGGAATCTAAAAAGAATAGAAAAAAGTACTGAGCTTAAAGATACAGAGAACAGATTGATGGTTGCCAGAGGTGGGGGTGGAGGAGTGGGAAAATGACTGAAGGGGGTGAAAATGTAAAAAAGGAAACAAATTTAAAAACAAAACAGTAACACATATTTTAAAAACCCCAAGCAATGAAACATATCTATAAATCCATGCACAAAATGTCCTTAATTTTATTTTATATCTTTCTAACAAGTTTGGTTAGCTGGTTTCCTAACCCATAATAAATTACTAGTTAAAACATATATTACGGGCTTCCCTGGTGGCGCAGTGGTATATATTCAAACTCAAACACATATTAAAAAGACTGAAAAAAAACTGGACATAAGTGAATTGTGGGACAATGTGAATCTAAAATGGCATTATTATAATTATAATGCCATTATAATATAATGCCAATATCCAAGGCATTGTTATAGAGTTTTATACAAAGTTCTATGGGGAAAATGAAAGTACCTTATTGCTTAGGAGATTGGGAGAGTTTTCTTAGGAATAAAGACATTTTATTTGATGAATAGTAGTTTTACAGAACATTGAGAAATGTATCTCTTAAAGACCTGTAAAGAAAGAGAAATAGATTTATTTATTGGAAGTATGTGATTATGTAAGGAAAATGGGTGTAATTGTAAGCCTCTACACTGTGAGATGGGCTGAGACAAGATTGTAAACTGCAGCCCACAGACCAAATCCAGCCTGTGACCTATTTTTACAGGGTCATGAGCTAAAAATGGTTTAAAGGTTGATGAATAAATGTATGTATGTGACAGAGACCATATATGACCCACAGAGCCTAAAATATTCATTATTTAATATTTACAGGAAAAGTTTGTGAGACCCTGGTATAGGGTATAGTTTGGTAACTGTCCAACAGGGGTAGAAAGTGAAGCCAGAGATTTTTTGAAAAAAATGGTATGTGATGTGGTGGCTTTGTAATATGTTACCTTTGGGCTAGAGTGAAATGCATACCCCAGAATTTCCTTCTCTATACATTTCCAGTTAGGGTAGGCCATAAATGGGAATTCTGTGCAAGATTTGGAGGTGAGAAGTGAAGCAACAGGCATTTTCTAGCTGGCACATATTGTCTCCAATCTGCTGTCTAATCCTGTCACTGTGGGGTTAGCAGGCAGTCTTGCATCTGTTCAACCTTCTCCCGAATACTCCTTCAACTTCTTTGACTCCTGAGACAGGAGGGCATGTAGCTCCATGATGAAGAAGCCTTCTGTTTCTGAAGTTATGTTAAAAGTCAAAACTAAAGAATAAATATTGCCTAGTGTCAGGTATACATAAATGTTTTCCTCTGATGATGAAAAATATAGGCTTTGGATGTTTTCCTTAAGAAAATTGACCACAGATTCTTGAAAGGTGTTACCACTTCTTCATAACCAGGTCAGATGTGCTTCAAATGACCTAGAATAATAAGTGCAGGCTCTTAAGAAGGAGCTTGTTTTTCATGTGTTTGTGTATAAATCAGATGCTGTTTTAAATGGTGCTAAAGAGTTAAAGAATATTTGAGAAAGCCATTTGGGGAAAGACAGTTTTGGCCTTTGTCTACTTAAACCTGTGAATACACACACACACACACACACACACACACACACACACAACTATGCTATGAAATTTCGGAATTCATGCAAGTACTCATCTTTCAAGCAACAGTTTGAAGACAGAAATTTCCAAGAGAAAGATTGAAAGATATGTAAAAAGATTAAAAAATGTTGACATCATTTTTTAAGAAATCAAGTTCTAGTTTCCATTGTAGTTGCTACACATTTAACCTCATGTACAATACCGTTTCCAGCTGAACCGTAACGCTCCACTGGAGTGCAGAAGAATAGCTACCGACTATAATGAAGACATTGAATCATAAAGTAAAAGCTATATTATGTTATTTGGACTCCTTTTAGGAAGGAAAGGAGATATATAGTGGATTTAACCATGCTTTCTCCTCAATGTCTCAAGTGAGTCAGTCATTAATGAAAGATTTTTCATTGCTAAGGTTTTACTTTGTATTTTACTTAATTACTTAATTCACATCTTAGTCAAGGGATACTAAGTCATTAGCTTTAGATTGGTGCCTGTCCTTTTCATAGCTGGGAGTAGAATCTTCTCTGAAATCCTTTAGCATTTTATCTAAATCTCTTTAATGGCACATGCCAGTTTAATCCTAAGGTTTTAATTCCTTGTGTAATTACTTAAAACTCTCAGATACTTAAATATCCTTCTGTTTCTCATATGTGTATTTAAAGAGTACTTTAATACATTATGCTAAAGAAAAATATTTGTTAAATACTTTTTACTATCTGGTATTATTATAAATTATTTTGATATTTGATTGCTTTGAGTCTTATAAATTGTTTATGTACAACATATATAAAAAGTGTGTATTAAATGCATAGACTTGAAAGTTTCCAAATTTTTCCCAGTTAACAGTAGTCTATATTTTTAGCCCTATTTTAATATAATTGATATTTTCCTTTTCACAAGTATAAGCGAGGCTAAGTGATAATGTAGATTTAGACTCAAAATTCCACTAAAGGTTGGAACTTTCAACATGCATTAGAATTAAGTCTTTACCTTAACAAATATTTCACACCACAGGATTTATTGGTATTTTAATAGACTGAGACGTTTGCTTGTGTTTTAATGTCTCAGTGGAGTTAAATCTCCAAATCAATTGCCAATAGTTGAGATACAAATTTTCTACTTAAAATGCACTAATCAAAGTGCCTTTTCAATTCCTAAAAGGTTTCAATTTACAGTAATGTTATTTCACAAAACTTGGTATCAGTCATTATTTTATTTTCGTATTTACATCCTTGTCCTACTGCCCATTCAGTCTGTGGAATTCTTAAGGTAACTGAGAATTATAAACCCAAAGTAAAAGCATTTATCATTTTTCATTTCTACAGGTGTTAAGTATGGTGGAGCTAGACAGTTTTTCCTGTAATTCTTCATCCTTAAAGATGCCGATCAAAGGTTAGAGTTCCTTGGGAGGTTAGTGGAAGCGCTATGTCTAGATGAATTTCATGAGTAAAGGCAGACTGTACAACCTCCAGAGATTTATTTTTCAGACAATGGAATTGCTTCTTTCCTACCCTCCTGCCAAACCAATAAATTAAGTAGCTGGTATTCCCAGAGTACTTCTCCTTTCCTTCAAGATGATTGTTCATTAAGGTGTCATCTTTCACTAAAGGATAACATCTGTTGGTTAAAGTATGAAGCATTCTCTTATGTTGATGGATCACTATGACTACCAGCATTAAGGACTTGACAACCACGTAGCTCCTCCAGGGCTCCAATAGCCATGGGGCTGCTCATTGGTTTGGATAATTTGGACTGTGAAGATGGTGATTTAATTCACAATTCTTAGAGTTTCATGCTTCAATTTTTATAACTTCAAAATAGTTGTAAAGTTTCCCACTACCACCAAAGTTGAGGTCACTTAATTTATACTTTAACCTTCCATTTCTTCCCAAATCCTGTGGTTAAGCAAAAAGAATATAAGGGACTCTAATTCAATGCTGTGAAACTCAGAATAGTCAGTTCTGTCACATTTCCAGAAATGATCTTTGAAAAGGAAGTGTAATATAAGAGATAACATCTGGCTTGGAGACCAGTAGACATATTTTTAAATACCAGTTCTTCCCTGTATTAGTTGCCCTTGGATGTGACACTTAACTTCTCTTGAACCTGTTTCCTCATCCAGAAAATGGTGATAATAATACCAATTGTACAGGGAGTAAATTTAAAATAATGAATATAATATACCTTCTTTCCCATTTCAGTGCTTGCATTGTTCAAGTCTGTAATCTTAGACCCCACATAAAATCTGTCAACAAATCATATTAGGTCTAACTTCCAAATATATCCATTATTTGATCACTTCTTACTATTTCCACCACTACCATTTTGGATCAAGACTTTTATCTTCTCTCACTAGATTACTGTGATAGCCTCAATACATTTTCATGCTTCAGCTGTTTCCCCATATATAGTCTGTTCTTCAGACAGCAGGCAGAGCTATTAAAAAAAAATAAGTCAATACATGCAACGTCTCCTCTCAGAATCCTCCAAAGGCTTCTTCCTGTCTCAGCACCAAACTCCTTAAAATGTACCTCAAAGCCCTATATGATTTGGCCACATTTTACCTCTCTGGCCCTCCCTGTTCATTCTATTTAAAATTGAATCAGCCTTCTCTGATGTATCTGTCCCCTTTTCTTGATTTATTTTTCTTCCATAGCATTTATCACAATCTACCAAACTGTACATTTTATTTTGTTTATTGTTTACCTTTTCTTTATATCAACCACTGTCGTGCACCATTTCAGTTTGCTCAGCTGTTTTGCTTTTTTTCCCCCACTCCCAACCTCTGCTGCTTGGCTTATACTTCCCAATACATTACTTACATTTAAACTTTCATTTAGGCTTTGTTTTATTGGGAAAAACAAGCTAAGACGATAGTATCCAAAGTTGCCTAGAAAGCTGAAATTTGGAGGTGGATCATTAATCAGTCATATGGCAGTAAGAAACTTGCTGGGGTTAAGTGGAGCGCTGAAAAACCCTGGGATACACACCAGCTTTACAATTCATATTATTCTCAACTTTGATGGATTGGGATGAAGGAAAAATAGTAAGGCATTATGTTACACTGTGACTGTGATACCTGGGAAATATAGAGGCAATAAATATTGCAAAGGCTGTGGAGATACTGGCACTGGGATCTTTGGAAAAAAAAATCAGAGACTAAATCTCATAACCATCAACTGAAGAGTAGCAGATCTCTATGGAAGTTTAAGGAGAGCTTCATCTCCTATAGTCTCAAGACAGACTGTATTGAAACTCAGGTCAGGATCTATGTATAAGGGAGGCAGAATTGCAAAGGAGATAAATCCATAGCCTTGACAGGTGTCCTTTTTTCTTGTTTCTTCTGCTTGGTTAAGACCTTGATAGGAAGAGTAAGATTTTGAGAACAGGATGGGGACATTTTGATGGATGATTCCATGGAACTCAGACCACTAAATTTCCCTCAACTTTCTATGCGTTGAAAAAAAGATCTCTGCTCCTTTACAGAGGAGAGAAATCTCCGCTTTCCTGGAGACCCTTTAAATACCTCAGCTGAAGCAGATACCATTCGCCCTAGAAGAGGCAGCAGTTAGGATTTTGACATCAACTCCAGATCTGGGTTTATCTTCCTTTCCCACAGTGCCTCCTCCACTGTGACCAACTGAGAGTTTAGAGAACACCTAATCTCTTAGGCATTTATCCCCCATAACACTGCCTTGCAATTAGGTACCTATTTTACAACAAAAGATGTCTAACAGTGACCCTGAGATTTACAGATGTTAACATGTATTTCATCAGTTGCAAGTAGCTGGTTTAATATAACATGTAGCTGGTTTAAATAACGTGGAATACTGAGCTAACATGTCTGAAAGGGATTAACATCCTCTGAAGCTGGGGACTGATATTCAGAGTGTGGTATATATGCTGAAATGACCATTGATACATAGTGTTTTGTCTCCAGTGCTAGAATATGTTAAGTCCAGGAACCAAGAGATGGACATACCCCACTGATCCACTTTCAGAATCTGTACTTTCTGTCTTCCCCACTTTAGGTTCTGTTACAGTTAACCTCCTGATTCCTCGTGATGGAGAGGGTGCTTCTGCTTAGGAAAACACTACTTGTTCCTAGAACATTAAAACTATATCCAGTCCATTTTGGTCTTTTCGTTCCAGCAGACTGGCAAGCAAAGAAAGGAATGACTGAAATGTGAGGAGTAATTGACTCCAAATAAAATGAGGAGCTAGGATTGCTGTTACACAGCGGAAGAGGAATACACTGGAATATAAGATATTCTCTTCAAAGTCTCTTGAAGCTTTTGGGATTAGTTATAAATCTGAATATATATTACAGCAGCCATAGGCTGACAAGGGCAAAACAGGGAAGAGTTCATTCCTTTTGGGAATTTGGGTCTCAGAGCAGCTAAACTGATATATGAGGTGAGATCAATCTAGAAGGATATTGAAAGATATATTTAATCACTATTAAATATAATCTAAAGATCAGTGGTTGCATTGTTGATTGTAGCTATTTTAATAGCCTTCTTGCCTCACGACTTTACAGAGATTTCAGTAGACCGTCAGCTGGATAGTAACTCTGCCTTGGATTTGATTTCAGGGAGGAAACAAGTGGAACAGTGTGGTGCAAGAAGTGACCTGTATCAGATAACTCATGTACACAACTTCATATCTGATTGTCTTCATTTGTTTTTTTTTTTTTTTTTTTTTTTGCGGTAAACGGGCCTCTCACTGTTGTGGCCTCTCCCGTTGCGGAGCACAGGCTCCGGACGCTCAGGCTCCGGACGCTCAGGCTCAGCGGCCATGGCTCACGGGCCCAGCCGCTCCGCGGCATGTGGGATCTTCCCGGACTGGGGCACGAACCCGTGTCCCCTGCATCGGCAGGCGGACTCTCAACCACTGCGCCACCAGGGAAGCCCCTCTTCATTTGTTTTTAATTGCAGCCATGGCTGTTGTGAATCCATTCTGTACATGCTCTGAGAGTATGTCAAATCAGTCCTTTGCTATACTTATTAGTTTCCTGGCCTTTACTGCTGTCATGCCCAGGGATAACACGGTAGTGACTGCTACAGTGTGGATGCTACAAGAAATTCCTTGGCATAAACATGCACATTTTGGTAGTGGGGGGGAGTTAATGCCCTGTGGAGTGAGCTGCCTTTTAAAAAATGCCTTCCTCATTTTTCATCCTCTAACAGATAGTTCTTTGTGAACTTCATAGAGCTTCTTAGGAGGACCCATGGGATTGAACAACCCCTTCTAGCAGTTGCCAACTTGATTACATACAGCGATATAGGCTTTTCCTTGTTCTTGCATCCAATGCTTCCTATGTTACCTTTTATTTTAAGTCTTGATTTCTGAGCCTGATTCATTGCAAATCATGTAACCCTTTAGAATGTAAGTTCCATATGGATAATGGTTTTCGTCTGTTTGTTCACTGCTGTGTCTCCACTGCCTCAAAGTGACAAGTCTGACAGAGGGCATGCCTTCATTAAACATGTGTTAAATCGATATATTAGACATTGTTAGTGCTCCTCTTAGGTACCTTCAATTCAGTTATTCGTACTGCCCAGTTTTCTCTCAGTTTCTGTATGCTTTAAGAATTTGCACAGGCAACTTCCATTGGCCCGTTGAAGCCCATTGCCCACATGCATGGAAGAGCTGGAAGTTACATGGGATTTTACATTCTCTCCCCTACTTCCAGCTGGGACTGACTACTGTAGGAATATAGAAGCCCAACTCCCTTGCCTCAAAGAAGGACAAACTCTGAAGTATAATTTATGCTTCGGAACTTTCTGCGTAATCAGATATAGGTTGTGCCTGAAATGCTAGTCGTGCTTGTCTTCTCACTCTCTGTCTTAACTCCCGCCACTCCCTATTGGTTTCTTCTACAAGCAGCTCCTTAAAAATCAGAAAAGCCCAACTTGAAACAATGAAAGAAAATGCCAAGAATACAGCAGGTGCTCAATAACAGGCAATGTACCTTAAAATAAGTTATTAGTTATTATCATTGGTTTAAGTAAAATTATCATTATCTCCTCTTTTTGAAAAAAAGAAATCAAGCTTCTGCTTCCTCTTGTTTTTGAGACCCAGAGCTGTCCAGTTCTGAAAATGGGTTTCCATATTATTCTTTGTGACTGAGATTCTGTTTTAATAACATGGGAATTAGGTGATGTATATAGCATAAATATAGTACTGGGTGTTTTCCATGCTCGACTGATTATATGAATCAACAGAAAACTATCAAAAAATATGATTTTTTTTTTTTTTTTTTTTTTTTTGTGGTACGCGGGCCTCTCACTGTTGTGGCCTCTCCCGTTGCGGAGCACAGGCTCCGGACGTGCAGGCTCAGCGGCCATGGCTCACGGGCCCAGCAGCTCCGCGGCATGTGGGATCTTCCCGGACCGGGGCACGAACCCGTGTCCCCTGAATCGTCAGGGGGACTCTCAACCACTGTGCCACCTGGGAAACCCCTAGGACTTTGTTTTTTAGGAAACTGTATTTTAAAAATTTTGCCTGGATGATTTTAATGATCTGTCAGGCTTGGGAACCACACAGTTTATCCTCTCAAGACTGTAGTCCTGTTTTGTTCTTAAAATCATTGTGGTTAATTTCATGAATAGGTTTTATTTTATTTTCCTGTATTGTCTGTTGCTAAGCCCTTCAGAGACCTGGTTGGATGGACCAGTCAGAATCAATTTCCAGCTCCAACAACCAAAGGGTGGGCCTTATACTGTACAACCTCCTAATTAGTTGAAACTACTTACAGTTAACAGTAAGCCACTATGTGTGTGTGTGTGTATATATATATATGAATGACATGTAATACAATATATATTATAATATAATATTGTAAGGTATAAGTCTTAGAAATAAGGATATTTTGACTATTGCAAATACATTTTTAAAGGTTAAAAATGATCACCTGTGGTATACAGTAGGTTCTCATTAGTTATCTATTTTATACATAGTAGTGTATATATGCCTCAATGCTCTGTGGTGACCTATATGGGAAGGAAATCTAAAAAAGAGGGGATATATGTATACATATAACTGATTCACTTTGCTGTACAGCAGAAACTAACACAACATTGTAAAGCAACTATACTTAAATAAAATCTTTTTTTTAAATGTACACCTGTTTTCTTCATATATATGATTTTTCCTTGTTAATTAGATGTGGTTGCTTCATTATCTGACTACAGTGTGGCACAGAGAATTCAAAGCAAATTTTATATTAGTAAAAGGAAATTTTAGAAGAAAATGTACTTATATAAATGAGATAACCCATTATAAAGAATATGTATTTATATCTATCTGTATTTATAGAGATAAACCGTGACCATTATTTAATTGTGTATTACCGAAATTTTATGTTTATATAATTATCTGCGTATAAACCACACATATATGGATATAATTATATATGTAATTGTGATTATGTTCTGTTAAATAGTAATCAAAATAGTTATATTAATCAAAGTAAAATAAAAAATATGTTAGTTAATAACATTATTTTAGCACTATATAATTTATGAAGTATGCTCATAAACTTTATCTCATTTTATCCTCATAATAACTAGGAATTTAGTATTACTAATAATTAATCAAAGGCAATGATGCAGGGGTACACAATGAGTTCCTGGGCTTTGAGACCCCTTGAGATAGGTCAAATATCTGTTTTTCCACTTATTATATAATGATCATATTTTGTGCATGCTCCTCAGTTGCTATAATGCCTTCAGAATACATTCTCTCATTTGATCTTACAATAATCCTAGGGGATATGTAAAATTAACTACGTTTTAAATGGAAGAAATGTAAGCTCAGAGGAAATTGACTTGAATAATGACAGTAGGGAAAAGACTAACTGCTATGTAAAACAATTTTTTTTAACTTTCAAAGCTTGTACACAGCACTTCTTTTTTCTGAAAAACTAGTCAGTCTTTCACATATAAACATAAATTTAGCTATTATACTTATATGTCCTTCACATTATCAGATAGTTAGAATTAACTAAACTAATTGAGCAGAGACATTTATATGCATATGGAAAATTTTGTAAAATATACTTTATTTCAGTAACAGATAAATAATATTTCTCTTCAGTGTGATAGTACTTTTCATTCTTATAAAGCATTTATTCTTTTCATCTTTTTATTATGAAAACATTTTAAAAACCAAAAACTTGAAAGGAATTTGACATGCACATAATCTTGATTCTACAGTTAATATTTTTACCATGCCTGTTAATTGCATATCTATCCATCTCTTCATTTTTCTATTTATCTATCAGTTCATTCTCTTTGAGCAGTTATAATTTGTGCTTTAAAATGTTTTATCTGTAAATCTAATATTTGTTTCATCTGGCATTGGTCCCTATTGCATTGATTTTTTGTTTATTTTTCTCTTAAGAAATGGGTCTTATTTTCTTCTTTCTATGATATGTAATTTTGGATTTTTTGTCTTGGACATTTTGATTTGTGTGTTTCAGGAAATTTGAATTAAGTTAGGATCTGCCAAACAGCAATTTTTTTTTTTTTTTTTTTTTTTTTGTAAG